>NC_051060.1:17557204-17879347 GCF_904848185.1 Acanthopagrus latus
ATCTCTCAATGGCTCGTTAAGACTCTGGAAGCCATGAGTCAGGGACGTACCAGCGGGGAGGAGGAAGAGCAGAAGCAGCGGGGGGGGGGATTGGTGGTGGTGGGCATGATGGGGAATATCCCGGATAATGAATGACAGCGATATGTTGGTAATGAGGAGGGTAAAGGCTGGGATTAGCAGGGATTCCTCTGCTTTCAGTGTGACAAAAAAAGACGAGGAGCTGATAACTGTAGACCGATGGAGCATTTTGAAAATTGTGTCATGATGCAGGATTCAAGTGCCGATTTGGAGTATCGAGCTCATCTAAAGAGAGGCTATATTCTATCGCCACCTCGAGAGACTAGAAGCCAAGCATATGGTTGGGTTTTTTCACCGAGGCGTTCCGCTGGTAGACCCTGGATTTGTTCTAGCGGGATGTAGCCAGGAAAGGTTGAATTTGCATCCAGTACGTGACCTTTCACTGCAATACACCCTGTTTACAGTGCACACGCAAACACACACACTCCATGAACGGACAGGGGAGATAAGAAACGAGCAGCGCTCAAGTTGGAGTGTGCACATTTGTCAGTATTGAAGTGACTTTGCAGAATCCAGGATCTAGTATATAAAATGCGTGCAGTTATTTAAAAGGCCCGGTTGAGCCAATATGTGCTCTTAGCTGAGCTTCAGCATATCAGACGACGGTTTAACTGAACAGATTTGCCACCGATACTCTGCATAATTCATGCTCGCACGCTCATCAGTCTCACCGGTCCGCAGATTAGACGATAGTGTTGCTAATGAGTTTTTCACAGAACGTGCTTTTAGGAAAGCAAACCTGTCTAATGGATTTCTTATTTCAAAGTTCAGCCGTTTGCCAAAGTTACCGGGGGGGCTGCTGGCATCACATCAGTGATTTTAAGTCATTTAAATCTACAGCGTCTGCCCGTGGATGCTTTTAATTCATGGCTCAGAAAACTCGATTATTATGAAATAATCAGGCCCTCTCTTGTCTTCTGTAGGACAGAGAGGCTCTAACATGATGGCGTACTGGGGATGTGCCTTAAATAGACTCAACAACGCTGTGTTTTTCCCATCCAGAAGTACCACATAGCTCTGTTAGGCAATGACTCAGTGAGGCTGAGGCTCAGACGCAGTTGCATTCAGTTGTATGAATAATAATCGCCGAATAGAGGATTTCGAGTGAGTGCGCGACCTTTTGACTCTTTCTTCTTTTCCCAGAGGAGAACTTTAAGAGCTAAACCCCCCCATCAGTGTGATTAGTTGGATTACTGTCAAAACCTCAGTGACAGCTCTCTCTGCACACTTTTTGGTTATCTGCTCCCTACGTGACTCTTGTGACAGACTTTTTTTTGACTTTATTTCAGAATCAGAAGACTTTGTTAATCCCCGGGGGGAAACTGTTTATTTCCTTTTCTGTCTCTGTCTCGTGTCTCTGACATGAGATTGAATATCGTATCAGGCTCTACTGGATGGCAGCGTGTGATCGGTCGGTCCAGACTGAAATATCTGAACAGCTGTTACATGGATTTAGATGAACTTTTGGAGACAGTCCTTGTTTCCTGATGGTGTATCCTCATAACACTGATGATCCTCTAACTTTTTCAGGAGTGCCGCAGTGAGGCTGCAATGACGTTTTTCTTGTAAAATATCTTAAATACCTTAATGTTGGAATGACTGCCATTAAATTCGGCACAGAGATCCATGTCCCTCTCAAGATGGATTGTATCGACGTTGGCTGATACTTTCACTCTCTCGCTCGCTGACACACTCAACTAAGATGGTGAACATCATACCTGCTGAACACCCGCATGATGTCTTTGTAAAACAGATTGATAAGGTAGAGTCCACAGCCTTGACACGGCTCTGAAGTATCACTCGCTTAACTGTGCCGTGTATTGATAAATCCACAGCACTGTTTGAGGCACTGAAGTATCAGACAGGCTTGTGAAGTGTTCTCTTAGTCCTGCTTCATCTTGTGTCTACAATATTCTCTTAACTATATGCTATAAAAACTAAATTCTGTACTATCTTGTGGCCGATAACTTCTTTAGAGTTAATAGTATCGTTATTTTAGTCACGGCAGAGTGGGGATCACGGATACAATATGATCCATGATCATTCAGTAGCATCTGCGCTGCTGAAAACACGGCCCCGAAAAAGCCACGACTCCAACAAAATAGGGTATTTTGTGTTGGAAATAATGAGTACCAGTCTGTCTGTGTGGTTCTGTTATCTTGTTTTGGTTCAGTCGCCCTCTTGTGAATCCACTTCAGGTTGCAAAGGTGCCGTTTTTGGCCGTACTTCCGTCCGTCAAGAGGAGGCATTTAATGGATTTAGGATATTGTCACACTCGACATGCTCTTGGCAGGTTAAATGCACCTCTGGAGCTATTTTTTTTTTCCTGGGTTTGTTTGGGCGGGCAGGTGAGGACAAGGCTATTCAGCCTCACGCTGGGTATGACAGGTGCTTCACTCGGCTAAATGCTCCTCTTGTCGCGCTCGTCTCCTTGTGTTTTAATCCTGCGGGTTTGCCGTGGGTATTTTGAAATTTAATAACGCCCCATTCTTCTCCCGTCATAGGTCTGGGTTTAGTTGGAGCTTATCGGGAGCCCCTTCTGTCCTTTTATTCCTCAACTACCATATCTGCATTAATGCCTGGAAATCCTCAGCGTGCCAGGCAGATTCATCTCAATTCTTCCTTTTTCGCGTGAAGACAACTTTATCGCAATTTAGCGGGAGATCCAGTGGGGATCTTGGCTTGCTTTGTAGTCGCAACAAAGGCGTTTGCGTGAGGGATCTAACAAGACGTGTGTTTGTGCTGCTGTCACTTTACTTACAGTGTGTACTGGGGGGGTTTAGTTTTGTTGAGAAGGTTACTGCGAATGTTACGTAAAATTTCCATCAACTGTTGACTTCTGTATTGACTTTATTGTCGTGACTGTGATTTTTTTTTTTCCGTCCCACCCCACCCCGTCTTACCCCAGCTGCAGTTTATTTTCCTCACTGTTGCACTCAACACATATTGATTTCTAAAAGCCTCGGCCTCATGTTATTAAAAACTGCTCCACATGATATTCTGTATCGATTTTCTTTGTGATGCCTTTGGGACTTGTTATGGCAAGTATATAAGGCGGCCCGCAGTGTGTATATGTGTCCCCTTACAACTGGTACTATATCTATATCTATATCTATATCTATATATATATATATATATATATATATATATATATATATATATATATATATATATATATATATATATATATATATATATATATATATATATATATATATATATATATATATATATATATATATATATAAATATAATATAATATAATATAATATAATATAATATAATATATTATAATATATTATATTATAATATAATATAATATATTATAATATTATAATATTATATTATATTATAATATATATATATATATATATATAATATATAATATAAGTACCAGTTGTAAGGGGACACATTTGGTAACTCATATGAGTCTTTTTAAAGCCTTCCAGGTTATCTAAGCTTAAATCTGATCACTGTGTTAGCCGGTTTTAACAGCCATGAGGGTTTTCGCCTCTCTAAGCACTAACACATGTAATCAGACCACAGCTTTGGGTCTTATCTACAGCTCATTATTATGCAGCTCCATGCCGTCTCTCTGGAGTGTTTTTAGCGCCAACAAGGTTCCCCCGGCCTGCAGTAAAGTGAATTATGCAACGAGAGGAAACTGAGACACCCCGTCTTGGGAAAAGATGCCTGCTGCAATGACAACGCACACATAGACACACCGGCACCATCCCCGCTTCCTGCTCAGTGTGTTACAGCGAGGCCCGAACATCCGAGACCTCTTTGTGTGTGATGTGTGTGTGTGACAGCTGTCTGTGAAATGGGAAATGCTGTCAGTCCAGTGTTGGGAGTCTTTTTGAGCATGTTGTCAATTATGAAATCCGTGTGTGTGTATGGAAGAGAGAGAGTAAGTACTGCAGATGCCTGTGTATCCTCAATGTGTGTGTGTGTGTGTGCGTATCATCAGCTGAACCTGCTCCTCCACCGGAGATCCAAATCCCATCTCCCATCTCCATGTTCTGTTCCTCTGAAAAATTCAAACACGCCTCGCCATTTCTGACACATCATGCCCACCTCCCCATCCGAGCTCGGCGCCAATCCCGAGGAACCCGCGCCTAAAAATAACCCTGTACCTTCAAAGTGAAAATGGAAAACTCCTGTAGAGAAGACGGCGTGTGTGCCATTACGGCTCAAGACAAAGCATGAAGAAGTTCCTCTCACAAGACCGGTTATCTCGATGTTGCAGTTGTCGGTTGGATTGAGATGAGCTGTTGATGGTTCGAATCCGACTGAGATTACCGAGTCAGCTTCCCACTGTTTTCCTCCGACAGACGTGACATTTAACTCTGAAGCCAGATGACGGCGATGATGATTGACTTAAAAAAGCTGCAGCGAAATGTGAGAATATTGCTGCAGCTCTTCAGTCGCCTCGATACAATTTCATTTTCTTTTTGTTTCATCTTTAATTATTCACATCTGTTTTACATAAAGTTATTTTTAGGTGCCCTTGGCAGAGTTGGATAAAGGTCACGGCATGAATATAAGGGCTTAATTTCCGCTGGGATCGCGGAGGATGTGTTTACTCGCTCCTTTCAAAATCCTATTTTTGTCTCATTGTTCTGTTTGAGTCTTCTCTCTGTTCGGCTGCTTAAATTTAGATGAGAGAAAGGCTCCGAGGTGATAAAGATGTTGATGGGTACATTTGAGTTGCCTTCGGTTAGAACTGTGATCACAGCAGTGAGCATCAACAACAGCAGCAGCAAGTGATCTGCTGGGTTTTTTTTTTTTTTTTTTGCCCTGGGTATCACCTGTCAGGCAAACTCTTGACAGGCTGTAAAGATGAAGAAAGCACTTCTGCCTCCTGTGTATGCTTTTCAGGTTGTGTTTTATACTCTGAAATGATGCTGCAAATAGCTCAGTGCGCTAAAGAAGATGGAAAAATGTAACGTTGTCGTAAAGTTTCTGTCGAAGAAACGTACGTAGCATTTTTCATTTTTAGCCATGCTAGTGTCATGATTCTATGGATGGCAATGTCAGTCTGTCAGTGTCAGCAAATTCCTGCAAAACATGGTGCATCCCCGTAGTCACAGCTGTGAACATATCAAGGTTGGCTGATATGTTAAAATCTTTCAGTCGTACATATACAGCACATGCGGGGAGCAGGAGACATCACACTCCCCTTACTAGTGTTGAGAAATGGACTGTTTTAATTTCCGTCTCGTTCACCTGCTACTAGTGAACTGACTCACGAACATTGTACTTTCGAGTTAGGTTCATTAAATCAGCCAAATAAAGAACAACTACATTGTTTTCACCCAGCCCTACGTCATATGTTTGGGGTGATCCGACATGGCTTTTTCAGGTACAGGTTATTAGAAATCAAAGAGACAGATAACTGATATTTGGAGCTGCTAATAATTTGCTGGAAAAAAATGCAGATCTTAGTTTCAACTTTGAGAAAAACCAGTGATGGAATAAACCAAAGTACATTTTGATCAAGCAGTGTACTGAAGAAACATTTTGAGGTACTTTACTTGAGTATTTCCTTTAGCTGCTACCTCTTTACAGCATTTCTTGGATATATTTAGTTCCTATTTTTTTTTTGCAGATGCATTTTGTTGAATTGGTTATAGGGCATTAATTGTGAAGTTTATTTTATCTGCATTCAGATGAAAAATCACAGAAGGATAATCAGAAAAATGCTGAATATTGGCCCAGATACTCAGCCAGGCCTGTGATCAGTTCACCCCTATTATATGTATTTCTTCAGCATGTTGTCACTGTCCGTGTGAGCATGCTAACATGTTTGTAGCGTTTAGCTTAAAGGCACTGCTGCCTATTACAGCCTCGCAAATCTGGTAGTTCGGCTGTAATATTGTTTATGTTTGTTTGGCACAATAACCAATTGTGTTGTGTATCATTTGCTAGAATTAAATTGTGCCCATCTCACCACTAAACAAACCCACTGTATGCCCTTTTAATGTACAGCGCCATTGACCTTCTGCAGCCAAATCCAGCCCGGGATCTTTTTCTTACACATTCATATTTAGTAAAAACAAAAATATATCAAGAAGAAGAGTGTCTAATTTAGTTTGAATGAGTCATTGTGAACTGAGCTCAAGCACTCCCATCGATTACCCCGTCAGCGCCCCCTGCTACTCCAAAGTCGTGAGACGTGAGAAGCCGAGGTATCCGGCTGTGTCAGACTATGGTGCCCATCAGTCAGCTGGAAGGGTCTAAGTGTTCTACCGCATTAGAGGGGGATTCCTGTGGGAAGCCCTCATCTATTAAAAGGGGCTCAGAAGAAGCACTGTCTCAAATGAGATCGGCGGCTCTCGAAGGTGACTTGTTTGGCCTCGGCGAGATAATGGATGGGAAAAATAATGATTGCCCGAGCAAAGTGTTGTCTTCCTCGCGCTCAGCTCGAGACGGGGCATCTGAAAACACGCAGATTCCGTTTTTTTTTTGTTTTTTTTTAAACGAGTCACAGCTTTACCCTTGAATACAAAACACTAAAATACTAAATATAATGCTGTTATTTCATGAATGGGTTTGTGTTGAAGGAGCTATTTATGGTTGAAGAAGACATTCAAAATAGGAGCCGGTAACTCCAGGGGGAAAAAAAAAAGATCTGTATCGGCACAGAGAAAATCATGCCCTGTTTGAATTGCTAATGAAAGCAATCCTGCCACGGTGCTGAGCGATTATGCTTTATGAATAAATAGCCGCAAGGAAAGATTTCCTTCAGTGTGTGAGTGTCTGCGTAGTTCATGTGGTTAATGCTATTCTTACTCTTTCTCTATCCGAACTTTAAGACACCTCGTAATAAAGGGTGTTGACGGAGTCCTCGTTCTTGAACTGCTCTGGAAATGTTCAAGCGATAACTTCAAGATTTAATGTGCTTACAGATCAATGGGCAGAAAAACTGATGTTGGTGCTGCAGACGTGCATGGAAATCTCAGAAGCATTCATTTAAGAGACGGCAGCGTTGATGTCTGACACTGACAGACGGCGTCTGCTGAGTCGCTCAATAAAAATGACACAAGGCACTTTCGGCGGACGCTTACCGTCGAACTCACCTCCGTATTTGACGCCCTTTGGTCAATGATAAGCTACAACTGTCAGATCGTAAACAGCCTGTGTAACGAACAATCTGTCCGTCCTCCCTTGCGCTGTCATGTTTTGATTAATTAGCGCACAGTGAGGACGATAAACAAACAGTTAAATGGCTTTACACGAGAACGTCTAAATAACGGATGCCAACAAGTGCTTGCACCTAAACAGCTAAATTGATCGTGGGTATATAACTGCTCAACGAGTGATTCATAAGAGTTGTTTTTCAATCTTCCACCTCTGATTTAAGCACAGTGTTTTTCAGTCCTGCAGCGTTAAATGTCGCCCTGCTCCAACACCCCCCTGATTTTAATTGGTTGTTATCAGGCGGCTTCATCAGGCTGACGAGCTGATCATTTTGAATTAGGCGTGTTGGAGCAGGAAAGCGTCTAAAATATGCAGGAGAGGGACAGGAACAGGGTTGAAAAACACTTGTTTAAGCAACTTGAATTACTTTTCTGTTTGAAAATGGCGATGGTTCAAAAACAAAAACTAACTAAAATGCCAATGTTGAGTGTGCAGACACAGGCTCAAATTTGTGATCAGCTGTTTTCCAAGTCAGACACTGTGTATGCCCAGTCACTTTCCAGTAAATAAGTCATTATTTTCACATTAATAGGCCGCTCGGTGGTAATTTCTTGGTGATCTGGCAATATTTTGGATTTAAACCCAAAGTGAAAAGGGAACCTGATAATGTTAAAGGTAAAATGAGTTGGTTACCTCCCTGTTGGAGGTGTGCAGCCTGCCGCCTGTAGCTCTTCATCTAACAGCTCCGTCTTGTTACATCGCTGACTGACTGCTCCTTTACAAATACCAAAAATGAACTATGTTTTGCTCGGTAGATTAATTTTTGATTAATGATAGCAGTGTTGAACTCACTACACATGTTGCATTTCCTCTGACTAGCTAACTTCAAAATAGTTTCACCGGTGATTTTAATGGGAAGGTGCAGCTGTAGGAAATGTTAATTTTACATTAGCAGTTCATTAACTCAGTGCTTTTTTTCGAGTTGGTGGAAGAAATTTTGTCCCTGTGGCAACCCTGCCTGCAGCTTCATTGGACTTGGATTTGCCAGCTGACCTGGAAATCTAAAAGCTGAAAGCTAAAAGCTGAAAGCTGAAAGTGAAGTTCTCAGTAAAGCTGAGGGGAGCTGGGTCTGATGATAATTCTTGGTTGGCTACAAGTGACTGTTTCATAGACACATAGCCATTTGATCAATCCATCCGTCAGAGGAAGAAAATGTAGAGCATTGAAAACATGACTTATGTTGCTGTTGGATAAAGTTTTTCCAGCCCTGTAAAAAAAACATAAAAAAAGGTTGTTTAATATGGATTACATAAGAGTACTCTGAATTAATTCTGGCATTTCCACCCGCTCTTACTTTGTAAATAACATCCTTCCCAGGCAGAAAGATACATGGGGTTTAAAACCTTGTTTTCCACCACCACTTTAATGGAAAAGTGCTGCTGCAGTGACATCCGACTCTACTTCGAATATCATTTATTTGACTTTAACCAGATACACAGCCCAGCGTGATCTTTCCTCGGTCCTCTGGGGGGAAAAAAATGCTGTTCGTGGTTTAAGAGTGATTGTTATTTTCATGTATTGTGGCGCCACTGTACAAGATGAATTCTGCCTCCTGGAAATGTCGCTTTATAGAAAAAAAAAAAAGTCATTGTTTGCTTATCTGGCTCAGTCCTGCCGAGCATCATGCCAGCCAACTGTCACTGTCTGCAGAGCAAATATTAGCACTGCGGGATGCCAGCTATAAATAGAGAACAGGAAGTCATTCAGGAGCAATACCCAAATGTCTGTGTTGACTTTTAATTTGAAGCATGTAATAATGGATGCCCGCAAAATCACCCTGGTGTTAATCCCATTTCAGTCCCTGGACACTTCTGAGGACAAAAACATGCTTCTTAGAGTGGAGAAGATAAGACTGTTTGACTGCTGTGTGTGAGAACGATGGTTTCATCCTTTCCGAATTAACGATTCACACAGCCTTTGGAGGAGGGACGCTGACGGGGGGGTCAACGCCTATGTTTTGCATAATAACTGCAGTCAAAGGTAATTAGCATTCAGGAGATTATAGGGAAGACTTTCATCGGGTTACGATCGTTTTTCGGTTATCGTTTTTTAATAACTTGCTTATCACCCCTAATGTATCTTTCATGCTTCGAGGCACACTTAAGACAGTTATGAATGTTGATGTTTTGTAATGGAAAAAGGACAGCTCAGTTTTTATCTCGAGTACAATAAAGTCCTCCATACATTTAACCTTTCATGTTACAGTAGCTTGTCATTTTTTGGAAATGCTGCACAATTTATGCTGAGGCCCAAATTATTATCTCTCACGTGTCTGTGTGCTAAATTTTAAGCTACAGCTAGCTGCTGGTTAACTTAGACTAAGAAAAACTGGAAACTTAGACACAGCTAGCTACTTAACTGAGTTGTTTTTACATTGTTTTTACGTTGTTTGCCTATTTTCCAGTCTTTGTGCCAAGATAAGATAAGCTAACCTCAGCTGGCAGCTACATATTAGCTCTTGGCTAGAAAACATAAAATGTATTTCTCAGAATCTATATCTGTTAAAAAATGAACGCCTATCAATATCTTTTAAAGTATTTTTTAAATTAATTATATTGAGTGTTTATATGTTTATATGGCCTTATGATTTGGTTATACTGCTACAGGTATTTATGCTAGGTCATATTTAATATCTCTAAGCGAGGCTATTTTTGTTAGCCTGGTGTCGGGCTTTTAAATGAAAATTAAATCCAATTGAGATGTGTAGCCTGGTAAGCATATACACAGGTTTACAACACTAACATAAAAATGTACTTCAACATTGTAGAAACATTTGATCCAGAGTTTGGAGCTTAATTTCTTGGAGACGCCCAGACATGTTACACAGACGCCATCTTGCCCACCCCTTCCCAGTTCTGGTGAGGATGGCTGAATATGAGCAAAGATAAAGGAAGTAAATTCATCCGTCTGTTTTAATCATTGATCGTTATAAATATGCTAGGTTTTCAAAGAAAACATCCTAAATTATTTTCCTTGCCATCCTTAAGACCTCCCTGCGTCAGAGACTCCATTTTAAGCTATGTCGTGTTCCACAGCTGCATCATCAGTTCATTGTTTTATTGTAGCCTACTGCTGTATTTTTACGATTTCATAGCGTAACATGACAACTTAAATATGTACTTGTGGTTGAAATCTCAACGTGGCAAAATGCGACATAAGTAAAATTGAGGTGAAACAGGTGCCACATAGACGGTGAAAGACATTAAGTTTGATGAAGCAAGCCCTGCACCCAACAGGGTTTGTGTATTCCAGGTGTGTGTGTGTAACGCTGTAAGTAAGGTAACGGGTGCTGAATAAACTGCCGCAAAGGAAACACCTGTGCGTCCTCCCTCTCCTTCGAGATATCCTTCAAGGCGGCCCTCTCCGATCGATTTCCTAGTCACAGGCTTGAGGACAGCGGCGAGAGGAAACACAAAAAAGACAAATGAGAGCCCATAGAACTCAAACAGTTTGACGCATTGATAATGTTGTGAAATTGCATCGTAGCTCTCTGAATCACATTAAAGTGAGTCATGGTGTGCCTACAGATTCCCACCCCTGGTGAAATTACGACGCTACATGATGTCAGTCACTTGCAAATTTCTTCCTTTTGTATTCCCAGGCTGTCCTTAGCGGCTCCCACTTTGCCGTGGCTCTATTTGCTCAGCCATGCATGCGCTTGATAACTCACATCATCATTATGATTAAGAGTAGATATGGTGTTTTGAAGTGAAAGCAATTAATGAGCGGGTTCTGGTGAAAAGAGTATATTATGTTGAAAGATCCACACGAGCACTGATTCATTCAAGGACCTCCGGGGCAAATAGTTGATTCACGACCCTGAATAATTTCACTCCAGATATATTTCACCTGTCAGCGAAACTGAAAAAAAAAAAAAAAAAAAAAAAAAGCTCAAAGGAAAATGGTTTTCTAAGTAGACTCAGACCAAATTAAATCTTGGTGTAGTCTTCAAAGATTTCAATCATCCATTCGACTGGTTTGTCTTATTTCTCTCGTTCTCTGACAGCTTTTGTCAGCAGTAAAAGAAACTCTAACCCATCACTTTGAAATGAGACTTCAATGAAATCTCCATTAAAACGAGGCTTTTCAGGGCAAAAAATAATGTTGTAATTAAACGGTGATGTCGTGGCAAATAAAAAGGTGGCTGCACTGGAGATAGTGATGATAATAAAAGAATGGAGACATCATATTTTAAGAGGATTTTTGCTGTCTATCGTTCTAAAAACCATATTGTTATGATTACCATCAATTTTACACCAGCGATGTTAAAAAAAAAGTTTACACCAAGGAGTAAATCCAGTTTCTAAAAATGCGCTCTTCTTCCATCTATTTATTGCTGGAAAAACAACTCGGCAACACTGGCTAGTCGGAGGTGTTTGTGTTCATTTAACCACCGTGTTTTTTGGCATCGGGCCTTCGTTAAGATGCGTGTTCACTGCCGAGAACGAGAAGAAGCGGAAATAAGTTGATCAACGGGAAAAAAAATAACTGCCAGCTATTTTGACGAGTTATTTTTGATTCTCGAGCAAACCTCCCTCAGCTCCAAGCTTGTCGTTTGTGAAGATTTGCTGCTTTTGATGATGTTAAATTAAAAATCGGAATAATCTGGGTTGTTACTCAGACAAAACAAGCAGTGTGAAGATGTCACTTTTGGATTCAGGAAATTGTGATGAAGATTTCTCACTATTTCATATTTTATCTCACTTACATTTTCTTTCCCAGACATAAAACTTGGTCTTTAATCTACAGCACGACGTTAAGGTTGATGGTGCTTTGTAACATCACTGTGTTATGTTATGGTAGCATCAGTGTAAGGTAGGCGTGTGTCATGTCATATTCTGATGGTGGATGGTCATGATGGTCATGTCATATTCTCCGTGGCTTCTAGACAAACCAGAAGCCACGGATAACAAAGAGAAGGCATGAAGACTGGACTTAAATATCTAAAGTAGGGCTAGTGAACAAATGAAACAAATCTAACACATGTACGCAGAAAGACGGCAGGAAAACAGACAAAGACAGGAAGTGCAAAAACCCCAGACACATGAGTATATTACAACAAACCTAAATAGTTTAGTTACGAGTCAAGCTAAAAATCTTAATTGTGAGTCACAAACCAAACATTTTTTTTCTACATGGTCTCATAATATCAAGAATATCGTTCCAAAACTACCCTAAAATATTGTTTCAGTTGTCCGCCTTTAGCGTGAGAACAATCAAATGAAGGAAGTCAAGGCTGAGTTATCAGCAGTCTTGAGTCAAGTGGTTCTGTATTTGAGCCCGGTGGATGTGTAACGATCAGTTGTGGAGGTGGGAGTTTTATGTAGTGCTTACAGCAGAGTGGAGGTTAATTCCACTGAGCACTTTATGTGGTTTGCACACTTCTTTGATGCCTGGCCAAGGTGTTCAGTCATGTAATTTGCAGGTACCACCTCCTTGTTGCCGCCGATGGTGAGTCTGCGGTCGCTTAGCAACATCGGCTGTTTTGATCACATGCCTCCGCGTTTGTTGATGTTGTCAAGCAGGAGCCGGCGCTGTAGGTCCGATCGACAGCCTCCTAATATCCCCGAGCCCCTCTGATAAGCCGGCACGTTTGATACATACGTGAGGAGGGGAGGGATTTATTTTAATTTCTGGGTTCGATCGCAGCCAGAGGGAGCGACGGGTACAGTAGGTGAGCGAGGTGAGTGCAGGGATAGAATTAAGTGAAGACAGTCAGAAGAGCTTGAGCTTGAAAGGAAGGACTGAGCTTTACTTGGTTCCCCCGCAAGGCAGAATCAGGAAAACCAGTTACAACCCCCCCCCCACCCACACACACACACACACACACACACGCGCACACATCCCAGCCCACCATCTTCCCTGAATGTGCGGCCTATTTTCCCTGTCAAGGTGGTGTCCTAGATTCAAAGTTCCATCGGATGAGTAAAACAGTATCAAGAAGGATGTGGAGGATGGGGGTGTCAGCTGGATCAAAAAAAAAAGCAGCTGGATGTTTCCTTTACTCGTGTATTGATGTTGTACTGATTTCATTGGATTAGAATCAAGGTGGTGTTTGAAAAAAAAATGGCCTACTTTCTGACCTGCAGGGGAATTGAAGATATGGAATGGTTTCGTTACTGTGACCCCGGAGCGCGCGCTTATTCAAACGGCTTTTAGCAATTAACTTGGGTGATGGTGTCTCGGGGAATTCACACGCCGCCCTCCCCCCCTCCGCCTGCTTTTTGCATTCGCCCTTTTCGTCCAATACTGTGGCTGTGCGCACATCTGTGCGCGCCTGTTTGCTTTATTAATTAACCGTCAGTGGAGGTGTTCAGCCAGGGAATCCACCCGGGTACGTTTTTGACTTCTTAGTGCAAATTAAATTACTGAGCGCGGAGCTCACAGAGACAGCTGGTGAACGCCGCGAGTAGCTGAGGGCGTGCTGAGCACATGGCGCCCATTATACTACAACAGTCGGATCAGCTAACTGTGAAATGCTACACTTGTCAGTCGTTCGTTCAACAGTGTTGAATATTTTACTATCTCGGGGCAGTGGTATTATAACTTCTAACTCCAGGCCCAGTGCAGCAGAGTGTCATCAAATTGCTCTGCGACTCTGTTGTAATGCACTGATTTTATTTATTTTTTCACCATGCGTCCCAGCAGCGAGGCTTTTGTGCGAGCACAAAGGAATCAAGGTTTGAAAATGTTGCCAGGCATCAGTTTTGATAAAGATTCACACGTCACCGGGGCGCCACCACCTCCTCGTCCTCCCTAATCTTGTTTGGTGCTCTTTTTGAATTAGATTACCTTGACACCCACACACTCTCTCTCTCTCTCGTTCTCTCTCACACACACATACACAACCACAGATGGCAAATGTACAGTGCCTATAAAAAAAAAAGTTCAAATTCTAATCTTTCACCCTATTTTCTTGCGCGCGTTAAAATCCAATTAGCCCTCCCCGCGCTTGTTCCTGTCACTCTTATCTGTCCCGGTCCCTCTGTAGACTCACACAGGATTTATTAAAAATTTAAGCGCTCCTCTTTTAGTGGGGATAATATATTGGAAACCCTGCAGCATCAACACAGAGCTGTTTAATAATTCATGTGTGTAGCCTGGCGAAGACACAACATGGACTGTAGCACTTCAGCTTTGTGGCGCCGTGACATTTGGAAAAGAACGCGACCGCACAACGAATCTTTTGAGGAGCTGCCGCGCGATTGATTTTGGAGTTGATCGAGGTTTGGTCCATTTGAACTGAATACCTGCTGTTGTTACACCTGTCAAGCTTTTCCATTATTGTGTGCTGCATATGGGGTTTCCAATGATAAGTGTTGGTGGTATGATTGCGTTAGATTGATCACACAAAAAAGCCCAATTTCAGTACTTTTACAGGCATGACGCTGGTTTAAATGCCTTTTTTTTAAAAAAAAGTTTTTTCAAGGATAAGTACACTCAAATACTACATGTGGTGGAAAACCCTTGCTGGTAATCTGTTTTTTATCAGCTATCAGACAAGGATGTTATTTTGACAAAATTTTGACTGCTGCCAATTCAACACAATGGAAGTGAATGGAATTATGTTGCTTAAATCATTATATAATGCTTTTTTTGTAAAATGCCTTTTCAGAAGTGATGTTTTGTAATTCCTTTATGCTGTCAGACTGAAAAGACTGAAAGCCTTGGTGCTGTTTTCCAGCTGACCCTGACCTCTGACCTCACGCTGAGAGAGAGAGGATGAATTTCTTCCCTCATGGATCAATAGAGCATTAAAGACTCTCGCGTGCCCGGTGTACCCTGCTGGCTAAACACAGGACACGTCTGACATTTTGAATTGCTCGGTGTTGTTTAAAGGCACAAAACAAAAATACGAGACTCTTAATCCCCCGCACGCTTCTCGTCCAGAACGGTCAAGAGCGACGAACCGTGTCCGCTGTCCGCCATGCACCCTAAGCGGTCACATTCAATAACGTCAACCGAGCTCTCCGGATTTGAAGCGGCTCCCACGGCGCGATAGACGATTAGTTAATAATTCAGAGTCGTTGGAAGCGTTGTACGGGGATGGTGTTCTTCTGCTGCTCGCCTTCACAGCTGCATGGGGCCTGCCAGTGACAGATGGCTCAGCCCATGTGGAGGATCTGGTGCCAGTATATCCCAGCAGAGGGAATAGCGTGTGTGTCTCTTTTTCTCTTTATTTCTCTCCTCTATGTGCTCTTTGTGTTCATACTCTTTTTTTTTTTTTTTACCGTCTCATTGTTTTTCCTGCGTATGATACATACTGAAAATGAGACAAAAGGATTTTTTTTATCTTTTGGTTCTGCATCTATTCATCTGCCACACGTTTTTTTTTTCTTTATCACGGCAACGTTTCGAAGAATGCTTAGAAAAGGCCGCGGATGTAACGGATCGCGTTTCAGGTTCATTGGCCTGTTACGTTCAACGCAGAATGTGGTCCGTCGCACAGTTTAGTAAGTCATTCCTCTCCTGATGGCTCCACTGCAGGGTGTCCAGGTGTTGTCGAGAGATATTTAAAGTTCTCTGCATGGTTGCAGTCCCCCCCCCCACACACACACACACAGTGGCCGGCTAGAGGACAGCTTGGTGCTACCTGTTGGAAATCACAGCAACAGCAGGACGCCTCAGCCGTCCTGTGCGGTTGATCAGAATCCAGCTGATACTGGCTTTGTGGAGTTGTTTTTCAGCGATCCGCACTGTTTCCGCCTATAGGAACCCTCCTATCCCGTGAGAGATCGTGACAGATCAGAATACAAGTAGCGGTGAATGTTTAGGACCACGTGTTTGCTCTGTCTGTAGAGTTTGGCGCTTTTTATCTTGGCGTTATCTTCCGATGCACATGCGATTTTCAACTTTTCTTATCACACAAGCATATTGCCGACAAAAAAAAAAAAAGAATAAATAAAAATACAGTCATCTGAAAAGCTCTGTGTGATCTTTATATCACACATAATCTGTGCAAAGTCTGACTGTATATCCTTGGCAATGTCTGCTCAGCTGCGGCGTTTTCTCTGCCAGTTCTCTTGCTGTCTGTCTCAGCGTTGCAAACAGTCTGCTCAACAAACTGGAGGAAGGAGATCCAAAAAGACAGACAGACTCTCAGAGGCTTTTATAAATGAATATTTTAAGGGTAGTGACACATTTCTGTCAAGGTGATCTATCCCGAAACCTGAATCCCATCCTTGAAAACAGCTTCTAATTTGATCTCATCCGTGGAGTGTTATGACTGTTTAAGTGGATTACGTGACATTTATCTGACATTTGCGAGCGTCCATCTGCAAGAAAAAAAATGTTTCTTCCCCACAAAACCAAACTATGATAACTGCATCTTTATTACAAATGTGGCTGCAACCAAAATCAGACTTGTTGGCATTTATTTATCCTGTCTAACAATATTTTTATGGATGACGAATGTATAAATCCAAAGTAAGAAGCGTATTAAATGAAAAAGTTGGACAGACATTTGTAGAGTAGTTTATTATCCCACATAATACAGCAACTTAAGTCAGTCATGGGGAATAAAAACAGTTAAATTAGTCCTGCTAAAAGTTAAACTGTCTAATGTTATTTTAGCAGAGTAGCAGAAACAACCAGATCAGTTATGACAGTTATGAGTTATGTCAGAGTTACTTGACTTTATGTCAAAGTCAAGTATTGTCAAGCTAATTTTTTGAATAAGTAATTTAAATGTAGTAAGCCAGTGACTCTCAAAACATGATCGCTGCAACATACGCTGCACCTACATTGCGTATTTACTTGAGTTACGTAGTGTATGTGACGTAACTTAGCTGCGTTGCTCTGTTGAAGTATTACATCTGCTGAGAAACATTCAACAAACAAGGTAAGGCAAAAAAAATGGAATCCTGACTTGTCGTTTCAGAGGAGGATCGGCTGAACGTGCGTCTGTGCAATCTTCTGCGAGTTCAGGTCTTCGGTGAGAGTTCTGTTAAGTGGAGTTTGATCCGATCTTCGTGTACCGGCAGGTGTGATGGGAAGAGGTTTGTGTTGGAGGGATATGTGGTAAACGGCTGGCAGATCATTTCCAAGTGTTTTGGGGCCGCACAGCCGTTCAGTAAAATTGGCAGGAGGAGGCTACACAAACATTTATTTGGGCAAAACGTTGCAGCTCATTTAGAAGCGCAAGATAAATGCCCACCAAAGATATTATTAACTGCCAGAAAGAAAAGCTGTAACAGGAAAATGGTTACAGGCAGAACCTCCACCGTAGACTGACTTGATCTGGTTGCAGCTGCTCAGGGCATGTTCCTGAAATGAGACTGGAAAAATGGATTGTGCATCGCTGACCCTTTACCCAATGAACTGACATGTGTCAGGTGGCCAACTGTGTTAACGTGTATTTCAGTGTACTATTGAGAAAAATCAACGGTCGACTTTCACACTGGACATGAGCAACCATCTCCTGGGTGAAAGTCCTGCACCCGACCGGTGCCTGACCTCCTCCTTTGCTGCTGTTATAATTGCTACGGTCAGTAGAGGTCGCCACCTAACAAGAATCCTAAATATAGGTCACAGTGAGCTGCTTTCAATCCATATGTTTGGGGTTTTTTTAGGACAGGCTGAAGCTGGAAGAACAAATTGTTGAAACTGTGTTTTTCCCTTGATGATATTGACTGAAGTTTTCCCAAATGCTTACATCAGGAATTTTATTGTCGTAAAATAATAAGCCCCCAAAAGTGCACAGAATAAAAGGAGCAAATCCTAACCATCTGTTCTAGTTTACACAGTCAGCTTAATAAAACATTAAACCCTTTTTTTCTCTCTACTGAAGCTTTTCAGGAATTACTCCCCTCTGCCTTTTTTAGGACAGAATAGTTGTACAGAACGTTTTTTCTGGGTTACAGTTTTTAGTTGTTTTTTTTCCATCTAATTCTGTTCCCTTGTCTGGTCGCATCAGAGCATTTTTGTGATTTCCTCTGTCCTGTCTTTTCTGTCCAACCAGAGCTGCCGGAGAATTGGACGGACACCAAGGAGACTCTGCTGGAGGGGATGGTGTTCAACGTGAAGTACCTGGGAATGACTCTGGTGGGCCAGCCCAAGGGAGAGGACATGGCCTCGGCTGCCATTCGCAGAATCGTCGCCATGGTGAGTCACCGGTCCCGTTCTGACTCATGTGATAGAATTTAAATTGACTCTGACATTTTGTGATCACTGCCTGTTCTCGTCCTGCCCACTGCACCTGGATTTCTGACATCTGCAAACAATGTTACCCAAAATTCTATCAGTGAGGTCAGCGTCTTCAGCGGCAGCATGACATTTCAAGAGTGACATTGTGAAGATTTCAATTTACAGCGATGCTTTTTATAGAAATTCTCCCGAGGATTTGTGAAATTACAGCCTCAAACTGCAGTGCAAATTGTCAATGTGTGAACTTTAAGGGGGAATTTAGTTTTTTATCCGTCATTCGTTATTCTGATGACCCACGACAATATTTTGGCATTCAAATTGCTGCACCATATCTACAGTATAATCCTAAAACTTTGGGTACCACTACAGCCGACAAAATGGCAACAGAATTTGAAGATAAACTGTCCTTTTTTTGTTTGATTCAGGCTGCAACAGCTCAGCAAATGTACTCTCATGGCCTAAACTTCTGTGGACTCTTTGAACCACTTCATTATTCATGGGTGAACTTTCAGATTAGTGAGCAGGACAAATGGTCCATTCAAGAAAAAAAGTTCAAATTAAATTGTTCCATTTGAAAAATGCATCTGCACTTTTATTTACTTTCGAATGTGAAATACAGATTGTGACCTTCACTGCCACTAGTTATCGCATTAGAGTTCCAGCGTTACAGAGGAGAGCAATCTGCTCGAGAAGTTCAGATTAAACTGTAAAATGAGGCAGTGCTGATCAAATATGAATCAAGGCTCTGTTGCTGCATGGTGTATTTCTCACCTCCAGCTATAAACTGAGAAAGTTTGTAACCAGGCCACTATGTTCACAATGGATGTGGGGAGGTTGCATGCATGCAACTAGGCTACCTCAACACAGAACAGAGAAGGTCTTCTTATAATACACACACAGTCTGTCTCTGGTCAGGGCCTGGTCTGGCCATAACTCCACTATATCTTTTCTATAGCAAACAGTTGTTTGCTGCTGAAATACTGTTGAAATGTCATATAAAGGAGACCTTTTATGCTTTTTTTCCCTTAAAAGTTAAAAAGGTCAAAGTCTGCACCGACAGAAGCTCCTCTCTCCCACAGGAAGCACTGCTCCTGAAACGCCTCATCGGTAATCTCGCCTTATATTTCGTGACTTTGTGATATCACATTATGTCACCAAGTGACATATTTGCATAATATATGCCTAGCAGGTAGTTTGGCATGCAAGAATTGAATTAGCACAACTGCGTTTCAGGCAGGTTTTTTTTTTTGCACTAAAGTTACCCAACATAAGACGATGGACCTGAAAATGAGCACAATATGGCTTCTTTAAAGTTAGCATGCAGGACAAACAGTCCATTCTGGGTAAAGAAGTTCAGATTTAAATACTCTGTGAAATATTCAGCTCCTTGTAAACTGAGTTATCTTTTCTTCACCTCCAAACTTTGTGCATTTCTCCTGGCATGTCGTCGTAGCTGGGCCATGTTTATATCAAGGTCCCTGCATGGAAACACCGCTGCTAATCCCGGATTATCACGGCTTGCACATGTGCAGCAGTCGACTCATTGATATGATGTTTACCTAACAACACTGAGCCATACAGGGGATTTCTGAGCACGGTTTTCTACATCAGCTCAGAATCCTGTCAGGTCTCACAAGACCATCTTGAAATAGACTATTGCCTTTAAACCAGGCAGTTTTTACAAAACCCTGTCAGCTGGTTGTTTTTTTTATGCACACAAACGTATACATTTCCATTTCACGCTCACTCACATGCACACCTTTTCACCAACAATAACATAGCCTAATCTGTCGGAGGGGGCTTTTCTCTGCAGAAAGAAAAGCCTGACACAGGCAGCCTAATCATAAACCTTCCACTTCTCAATTAGAGACTGAACCGAGCCTAATGGCAGGATTATGATTCAATTGATTTACACCGGGACAGAAAAAGCTGAAACTCAGTTGTCTCTGTCTGTTCCCTTGGAAACCAATCAACCTGAATGGGATTACTGAATACATTTGTGACATTTTCCATTCGCCACATGCGTCAGTCAGGCGTGATAAGACGAGACCGAGGGACCGAACGTATAGAGAAGAGGGCTGAACTTGGCGTATCTCACGCTGACAGATTGGTTTTTTTTGCCTTGTGGCAGGACACGAGTTACATGACAGAAGAAAATGTGGCTGTTAGCACTTCCTTATATGAATGAGCTGCCACAGTCAGCCACGGCACACGTTTCCCTCCCTATTATAATGCCGGTTTCCAACACTGTAAGTGCTGCGGGTTTAAGGAGAAGGAGCCGCTCACCGTCTCCAGGGCGTTTAGGCTCCTAGAGCACGCCACGGCACCGTTCCTGTTGTCCTTCAGAAGACCTTGTTTTTTGTTTAAATAGCAAAAGCCCCTCTTTCTTATCATCCTCAGCGCCTCTCCCTGTTGGATTTCATCGTACCGGCTGTTGAAATGAAAGAATCTCTAATGCTGGGCGAATGTAGAGATGTGCCGTTAAATGATGAAACTCTTCTTCCCCTCTGTACTCCTTCATGTCACCGATTCTTAACCTGATATCATTTGGGCGTGAAGCGAAAACCTGCTCTCGTTTGCCAGCTAATTGCACGGTAAAGGAGGTCATCGTCATTGTCAACAGGCACTCGCGCAGACCGCAAGCTCAGCACTTTGGCCGCATTTTTCTGAAACTCCAGATGGAGCGGAGCGGCAGGGTGAGTCGCTGGCTGCCGGCCCGACCTCGAGTACTCACTCCGGGCTCCACATTGCAGCTCTCCCCCCCCCCTCCGTTCTGTCGCCTTTTATAAATTCCCCACATTTCTGGGACAACTCATGCAGGGTGCTTAATTCTGCTCGGCAGCTACTGTCGCGTTTGAGGGCTCTCTGCGTTTTAATCAGAAGTGCGATCACCCTGCGCTGCATATTATACCGACTGCAAGATCCCCAGTCTGATTTTATTTTTTTTATGTGCACGTGTGTTTTTCTATCTCATATCCACAGGCCAGAGCCAGCGCTAAGAAGTTTCGGAAGGTAACGCTGACGGTCTCGCCCAAAGGCATCATCATCACAGACACAGAGACTACAGACCTCATAGAAAATGTCTCCATATACAGGTAAAGAAAAAGGAGAGGATTCAAATAGTTTTTTTTTTTTAAGAGGCAAATGCGCAGTGGTTGGTCTGACTGAAGCGAGAACTCCAGCAGAGTTCCCCTCGCTCACTGTAGGCTTTTTCAGCCGTGCTAGCTGCATGGCTCCTTGGATGTCAGACTGTTCATCTGTTCATCTGTCTGTCCGTGCATCAGCCGGTCCCATTGCAACCCATTAGCTCAAGACTCAGCTACTGTCTGATGGATCCCCTGACTTCTACTCTACTCTCTGTTTTCTCTTTTCTACTCTCCGGATGAGTAGAAATCAATTTGGTGTTTTTTTCGTCATGATTAGTACTACCCAGTGCCTAAGTTTAGAGGATAAGTTCACCCAACACTTCAAGGTAGGCTTACACAGGTAGGAGGAATTGCAGTCCACAAAACATTTTGGGAGATTCACGGGAAAATGCCGCAGCAGCGTTCTCCTAAACAACTGAAGAAGGTGGCGACTTGTTTTAAAGTGTGAAATAAATGGCTCCGTACAGTTCTTTGGGTGTCCAATCCAAGTCCCTGGAAGTCCCGAGATCCCACACAGATGTCAGAACACCTGGTTTACACCCTCGATGTGCGGTCGAGCTTGTGCACCCACCTCAGACGGCATGTGCGCCAACACTTTTAGCGTAAAAAAACAACCTGGAAACCTGGGTGTTAATAGCATCAGTGTGGTATCTGGGGTCCCCATTTTCTTCAGTTGTTTAGGAGAATGCTCCGACGCTGTTTTGCTGTGTCCAGAAATGTTTTGCGGGTGAACTTATCCTCAAACGCTAATATATATTCAATTAGTAAACATCAGTTTGCATTGTGAGCGTTCCACCATGAGCATTTATTTCAAAGCATTGCCGTACCTAAGTACTACCTCACACAGGTAACAGCATGGCTTTAGATTTTGGTTGAACAGACAACAAATTACTATCAAACTATAGAGAGAAACCTGCAGAGTGGCGGGGCTAAGTCAGACAAACACTCCAGCAGAGAGCACATGTACACTTCAAGGTTTAATTTAGATTCCCACCCAGTACAGTCAGTGTGGAGCTTTTTACTGTTAAATGTTACGAGAGGCAGTTACCTCATTAAGGACTATTGGCTTTGTGCGAGTGATTGAACACATGGTGCAAAGCATTAAGGAATGTTTCTTTAAATGTTCGCATGGTTAACTCAAGGAGTAAATGGATGACTGTAAGAGGATGGTTGCGCGATATCACATAAAAAAATCACTTAAAGCGGGTTTATTGAATGGATGAACTCAAACATCACTAATCCATTTATTCCCGCTCATTAATCGGTAATCACCTGTGCCTAACGATGATGGTAATCCTTCAAGTTGAGGCCGAAAAACAAAGAAGAGGCCTCATCTGATACAGGAAGACACTGATATCCTCTATGTAGGTCACTTTCCCCCCTGTCCATTGCCAAGGCTTCTCCTGCCGGATGGAACAGAGCAGTTCTCGGCTCAGAGCTGTTGTGTGTTTCATGTTTGATCAATTCGCTCGGAGACCAATAATGGGAGGGCGGGAGGGGTGTCGCTGGGGGGGGGATGTCTGTTACTGTGCCTCTGTGTCAATGAAAGCTAACCTTTCTCAGCACCATGCTTGGTTTCATTGTATCCTGAATCATTGAAAAGTGTGTGTGTGTGTGTGTGTGTGTGTGTGTGTGTGTGTGTGTGTGTGTGTGTGTGTGTGTGTGTGTGTGTGTGTGTGTGTGTGTGTGTGTGTGTGTGTGTATGCGCTAGTGTGTGTGGTTGTGATATGTTTGGCTGACTTCCTCTCTCTGGATAGCTTCCTGTAGTGGACCGGGCCTTGTTACATTGAGGATTACAGTGTAAACATCATATAGTTGGACTATGATTACAGAGCAGGCTGTGATAAACACTGTGTGTGTGTGTGTGTGTGTGTGTGTGTGTGTGTGTGTTGTCGGTGTCTATTCGTGTGTGTGTGTGTGTGTGTGTGTGTGTGTGCGCGCGCACACTCACACACACACACACACACACACACACACACACAGGTTTGCGTCCCATTCTGATCCACCTTATCAGCGGTAGCAGACCACAGGCCAGGGGAATCAGCCTCGTCTTTCATCTCCTTCTCTTCCCTCCTTATCTCGCCCTCCTCTCCTCCTTCCCACTCTCCTTTCTGCTGTCTAGATAGGAATTTCTCTTTTTCTGCTCGTATTAACATAAACAGGGCTCTGAACGCAGGCGTACCCACGACTAATTGCCCACTTTGAAACTCGCGCCGCCGCTCTCGGCCAACGCTCCCCGAGTAATGACACAGGAGGGATTTGAGGGGCCACATGCGGAGCTTGGATTGACTGAGGATTGATTTATCCCCTTTATGAGACCCCCACCCCCCACCGCCACCTCCCTACAGCCCCCTTTCCCCCTCTTGCCCCTCCTTTTTCTTGTGTCTTATTTTAGTTGCACATAATCCCTTTACTGGCCGGGAAAGGAAGCGAAGGGTGAAAAGGGAAACTGGAGGATGAGAGAATGGATCAAATCACACTGTTTATTGTGCATCACAAATGAGGAAGAAAAGAGTTAGATGCACAAGGTGTATGTGCCCACACATGGATGGGCACTTACTGTGAGTGCGGACCTCACACAGTGAGTGTGTATGTACATGTTTGTGTGTTTAGAGATAATTGTGTGTATCCGCGCTTAATTTGAGTGGGGCTGTTTCCCTCGAGGGGGAAGCTTAGTGGGGGATGGAAAAAAAAAAAAAAAAAACAGACAGGAAGACTTTGTGCATGGCATTGGAAATAGGATCCTCACAGACATGACCCTCCCACCCCCTCTACCCACACACATACCCACATCCACCCACCCACCCATCCATCCACACAAAAGCAACGCAGTATCATCCTGATATTGGATTCAGCTGCCTTGACGGCGCACTTCACAGAGCGTCTGATTTGCAGCATCAGACAGACACTCGGGTTTTATTATCACAGGCTTGAACTTCAAAAAACCAGGTCTGCCTTGTAGTGCTGCTGTAGGTCCAGCTGCTGGCACTGTGGGGATCAGGCCAAGGACTTACCCACACAGGAGGTTAGATTGTATTCTGCAACAGTGGTTCAACCTTTTTTTGAGTTGAATTATTCAACACGGTAGATACCGCTGCAGTTCTGGTCTTGTAATGAATTCCAGAGTTGTCTTATACAAAATATAAAATAAGGCAGTATTTTAGACAGAGAAAAACATGGGTATTGGACCTTAGATGTGTATATGTTGATATGATGATCCAAAATGCATTTGCCAAGAGCTGCCATTTGACTGTGAGCCAGGAAAACTCAATTTAAAATTGAAGGACAGGAAAGTTCTGGAGGAGGTTGGGGAAAAAAAAGCTGCCCGGTGCATCATTGGCATCAGTGATACTGGCGAGGGGAGGGCGAGGTGTCTGCGCAGAGTCAAAGGATGTGAAGAGACGATGCCCACCCTGCTGCCATCCGACTACTGAGCAGCTTCTTTCCTCGGGTTGTGAGGGTAACCAGAAAATGAAAACCACACATTGTTTCGACAGGCCCATTATTCCGAAACAGCACAAGTTCCATAAAAACAAAAGCCCACTGCTCCAAAACTGTTTTCTTTTTACAAAATTACACACCCGCCCTTGAGTTTCTATCCCTTATTATTATGTTGTCTAGTCAGGGTAAGGGTATGTCATTTGGTGTGGAAAGTGTGTATTTTCAGAACAGTGGGTCTTCGGAGCACTGGATGTTTGCTTATTTTGGGGACGATGGGCCGGTCCAGTTGGGTATTCTTCGGGTGACTGGGGTTTTGGAATAACGGGGCATCGGAACCGACGGCAACGGCTCCCATAAAGGGACTCCAACGCAGAGTGACAAATTAACTTTGAACCTTGAAGGAACCAGACATTTGGGCTCCACGTGATATCTAATCTCTTTGGAATGGAAAAGTTCAGCACCAGAGCATGAAGCATGAAGCAGGGTGAGAAACAGCCAGTCAGGATCTGTCCAAAGTTTAAAACCAACAATTTGCATGAACCCAAAAACAAGACACTTCCTTTTTTTTTTTTTAGAAATTGAACAACTAACATTTTACAAATCTGTTCACCTCCTGCTTTCATTATTTATGCTAAGCTAAGTTGACCGTCTCCTGGCACTAGCTCCGCAGTTCATGGATCTGAAAAAAACCTCCAACTGAATCTCTAAAAACACAGACGGTGATGCTCGCAGCTCCCATGCGAGCGGCTCGTTGGGTTGGTGTCCCAGCCTCCATCTGGACTGGTGTCGCTGATTCATATTCTGACAGAAGCTCTGAGACGCCGACCGGCCTATCAATCAGCCAAAAACATGCAGGTCAGGGAGAGAAAAAAAAAACAAAACAAGGAGAGCTGCAACCATGACTGACACTCCGCCTGGTAATGATGCATTTGCTCTGACATACTAATAGATTTGTGAGACATGTCTGCGTGATTCCTGAGCGGCCGGGACGAACAGGAACGGTGGCGGCTTGTTTGTTTTGATGCCTGCTTCCCTGTGGCAAAAAAAAAGTGCTGTTTTTTCCATTACTGCACATTACTGTCGGGTAAAAAGTTGAGCGAAAGTAGTTCACTGTTGCGGTTAAAGAGCCTACCTGCTTCGTTGAGCGCATGCGGGGAATTCTGAGGCTTTGAAGTGTGAAGTTTTCTATCCGGGGCTTTGTTCTGTAAATATTTAAATATTTCCATTGATATTCCCTCTCTGCCGCACAAACACCGGTGCTCTGCACGGCGAGGAGATCAAAGGCTTGCGGTCCGCGGAGCCCCTTCAGAGATATGATGCAGACTGACAGCTCCGCTTCTGTTGTTCGAGCTTAGAGAGAACTCTGCCACACCGTCAGTTATTTATTCATTTGTCTTCCGTTGTTGTTTCAGGCTGAAGGCTTAATTTTTCTGAATTTGATCCGTTCTGCGGCACGTAGGTGGCAGTAATGAAATCATCTTTTTTGTGTGTGTGATGAGTGAAATCTGCATGCAGGGGAACCTTAACAGACCTTTGCAGATGCACACACTCATCACAGTCCATGTGTAAAGCGAAAGAAAAGAAGTGCGTTGGCCAAATAGATGGAATCGTAAATGTGTACTCACTCCAGTGAGACGCCTTTTGTGTAGAGATTCACATTATTGTCACACGGATGCCTTTTTATAACGAACAGTCGTCTGTGTTGCACGTATTGTATAGTGCGTTCTTGTTTGTGACACTGCCGCTGTTGACTAAAGGGGATGCGAGTGTCATAATCCACCCTTGTCATTTGGTTTTGTACACAGTTCAGTGTTGAGATCACACTCTTATAGATTCCTGCTGGTACTTATCAGGAGATATAGGCGAGTTCAGCTGCACCTGCTGCGCTCATTTTGCTTAT
Organism: Acanthopagrus latus; assembly: GCF_904848185.1. Taxonomy (NCBI): domain Eukaryota; kingdom Metazoa; phylum Chordata; class Actinopteri; order Spariformes; family Sparidae; genus Acanthopagrus; species Acanthopagrus latus. The sequence goes on from NC_051060.1 coordinate 17,584,118, forward strand.
ACTCACAGCCGAATGTTCTGAGAAATCAAACAACATGTTGCGGACGACGAACAGCACTTCTCGCTAGAATTCATTTGTAAAGCTCTCTTGTCTAAGAATTCCTGGTTATCTCTTTACTGCAATGTGCGATAAGAAGAGAAGAGTTAGAGCCGATTCTCCACAGACTGGATGTGTTTGCAGACTTTAATCTTCGTGCCGCAGTCTTCATCTGTCGATGGTGACTTAGAACCGTTGTTACAACTTTACAACTTTGTGGTTCTCAGAGTGGGACTTGACTTTTTTTTTAGTTTTACTGTCTTTTATTACTCTGAAGCGTTGGTTACTTAAAGGGTGACTCCACCAATTTTTTTGACATTAAAGTGTGTTTACAGGTCTACTGTACATGTGGAGAAAGAAAAAGTGGTATAAATCTGTCATGGCTCCAGAGGAGGCTGCGTGTGATTGGATAAATTGCAATGTTGGTATCTAGTTGAATTGTGGGTAAAGTAGGTGCCAGTCTAAAAAAAACCAAAAAACAAAACAAATGTGTCTTTCATTCGACGAAGATAAATCGTGTCACAACACCAAAATGCAAAAATTACCATTCCCATTGCAAATGAATAATACAATTAATATTGTTTAGCCCTCGTCTGACTCATTATATGGTGTATAATATTACTTTTTAATCATCGATTTGCATAGTTATTCATATTATAGGAAAACAAATTGAAAAAAAATTCAAATTGGAAAAAAGTAGAGTTTGAGAAATGTTGGAGCTGAGAAAAAGTAGATAATGAGTGAATAAGATGATGATTAAATGTATATTGAGCAGTTAGACTACTTTGGTTACATCAGGCTTGTTTTCTGAACTTAAATAGGTCAGCTCTTTCAACTTTCTCTCCGCTCATATTTCCGCAATTAGGGTCCAAATATAAGTTGGAGCACGGGGTGGTGGGGGGGGATATACAGAGCCCGGGTGTCCTGGGCATTGCAATGTGGGTCACGCATCAGCGGTGCAAGGCAGCAAACAATCTGAGAGAGCGAGGGAGGCGTGATGGCTGGTGATTTTCCTGCCTGTTGTTTGATCGGGTAAATTACATCATTTTTTTTTTTAGTGCCCCTGTTGAAGTGCAGATGAGTGGCCGCCAGCTGCAGATCCCTCTTTTGTGTAGAAGTTAGTGTAGTGACGGCAGGTTTCTGCACAGCTCGGCGCGCCACCGACTGCAGCCCTGCGGTGCCTTTTCTCATGTTGACGACATGCACGCAGAGACCCCGAGTAGTCGAGTTGAGATGCAACCATTTGATGTCTTCTAGTCGGAGAAAAACAACAACTTCTCTTGAGATGTGTACCTGGGGCGATGAGGATAAAAGCCCCCAATCTTGTCCTTGTTCCGCTCATATTAAAGGTTGCCTCTTTAATTATAGCGACAAAGGTCTGGTGCATCACTCACCATGTCTCATTTACACATCTATTTAAAGCAACAAAGAGGACGCACTGCTGCTGGACCAGGTAACACACAGGGTGACTCCGGATCAATACGGCCTCTAATAGCCTGCATAAAGTCCAGCAAACCGAAGCCATCAGGTCCGCGTGCGTCGCTTCAGTGAGCCCATGCGAGGGGGGAGCAAAATGGCTCGGTGGACCTCGTCTAGATTGGTTTAAGATAACCACTGAAAAATCACGGGCCGCGGCTGCCGGTGGGTTTGCAGACATTGGGCTTTCTGGAACATTTATTAGATCCAGGAGAGATTGGGCGTGACTGTCGGGCACGAGGTCTCGAGTGCAATGTAGCCACAGCCGAGATAAATTTCGTAATCTGAGGCTTTCCGCTTTCCAACTGACAGTGGAAATTCAGGTATTTCAGCACAAGTCGCGCTTGTGTTATGTAACTGTCAGGGAGGGTTACCTGAGAAAATGCAGTTTTTATATCTCGTTTCCTTCAGCCTCACATGCCTTTCTGTATTCATTCATGTCCTCTGGAGATAACGAAGGCAAAACTCTTACCTGAACACACTGAATTCAGCATGAAATGTGCACTGGTGTGTTGGAGTAAAGGTCGTCCCCGTGACTTCATGAACACAATACTCAACTAATTCAATGTGGAAAACCTTAAATCCAAAATACTATCAGCATTTGAGTTGATTTTTTTGCATTAAATTCATACCTGTATTGTGAAATATGAAGCACTGAAGAGCCCAGTCACAGCTTCAAGCATCACTCGTGGATGTCACCATCATCTCTCATCTGTCTCCTGCTCCACTCTTCCCAGCTGTGGGGCCTAAAATCAGCATAATATTCATAAACCATCGCTCTCATCCCGCTATGATTGGACTGCTTATGCATATGCAAAAAGGTTGAGCGCTGAAGCTAACGTGTGGCCTATATTGACATGTACGCAGTGAATCACACTTTGATGTATGTGTTTTTTCGTCAGTGCGGCATCCCTTTTGTTCAGCATGTGTGTCCTGTGATTACAAAGGCTGTCTTCCCGTGGTTCCTGTCTGCTGCAATTTGCTCATTTATCATCTTAAGTGCACTTATATCAGGTTGATTGATAGTGCTGGGAAATTAGTATGATGTTTGTTGATTTGATTTGATTTTTTTTCTTCCTCTTCTCTCCCAGAATCTCGTACTGCACAGCGGATAAAACTCAGGATAAGGTCTTCGCGTACGTCTCCCAGAGTCAGTTCAACGAGACCTTGGAGTGCCACGCGTTCCTCTGCCAAAAGAAGAAGATTGTAAGCATGCACCACTTGTAATTTTATTGTGTGCATGTGTATTTATCTAAATGTATGGAATATATGCTGTTGGACTCGAGGTCAGATTCTTTCGGGGGCGGCTGAGTGTGATGAACTGAACTTGAGGCAGCGTGTAGCCTGAATGTAGGTGGTGTGTGGCTCCATCTTGTGGCAGTTCACCCGACGGCTCATTAGTGCAGCATTTCCCAACGTTTTTTTAAATGACTAACAATCACGACCAACCTCACAACAGGCCTCAAGATTGTGACAATTATTACAGACTTTTTTCGTGTTTTCTTTCTATGATCTTAAAGGGGTAAACAAGCAATATCAAAGATAATTTGATAAATGACATCTTTGTTTAATGTACTAGTTAGTCGACTCATTGTCTGTGTTGCTACTCCTGAAATTATACACATTTTAAATACCTTTATTAATAACGAGGCAGATTATGTGTATTTAAGAAGAGTAAACAGGCTCTAGCTTTTTTTGCTACGATTCAGTGAAATGAACTCTGAGCCGTTGTTTGGATAACATCATCTGTAGTCTGGTCTTTAGCTGGGCCTTTTCCTTTTTTACTTGCCAGGCAGTCGTTTCGAGAACCACACTGCAGTGAGGGTGCTGCTGTCCATTTCTGTGGCAGAAACCTTGAAGTGTAGTAGATAGGTACTCCCTGATGTTCTTCAAAGGTGTCCTGCAGATACAAATCCTCAATTTCTTTCTCCCTGTTTGGCAACCCAAACTGTAGAGAGACCCGGTCTCTGAGAGTGACTGCACCAGCGTGGGAACAGTAATAGTCTTTAGTTTATAGAATAGATTCCGACATTCATAATGTGAAGCTGATAATTGCAATGGATGGTTAAATCAAAGACTAAAGATGGGGAAAACATCACCAAGTCTCCTGTGTCCATTACGCTCACTCATGATTTCATAAATATTTTATTTTCATCGATTTTCCATTCCCGGGAAAGTGGATACACACAAAAGGAAAAGAAAAAAAACACACATGTTGAGTCTGGATTGTCTCATGTCCACATTACCAATGAGACACACTCACTGGTTCATTCTTTTATCTTGCCGTTGACATTTAAACATTACGTGCACATCTCTGTACATTTGTTCCTCTTAAGCTCTTATTCTGCGAGCTAACTGTTCCATATTGTATCATTCAGCCACGATTTCAGAGCCATTCATCGTGTGTTGGTGGTTCAGCCTTGTACCATCTCTCTGTCACGGAGCCTTATCATTGTTCACTTTCCATTCATGTGTTATTCCTCCGTTCTTCTCGTCTCTCCAGGCTCAGGCGGTGACACTAACGGTAGCCCAGGCCTTCAAAGTGGCCCTCGATCTTTGGGAGATTGCTCAGGAAGGTGAGTCAACCGAACAAAAGGGAAGGCGTCGCCGTGACAGTTCAGTGAAAGGTTCTCACCTTGAACTGTTTAGAAACAAAAAGGAGGGAAGTAAGGAAAGGCTTCAATCCATTAGATCTGTGACTAACGTGACGGGAAACTCATCTGGTCGGGAGGAGAGTTAATGAATATGTTTAATAACCAAAAGGAAGAGATCCCCTGTGCTCTCTGCATTTAAAACTGCTACTAAACTCGAGTTACTGACAACCAAAGGCTCAAATGGACGTCATCATTTTCTTCAGGTTTAGTTTTTTTGTTTTTTATCTTCCTGTCTGCAGGGAAAAGCAAGAAGGCGAGGACCTGCTGCTCTTGTGCGGCGAGCAACGGCCAGACGGAGACGACGAACGGCGCTCCGTGTGTCCCCGCGGGTGAGTTCATCTGATTTTTGTCCTCGTCCGCAAAGGTGTCTCTGCTCATCAAATCGAGTTCAACTGCAATGACAAGAGAGGTGATCTTATAACTAAAAAGGCTGCTCAGTTCAACCACAAGCCTGTTTGTTATCTTGCAGGGCTTTATATGAGAAGACTGAAGCCACTCTGAATTATGAAGCCAGGATAGGATTATCTTACTTTACACAAAGATTAGATGTGGAGAAACAGCTCGCCTGACTGTCATCTGAGGTTTAAAAAAAGATCCATCTACCAGCAGCTGTAGAGCTCCATAATTATGTTATGTCTGGTTAATTTGATCCATACAGAAAACAACGTGTGCCAGGTTTTACATGCCAGGAGTTTACAATGACTGGCCGAGAGTATTCAGGCACATAAGCCGTAAAAACCCACAGTGTTGTCTCTACACTACAGTCTGTATTTCATTTTTTCAGACATTAGTGCAGTGACTTTCAGCAATCAAACAGGCTACTCCTTCACACTCTTAATTCAGAAATGGGTTTCCCATTTCAACAAAAAAAAACATCCGAGGGGGAATTATTCCACATGTGGCACAAACATCCAGCTGGACTTCAAAATGAGCTGATGATATTTTGGTAGTCAAAGTTCACTCAAAGGTCACTGTGACCCTCACAAAGCAGGTTTTTGGCCATAACCCAGGAATGAATTTGCTAGCTCAGTCCTCGTACACCTCTGTAAAAAAAATAGTCTCTAACAAGAAGACAGCGTGTTTCTCTCTGGAAGTTATTCGCTTCAGAAGTCACTAAGGTGTGATGTATAATACTCTTATTAGCTTTTATGAAATCCTTTTAAAGTCTCCATCCGTGAATCTGGGCTGACTTAGATATGAGCTGCACCTTGACTGGCACAGACCCATGATGCAGTGACCGTAGTTTTAGTTCAGTCAGCTTCACGACCGGATGCATTTCCGATCCTTCGCTTTGAGTCGCTCGCTGAGACTCTAAATGCGCCTCGACCCCGATCATCAAAGCGTCGCGGTGTAACAGAGCCCGACAAAAATGTTCACACAATCCATTCTGCAGCCACCAAGTGCGAGATAGTGTGAGCTGTCCGACCTTGAAGCGAGGTGTTTCTTCCTCGTCAGGTTCTGTGGAAAACTATCCACCACCTTCCTGAAGTTTTTTTTTTTTTTTGTTACAGCGTATAAAATCCGTGGCACTGACCGTGTCATTAGAGCCGACGGCTGATTATCCACACTGAGCTCAGCGGGAGGTGTGCTTCTCGTGATAATGGACATTTCCCACCATTTATTTTTGTTTTAAGGCACAAAATTAGCTCCAGGTGTTGATCTCCTCCTCAGCTGTCGAAAAAATCAGGTCTGCGTTTATTCTCAGACCTGCGTTGCTCAGAAACCCGTCAACAATCAAGGATGGTTTTTTTTAACGTACCTGATCTTTTATTAACGCTCACTTAGTTGTTCCTCTGAGGCTTGAATATTCATAGGCAGGTTTTTTTTTTTTTTATGCCGTGCTGGGAAAATGTCCTGTGCTGTAATTCTTGGAGGATGAGGATAAAGATGATATAAACTCCTCGCACTCTATAAATCTGGAGAGAAAGAGATTCTCTGTCTCTCACAAGATTACAGCGGTCTGATTAGTACTTGAACAATGACGGCTGTAGTCACTGAAATGAGACGGCAGTTAGATGCACATTTAGAGGAACACTTACGTCCTCGTGGCACCAAATTCTTCCAGACCTGATCATGATCCTCCACAAACCCGGCAGTTTCCAGTGGACATGATTAGGTAAATGCTGTTGTGGTCGGTCACATAATGACTTTAATATGACCTTCTAACAATGGCACTTGTAGTTTCATAGTCAGACGCCGCCGCCCACCTCTCACAAACACATTCAACCGGCGTCAGTCACGGCTCTCATATTCAGATTCGGCAAATCACCTAATTAAACGCTCCTCATTAGTCATTCGGGGGAGCAGTGGATTTAAGTGCTTTCCAATGGCCGTGACATTTATAGGTCAAAATGTTTTCCCCACCTCGGGGGGTCGGAGGGGCCGCAGAGTGAGACTTAATCAGCCATTCGGTTTGTAGTTAGTTAAGAGCCGGCGTTTCCAGCTTCTTTCAATTAAAATTGGCTCTGCTTGCAGCGACGGCGGCCTGAGGACAGAGGCAAAAAAAAAAAAATGGATGTGAAAGCCTCCGTGACCTCAGGAGCAACTCGGGCACGTATGAAAGTTCGAAAGAGATGATTTAAATTCTGCCTGTTGCAGAGGAAGAGCTGCGAGCGCCACAGGCTGGAGCCGATGTGCTGCAGCGTTCAAGGGACAAAATAAAAAAGCAGACTTGATTCTCCACCCCCTCACCTGCTGTCTCCTCCATGTTTACATCCCTCCTACCCCTCCTTTCATTCCACCCCCTCCGTCGATGTATCGCCCACACCTCACCATCTTCCCTCAGATCCAGAGGCACACAAGCCCGCCGGGATGGAGGAGAAGCTCCGGAGGCCCATCTTCGCCGCGTCGCTCAGCTCGCCCTCACCTCGGAGTAACCCCACCCGGAGACGACCGATCAAACACGACTCCTGGGTATGTCGCACCGTCTGGGCCCAAATCGTGTTGTTTTTTGTTTTTTTTTTTTAAATGGATGCATCAGTTAGAGCTGCAGTTATCAATTGATCAGTCCACTGAAAGAAAATTAGTAGTCTGGAACTGTTTTTAAGTTCATTTTCAAGCAAAAATGTCAAACATCTGCTTGTTCCAGCTTCCTAAAGGACCAGTGCGTAGGATTTCAAGGGATTTAAGGGGGCAGAAATGTAATATAATGCTCATAATTTGAATTCCACAGATTAATGAAGCTTCTGGGAGTCAGTTTTGTGTAATTATGGCCACGCTGATGTTGCCATTTTACACAGTTTTTCTTCATTTTAGAATCTATCTTTTGGTCAAATGCTGGGAAGTAAAGAGAAACAAAATTGAGAACATGATGAAATAAGTTCTTATTACACGACTTTAGATTCAGCACTGAACTGTGTGATTATTGCATTCACTTGCAGATTCTTAACACTAGGTGACACCATACTCATTAGAATATCTCCGCAGCAGACTGATCTCAGATCCCCCTGAGTTCACTGTTGCGTATTCTCTCCGATATGAATCATCTCTCTGCTGGGAGAAGTGATGTTTTAATGGAAGCAGAGTTTCATCATCTTTAATGCTCTCCTCTCCTTACTTATTCGTACTTTACAGCCCTTTCATGCTCGCTTTTTATCGGGTTATACGGATTCTAGTATAAAATGGACAGAATTTGTTTTTATATTTATTAGCAGGTCATGAATCAGAACAATGTCTGGTGATTTAAATTGACGGGGTCACTGACTTGTATGAAAACATATGGACGAAGGACTGAGATTTCTGCTCTCCCTTTTCCTGCAATAGTTTCCAGACTTCATGCAATAAAGCCACGTGAATTAGCGTCTTTATTTTTATACATTCACAGTGACTGGAACAAAAATATGCATTGTTGCTGTGTTTGATTCTTTGGCTCATTAATGAAATTGCGTGTCCTTCGGATGAAACAAGTCACGACAGAGCGCTGACTGAGCAGCATGGCTGTAAGCTGCAGTCACTTCTGTGCGTATTGATCCGTGTTGTTTGTGTCCCAGCAGGACGTGGACGACGGACTCGAAGATGCATTCTCAAGGTAACCTTTACATGCGACTTACCAAGTCCGCTGCTGAACACGGGGATGTATCTGCTTTCATTTACGAGGGGAGGTGGGATTGTTCTGAAATGTCGTCTCCGGGGGGGGAAAAAAAAAAAAACCCAACACATTTAGTTTAGTTTAATGTCGACGTCGGCTCCAAACGGAGACGGATCACCGTTTGAGTACTGTCAAGCAATTTTCTCGAGGATGACAGTTGCACTGAGGGTGACAGTCGGCTGTCAGTCACCTTTCAGACGTTTTTTTAGATAAGAAAACCTTCATGTGACACTTTGACTGACACAGATTTTTATTGAAATTCACACACACGGGACAGACCCAGGCGGGGAGATGCAATAGGCTTCCCCCCCCCCCTTTTTTTTCCAGGTAACTCCATGCAAAGCGATGACGTCTCAAGGTGTCTCAAGGTTACAGATTCAAGTCATGTTGGTTGTTTGGTAACTTTATTGAGTGTTGGTGAGTTCGTAAAGGTAACCACGGCTTTTAGAGGATGAAGAAGATATTATAAACACAGAGGGTTTTTTCTCTCAGAGCCCACACTGACTGTAGTTAATGCAGCTGCTGTGAATCTCAGATCTCATAGTAAACAAGAGCTGAATAAAACGAGAGCGATGAGTTTCAGAGCCGAGCAGCTGTTGGGCTCTAACTAAAGCAAAAGCAGCAGCCAAGATCAAGTGGTTGGCTGTGATCTCGATCCTGCTACCTTGTACACAGCCAGTTGTGTTACGTCAAAGTAGTTTTTGTGGTTTTTGAGCCTCGGGTCCTCTCAGACGTAAAAGCGATTATATTGTGAACGGGTATTTCGCTTTTGGCTGAACGTCTAATTAGTCTGTATTTAACAGTGAGACAGCGAGTGTTTTTAACCGCCAGCCATTGGATTTACAGGAAGAGCTTAAGAAATCCTCGAGTCATTTCATGGCTTGTTAGGACAATTGTGTTTTTAACCAAATTCAATGCGTGGAAAAAGGGAAACGAGCAAAGAAAAAAAAGAGACAAACTCACAGTTTTCAATTCATTCCATCGTCAATACATAGAGTGTTTTATATTTTCCTCTTAATAGGACTGGAGCAACCTTTTAGAAACCACTTTGATCACAAACATACAGAGGAAACAAAACCGATGTTAATAATAAAGATGATACAAAAATGAAACATTGTTGACTTAACTTTCAATTGTGAATCCATATTTGCAGACAAACAACAACAACAACAAAAAAAAAAGTCAATCATCAGTCAACAAGAAAGAGAATCTAGTTCATTAGCAGTTGGCCGTAATCTTAATCATCCGCCAAACACAACCATGTACGAGCAACAGAGAGGAATGCTCACATACATACGTTGCATCTGAAGTCTAGTCTCCAGGGTTTGATAATCTCCGTCCGATTTAACCAGATATTTATAGATATGAAATATTTATGTTGGCGTACTCAGAGGGAGAATATCAGCGCCTTCATTATACATTTAATGAGCTCTCTTTATGTAGTCTTCGATCAGAGAGCCTCAAGTTTACATCATTTACAACTTCTGGCCGCAATATTCAGACTTGATCACCTGCGAGGTTTTAAACAGGTACAGGTCGTCCACTCTAAAAAAAAAAAAAAAAAAAAGGGAGTGAAGTTCTAAATACTTCTCCTAAAGTCCGCTGTGTGATCCTCCTGTGAGGGCGAGACCAGACTGCGTCCTTCTCAACGTCGCTCCTGCAGAGAAGTAATGAAAACAGAGCTCTCTCCATTCCGCTCGCAGACTCCTGCACAGGGACAACTCTGTCGCCCTCGTCCTATTTCTCCTTTTAATATAAAGCGCCCGCTCTGATAATCTGTTTTAAAAAAACTAGCAGTGATACTGGATGTAATTCTAGCGTTATTATTCGCGAGTTAGAGGCAGATACGAGTATTTTAAATGACACCGTCCTCTCAAAGGAATCGCGCCGGGGATTGTAATGAAATGTTTCTGCATTTGGGGAAATGTGTAGAAATCAAACTGTTCCTCTCCAACATATTTAACCTTTTGTGAATCAGATTAAGGAAAAAAATCACCAACGTAAAAGTTCTGATCTTCCCTAGGAACTGCTGTAAATATTGGATAAGCTTGCTGGTCTTTTTAGGTGAATACACACCCGAATATTTGTATCAGCTGGTGTCATATTCTTGTGTACCTCCAGACTGTGAGCTCTGTACCTCCAGCAGGACATCAGTTTAGGTTTTTGATCTGTTTGGGTGTCTCAGGCACTACGCTGACTTGACTATATGAATCATGTGCATCTAGTGAGCAGTCTATTGCCACGCTTGAATGATTTCCAGGCCATAAAAATGACTTCCTGTTACTGCCGACATGATCACAGAGCTGTCAGGAGCACGGCGACTGACGCCGCAAGTGCACTCTGTAGTTTTTCAGCGCTTTATCTCTGATCCTGGACTACAGTGCAGCGCTTTGTTTTCTGTTTTCCTTGAAAGTGTGACAGCGTGTGAAATAGTCATTTTGTAGCCGTGAGATGCCTGCAGAAGTAAAGCGGACACGGACGCGCTCACTCACATGTAACCCTAATTCTGCACCGTCACTTTATACGTATAGAGTTTGTGGCTAGTTTAACTTTTGTGTTGTAGCCTACTTCCCAAAACTCCGAACCCAAACTTTTTTTTTCTTGATAATGCCCAAGAAACTGTTAAGTAAATGTAGGCCAAACAGTCCAGCGAGTGTCTGAGCACAATGAATGGCTTTTCATCTTGTGTGTGTGTGTGTGTGTGCGCGCGCGTCCTGCAGAGCTGTGTTATCCCTCCATGAAGAGAGAAGAGCAGCTCATTAAGTGCTGTTGCCTGCGGCTAATGGATCCGCTTGTTGTGTCTGAGCGTGGAGAAAAAGAAAAAAAAAAACGTGGGTCAAAGCGAACGAGTAAACACGAGGCCGAGATTCTGCACTGGAATGTTTGTGTGAACGCCGGCCGGGCGAAGGAGGCAGGCGGGTCATCGCGCAGGCCGCTCTCAGCAGGCTTCGATAGGATATTCTGACCTCGAGTTGTCAAGCGGAGGAGGCAGAACGCCTAAGAGAAGCCTCTAAATCTGACATCCTGGAGGGGGGAACGCTAAAGGAATTCAGAGTGTTAGAGCAGACTTCCTCCGCAGAGGTCAGCGAGCATGTCGAGCTCCTCTGTGGCGGGTTGCATGAACGGTGGATAAGATCTGCCCTGAAACACGGAAGATCACCGTGAGCCGTCATGGCTGTCGAGCCGCCTCAGTGTTATGCGCGAGTTTGAGAGAGATCGGCGGAGGAGAGTCTCGGCCTCTGTTTTGCCTGAATGTTCAGGGATCGTACGCTTGACTGCAGTTCCCGAGAAAAGGCTGCAATTAACAATCATTGCTGATAAACCTGAAATCATCAAAACAACACATGCAGAAAATTTAGAATGAAACACTGCCAGGTGAGAATAAACGTTTGAGTTCCGGTACTGCGACTTGCACTGTCCTGTATTTGGTTGTGAAGCAGGGGCACTGACGGGGGGAAAAAAAATGTGGTAACCTCGACTTCATGTGGTGGTGAAGCATTAATTTTCACCTGGTCTTGAGGGCCTTGCTCAAGGGCACCCCTGTGGTGATAATGAGGGTGAAGCAAGCGCAGCCCCCCCGACCAGATTCATCTTGCCGGTCCAGGGATTTGAACCCTCCGGTCACAAGCTCGCTTCTCTAACCGCCACTGCTCCGACAGTATATCAGTGTTTTACGGACTTGCAGACTCTGAGGGCATCATGGGAACTTGTTTATCTCAGTTTGTCGCAGCCTGTAAAATGTATATGTCTGATCAGGAATTGGTTGCTCAAAATAATTGAAGAGGCATTGTTCTTATCCTCCTCGAGGCTGTCTCTGCTATCCAGAGGCCTCTTGACCTCGTTTTCCTTTTTAGAGAATGTGTGAATATAAGGATGACATTTTGGGGTCAGTTTTCTTTTGCATGTGTATGTTGGTGGCTCACTTTAAATCACCTCATTTCAAGCGTGAGCAGCAGATCAGCCTCTCGGGGTCGACAGCAACGCTCCGCGGTCTCGTAATTTTAGCTGTGACTGAGGCGGCCAAGCCCGCTTCAGTCAAATCCTTTTTAATTAACTGCACAGGTCAGGGTTCAGGCCTCCGTAAAGGATCTAATTGTTGGAATCGTACATAGTTATTCAAGTGGAGGCTCGGGGCAATTGGCACTGACAACTATTAATATCAGCTTCAGTTCAGACGGGTTTGATTTAATGGTTTGACTCGAGATTTTTCTGAAATGAATGTTGACCTTGGGGTTGAGATGAATATTATGCAACTGCTGAAGTGCTTGAATAATTTAACCTTGTCTTAATGTGATGAGATATTTCTTTATTTTTCACTTTAAGCCTCTTTGAGTGTTTCTCTATATCGTACGTGGTGAAGCAGGGGCGAGCTGTTGTACACCTGTCAGAGCGGTCGTGTTCTTTTCTGTGTTTGAAACATATTAATCATCTCCTGTCGAGTCACATTGTCACGACTTTTCTCTGTCTCCCGCCTGACACGCAGCAACATGGAAGTAGAGGAGATGGACACCGGTACGTATCCGCACGCTTGGTTACGCATGCTTCACGAGGCCTTACATTCTAAATGCCACCGTTTCATTGTTTGCATTGTCCGTACAAATCATCTGTCATCAGTCGTCGTTCTCTTTTAATGAGCCGACACGCCTCAAGGATCCGTTCCACGAGGGAAACCATCAACCATCTGCACATTTGTGAACACATCTGTATGAGAAGGGAGCACACACAAAGACATATTCAAGTAATTTAGCCCATTGAATACATCTGGGATATAAACAATAATGGCCTGATTCTGTAGTTGTGGAAAGTACAGACGGAAAGTCTGATTGGTGATTGTTAAATTTCTGAGAGTATCGATGTTTAAAAAAATGTACGTCTAGGAGAAACCAGCTGTGTGACACATTTTGTTTATCCTATCTTCACCAAATTTCGTACGTATCATGTTTAAATGACCCTGAATTAAACGTATGTGTTTGTTTTTTGATGTTACTTAACGTTGGTTTGGAATTGGTTGTCAAACTTTGTCATAGCCTGTCACGCTTTAATGCAAAGTCCAGTCCAGAACTGGATCATCAATGCACAAATGTGTAAAATTTTGTAAGGTTCCAACCCCAGGGGGCGCTGCAGTAACAACATAACATGACATTTCTGAAATTCTGTTGCCTTAAAGAAGATGGTGCAAAATTTCTTCATGAGCATTTGAGCATGGTACCAACAGCACCACCTTGTGGCCATTAAGAATATGCTGCTCTGTCCCTAAAATGCATGAGTCACTCGCTACCGATGGCATCATCAGACGCAAGAGTGACTTCATTCCCCTCCAGGGAAAATCCAGTCGGATCTATCTCTTACAGGACACTGAGTGCGGTAACTTGAAAATCAAGTCACAACTCACTTTAATTTAGTGGCCAGCTGAGAGGATGTTACTGGTTACTAGAGACTAGTCGGAAAATTTCCTAGAGTATTGTTATAAAACCATTTTGGTGTAATGCTCAATACATTTTGAGGCTATTGTGGATATTTGTGGGTAAATACAAGAAAATGTAAATATATGTTTCTTGGTAATTACCACAGAAATTAATACAAACAATTATATGTGTTCATAATACACTGTACACTTCATTCACCGTCGTTCCAACGTCCTCTTCATGTCCTGCATACATTTGATTCTTTTGTCAGCCTGCATCTCCTGTAAACCCTTTCCGACTAGTAAATATTTAGCAGTATCACTCTTCTCTCCTCCTCTCTGTCTCTGTCAGACTGGCCGAGTCCCGCTCCAAACCCGTCACTGACGATGCAGCTCTGAGTCGGCAGGAAGTCTCCGAGGAGAATCTGTTTTCTATCCGCAACAACGGGTTTGAATAACACGCGCACGGTCCGGAGCTGCCAAACTCGCAGCACCACAGAAAATTAGGCAGAAATCAGAACCACGGGCCCCAACAAGGAGACCAACAAACGACGCAAAACAGCATTCATCACTTGGACAAACAGAGAAAAAAAACACGTCACGCTTCCCCGGTGCACAACCTGAATCAAAGAGGCTCTGTTTGATATCTGGCGGCTGCTGCAGAGAGGCCAGAATGAAAACCCTGATATCATAAACTGCTATTTCTGTGAATGCCTGCCAGTCAACACACACGCACTCCCCTCAGTGTAAACGGCCATCTCCAGACATATTCAAATTCTAACAAACTGCCAGATGAAAGACGGAGCACACAACACTGCGAGGCGAGCGAGGACGACACATCTCCACTCCAAGGAAGTTCTTGCAGAAGATCGTGGGATGAACGCTGTCTCCTTTTTAATCTAAAAAAGAAAAAGTACTTTCACATGTGGCATTCCGCTTGTAAATTCATTTGAAGATTTCCTCTGCGTCAAAAAGTCCAGAAATGTGTGTGTATATAAGGCTGTCGCCTCCTCTCTGATCTTGGCGTTTTGATTGATAGAATAGCAGCCGTCGGTCTCAGCAGCCACTGGAAGAAGTCCAGCGTTAGACGACTTCAGCAAAACACGGTGCAAATCTTCAGCTGTGATGTCGGATGATTTAGACGTTCACCATTTAGTTTGCTGTGATTCAACCGTGTTATAAGCATACAGACACACTGTACTCGTGGGTCATCTTTTTGTCGATTGCAAAATAATTGTTGTTGTCACGAAAGGACAGAATCAGCGTTGGCAAATGAGGAAATGTGGCTGAAAGAGTCGCACAGTGTCAAATCAAACATAAGCTCAGTTGTTTTATTTTTATTTTTCAGCCGTTAAAAAACGAAACAAAACCCAAGGAATGCTTGCTTTTTTAAAACCTCATCTCATGGCCTTCCTCAGCCGACAGATTTATTCAGTTTTCATGCAGGTGAAGGGTGTTAGACTGCAACCCAATCACTGGAGTCAGTGTTGGCGGTGTATATCTCTGCAAACCAAGGATATGTTGATACATTTGTTTAAGTTGCAACTGTTGGCAACTGTTTTAGTCTTATATCACTGACAAGGCTGTGCTCATGGTCTGCCTAGGGTTTAGGCACTAAAACCACTTGGTTAGGTTTAGGAAAAGATCATGTTTTGGCTCAGAGTACCTGTTTTGGTCGCCAAAAACACAGCTGGAAATTGTTCCATGTTGTCCTTGGGGCGGCCGTTGCTCACGAGCGGGTCGTCTAGTAATCTGAAGGTCAATGGTTCGAATCCTGGCTCCCCCTAGCCACATGTCGAAGTGTCCTTGAGCAAGATACTGAGCCCCAAATGTACCATTTCACACTTTGAAATGTTGAAACACGGTCTCAAACTGGCAGTCTGCTACCATTCCCTCCACCTCCGGATATGAAAGTCAGGTCATTAACACGCAATGTGAACTTGATATCATACATTTTGCGGAAAAATGTCAACATGCCTGTGACGTGTACAAACGTGTGGTTTGCAGAACTGTAAACTGCCGTCGTTTTCTCCTGGCGACTGGGCGGTATAGCAGGTGGTGAAGTGGCATCAGGTCATAAAGATGATCGAAACTCATCAATATTAATTAATCACGTCGAGGCAGAATTTAGTTTAGTCTCATTCTGGACATGTGATAACAAACCAAACCATCACCATGGCAACTGAGCAACATTTCCTGCTGAGGTAGGCCTTGAGATGCTTTGGACCTTGAAGCTCTCTGTGGTTATTCCGTGGTGTAAGACATTTACAGCTACTCTGTTCAGTCTGTCCGATTATTGGAGCGGCAGCGCAGTAAACGAGAGTTTAGGGACCATCAGCGATGCTCTTCACGTTTAAAGGGGTACTCCAGTGGTTTAGCGCCGCAAATTCATTCAGTTGAGGGACTCAAAAGAGACCGATTATGTAAGGAAGAATTTGAAGCAACAGAGGCCAAGATATCCTCACCTGCAGTCCCTAGTCTGGGCCAGCCTCCTTAATCAGTAGAACGAGAGAAGAAAAAGGAAAAGGTAAACAAACCTTAACCAGGTTTTAAAGATCCATTCAAAAAACAAACAAGACGAGCCTCACTGTTGTTGATTCAGCAGTCAACACCACTCATCCATTGTTCACCCTTGCCTCATGTAAACAATGTCAATAGAGAGTCAATTTTTGCGAAAACACAACCGCAAACATGTCTCTTGCAGAGGCGGACTGACGCCCCTGTGACAGTCGAGTCCAGCGCCGTCTCACTTCAACACGTAACCAAAATGTCAAGACCAGTTTCCGCTCAGCCGGCTGTACATAAGGATTACGTCAATGTCGCAGAATAGTGATGGTGTTAAGGTCGAGAGGTCAACTGTATGGCGAGGCCAAACTTATTAGAGTAAAGAAACATATTTCCGTACGCTGTATTTTTTCAACGTCAGAGCTGTGTCATTTATGTACGCGCACTGTATCACTGTAAACGACATAGGACGAATAGAATCAGGGTTTTTTTTTTTTTTTTCTTTTTCAAATGATTATTGCTCTTGTTGAGATGTGAGTGTGTAGATGCCTGTGTGTTTCGCATTAGGTTAGATGATTTGTACAAATATAATGTGATTTTTGATTCAACAGGGATTCGCTTTATCTTTTTTTTTTTTGCTTCGAAATATCCATTAGCAACCCACGTGCCGTATACAACACATGAATTATCCTGTTCTCAAGTCGCTAATCGCCTTTTTTTCACACATTTCCCACTCTGTGCCACACAACACGCCCTCCGTCCCCTTCGCCCTCCGCAAATTATTTTTATCCGCCCGCTCGGAAGATGTTCGCTGTCAAGAGGATATTATATTGCGCCTCAGTCTGGCTGAAGTGGTCTTTTCTCTCTGTATTCATGGCATCGGGGCTGAGAATCATTGTGACGGCACGGGGGGGGGGGGGAGGTGGGAGGGTGGCGGGGGACTCGGTGGTGTTGTCATGACACCCGCTGCCGAATAATTGGATGGCTTATCGGGTTACGCCACGAAGCTTAATTGCATTGTTTCGTTCCTGACTGGCAGAAACGGCGGCCGACACTGCATATTCGAAAAAAAATAAAAGGGAAGGGAGAGGATATCAAAAATAGCCCTCCAGCACGTCTGTGTTCGCACCTCAGCATCGACTGTGAAGTTGAAGGTCAGAATGCGGCGGCGTCATTTTGCCTCACCTTCTTTCTCACAAGCAGAAGCGATTTTTGCCGCGTTTTCCAACCTTTATCTGCTCCGTCATTGACCGAACTGATTGATTCATGCTTCAGTATATCCGCTGATTCAGTGCTATGGAGTGATATCTGGAGATGGGTCCAGGAGCTCTCAGACCCTGAATCGGTTTTCAATAACAGCAAACCAGAAGCCGGTTGTGATTGTTTCTGTCTGTTTCTGCACGGTTTCACCACGAGGCAGCGCCGGTCGATATATCACACTTGGATCGCCTAGTGTTGCCCTTCCCTGATCGATTTTCAAGCAATCCCTCGTCCTTATTTAGAACTGATGGATCCCTTGTATGAGTTATGTTATGGGGATGGAATTGATCTGCTGCACTGTACAGGCACCCAAGAGTTTTGTTCCGCCGTAGCCAGGATGATGTTGTACAGCGCGCTGATGTGGCCAGATTCCCAGCAAAATCTCGCAAATCTTTTGGCGCGGGCGAGACTTTTTGTTTCCCATGCAGGAGGGGGCACTCGGAGGTGTAACCAGCCAATTTTTGAGTCTGGAGTGAACTGAATACAAATCAGCCTGTGGCGGTTCGAGGCCAGGAATCATTTGAGGCTTGTAAAAAAAAACAAAAAATGGGGAAAGAGGAGAATCGTCTGATAAGCTATTTACTACCCAAATTAACCACTGACGTTTACAGTATCGGTTTACTCTTTCAAAGAAGGTGCTTATTTTCTATCTATGCAATTAGTGGGTTTCCAGCTGTGTTGTGATATTATGATAATAGGAATTTGTGTGAACACCGCGAGCAGTCGTCCTGAGCTGTGTAAAAACATGTACAGAATTTGGAAACTGTTATGGTTTGTTACATATTTATGCTTAATAAAAGACTTTGTACAAAACTGTCACTGCACTCAGGGGCAATTCTTTCACTCGAGGCCGCTCGCTTCCTCTGTCTCTCAAAGATGCAGTTCGGCCTTCACTTGCACTAGACAGTACGACTACAATGTGTGTGTGTTTTTTTTTTTTCCCTAGCAAATCAATTTGATTTTCCAGGAATGTCTCTCCGACTCGATCAATAACGAGCTTCGGCACGTTAAATAACCACAAGCTCGGTCTGCAAAACTCAAACATCTGCGAGTGTGAGGTTTTGATTCACAGCGGTCCTCACAGAGCTCTCCAGTTTAAACATGAAATTGAATTAATTATGTCTCTCTCTCTGTCTCTTTCTCTCTCTCACAACATTCTCGAGCCGACTTCGGTCGATCCGAACCAAGGACGATTCTCTTGTCTGCTCGTCTGATTGACGCAATCACATCGACGCCCCTGTTCGCTCAGCAACACCTGAAAGGATGAACACCAGGTGCAGGCAGAAATGTCAATATGAGCTTTGATGGGAGTTTACATATTTGTGCACCGTATGATTAAGTGAATCAAACCGGCAGCTTGTGGTTAGGAATACATTCTATAACCAAGAAAATTCAATTCCAGGTACAATTTATATGTCATGACTTCTCACACTGCAAGGTGAAGAATTCAGTAAGCACGATGGAAAGAGAAGGTGTCTGAAGTTCAGATGAGAGCTGTTTTCCCTCCGTGCTCTGCTGGTATAAAACTGTCGGCCTGTTCTGAGGTGTGTGTGTTTCCGTGAGATGACAGCGCCACCTGAGTGTTTGTTCAGTCTGATGACTGCTTACAGAAGTATGCAAATCTTTTTAATTACTGGAGACGTGGTGCCTCCGGTCCCATCACCACACTGTGCAGGGCCGACAGAGGGATTCTTGGAGATCACTCAAGGTTTCGCTCACCATTTTTATTATTTTTTTTACATTAAAGACTTCTTCAGTTCTGACTAAAACCCACGCAGGGTTTAAAAGCCTGCAACCCCCCTCCAGATGGTTAGAACTGAAGAAGACTGTTGGACGTGAGGTGAAACGTCTTTAAGAAACTGAAACAAGTCGAGCTGCCTATGATACAGCACTCAGGACTCGAACTGATGTGTTATTGACAATTTTTGCTTTTTATGGTTATATTAATGTAATTTATGGTGGTCGACCGCCTGGATAAACGTGTAATTAGTCAAATATAATCCGAACTAAAAGCTAGCTCTAAAATATGAGGGCAGGGTGACCGACAACTGCAGTTATTTGATCGCTTGCTGTAGCTAGCTAATTATCTCACGGCTCATTTGGCCGCAGGACGAGTGGACATCGCAGGCGGGGACTGAAAGGGCGGCAGGAAGTCGGGCATCAGCAGCGGGCTAAAACAAGTAGCATGTAGAGCTGGAATATTTTCACATCTTACTCTGTGAATTGAGTATTTATTGCGACAAAACCAAAGATGAAAGTAAAACCAAGACTTTGTTGGTTTTGTTGCTTTGTCGACCTTCAATGTGTGTTTAAGAAAAAACACACATTGAAGGTTTTTTTTATGACAGTGAACAACAGTTGCTTTTGAAAAGGCTCGACGGCAACAAGTATGGAATGAAGCAGAATATTTTGATAAATGAAAACTTGTTGTGAACTTTCAGAGCAAGGACATCTTTTTTTCTTTTCCCAGACTGATTTGCACTGATTTGTCGTATTGTTAAGAACGAGGCTTCAGAACGTTCGACGCATCCCTCGGTCAGACAGATAAAAAAAAGACATACGAATACATCCTTTTATTTCACTTTCATCAGCCTGTCCACTCTGGTCTGCCTGCATGGAGGAAGGTGGTGAGTTGGAGCCTCTGAAGGACTCTCCGTAGTTACATACCTGTCTTCGGAAAAGGAGATCAAAAACTGCACTTTGATATTTCTCAGAGATCCCACCGGACACTGAGCGGGTTACTCTGTGTTATTCTGTGCGATCAACAAACCGCAGCTGCTTGCACACTGCGTCTGTCTGTGGGAAATGGTGACAAAAGCTCTCAGCAGTTTGCTTTTAAAATGATAATGGCTTTATTTTGATCAGTTGTGCATGCAACTGACCGAGGGCGCTGAGTCAGTGACAGGGAGCCCGTCTGCTTTCTGCTCTGCTGTGCTGTGAATCTCTGGCGGGTCTGATCTGGCTGATTTAGACAATATTTTTATGTTTAGGTGGTGTCATGGTGACGTAAAGAGAATAATGGATTGGCTGGCTATACATTTCCTCTGTCAGAACAGCATTTTTGCATTTAGCTTTACATTTCTATTGAATGAGTCGAAGGAAACAAAAATAAGATCTGTTACAAACTATCACAAAACACAATACCATTTCCAAGGATTGCAACTGACTAGCTTTTAATTCAGAAATTCTTGTTTAACTTTTGGGGGCGATGTGTTCATTAACCGACAGGTCTGATTCGTGTCCTGGGATCTGCCGGCGAGCAACTCCTTTAGCACTCATGACTGTGTAATTAATTGCTAATTGGCCATTTAACGCAATTTTGAAACGGCTAATTAGCCACTGATAAGGCGCTTCCACGCTGTGCTAATGGCTTTATGTTGTGTTGGTAATGGCCGGACCGTTTGATATTGAGAATCCACTGAGATCGGCTGGTGAAGGTCAGATATGCTAATGTTTTATTTAACTGCTGCAACAGAGAAAAAAGGGGCGTCCGGAGGGCAGTAACTGCTGCGAATATTTCCCTTTGCAGTCGGAGGTATGACTGTGCAGATCACCGCCGTGAGCCATCTGATGTCCAGTTTGTGTTATTTGTATTGATGCATTTGCAGAGACGAAGTGCTATGAAACGTTCTTCGTGTGCAACAGGAAGGGGATGAATTGCCGGATTTATAGAAAAATATATTAAAAACTTACTGACAGCATACCGAGGAAGCCTCATTAAACATGACCAGTTGTACCTGTGGGGTTTTTAAGTTTCAAAAGACGTACATCCTCACTTCCATCCCTCTCGTCCGTCTATTTTCTGCTCTGTTACCCAGGCAGAAATACATGGAAGCAAAGACGGAGAGCTGGGAGGAGGAGGTTGCTAATATTGCCGCACATGGGAACCGAGGGTGGGCTGCAATAATGAAAAGCAGACTCCTATGCAATCCCTGCATTGAAACACATCTATTTATTTATAGACACGGCATACATCGGGATCTGTGACTCACATCGAAAAATCTCGCCAAAAGCTTATCTCGGGCCATAACGACGGCCCATAAATCACCCAAACAAGTAATGGAAGGAAGAAGCCTGCAGCGCTGAGAGAGAGAGTTATGTGAAAAGAGAGAGAGAGAGAGAGAGAGAGAGAGGGAGAAAAGATGGAGGGCGGAGAATATTAGTTATTAATCCCTGGGACGCTGTAATCACTTTCTATTTTTAAGCCGAGCTGTATCCTCAGATACTTCTGTGTAATTACTTTTGTGATTAGGAGCATTCTGGTTTAAAGGCCAGGTGAAATGGCTTATTGAATGCTGTTAAGTACTGCAGCAGACCGACCTGTCGTAGAACTTCTGGTTGATTGTGGATAATTGTGGCATATGTTGGTGAGGTAAGTGCAGTTCTTACAATGGAGTGAAGAGATCAGATGGATACGGTAGCGTCAACCACCAAAGGGCCATTCCATGTCTGACCTGTAAATATGCCCCAAACAATTCACTTCCTTTTTCTCTGCTTTGTTTATTAGTTTTCATTACTGAGAAAGAAACAACATATCTATTAAAGCACAGGAAAAAAACAATGCACCTTTTAAATCTTAGAAATAGGTTTTCATTTCGATTCTTGTGAATTCCCTCTGCTCAGACAGCCCGGGTTAAAATGTTTTGAATTTTTATACTTATACAACAGACAAAACTCATGAACGGTCCAGTAAGTGAACAATATAGTCAAAGGGCCAGAATGAGGCCGTTAAAGGGCCACATTTGGTCTCCAAGCCACCAGTTTAGTACGTCTGGTATAAACTTCAATCTCCCTGTAAATCTCAACTGCTGCTACGTAAATCTCAAATTCACAAGCCCGTCACTGTGACACTCACGGTGTTACTCCCACTGCACTGATACACGGACGTCACTTTATTCACTAAAAAGTGGCGATCAGTGTATCCAAAAAAAGTCTCATTTACTTGCCTAGAGTTTAGTAAAACATCGGCGGCAGGCTGGCGGATTTCCACCCAATCATGAGTTAGCTACTGCCGGCCTGGGCTGTGGTTTTATCGTTTTATCGTTTTGTCTACCGTCTAGGTATTTTTGCACCATAAGGCTAAACATGACAGATTAACTGTGTTCTGTTAAAGTACTTTAAGGGGAACACAAATTGAAAATTATTACAACCAATTTAAAAGTGCTGTCTAAGATGCCATGCACCTGGTGTCCTATCCCCCCTCCCCCCCCCCCCCCAAAAAAAAAAAAATACAGCCGCAGCGAGAAAATGCTAGCGGTGTGCACAAAATACTGTACACATCACGATTTATTGCATCACTTTTAATAGACTATATGTGTTCAGTAGTTTACAATAATTTTTAACTGTATCATTAATTTGATGCGCTTTGAAATTATTGCCCGCGTCAAAACACGTCTTGAGAAGCGACTTGGCACACATTTTGTGCACAGTGCCGTTTTTCTAATGAACCGTAAGCCTCGGCCAGCAGTTAATGCACATTTAAACAGCTGATGAGCAGTCTGCGCACAGTGGAAGTGATTTATGCATTTCAGTGAGACAGACTCCATTACATTAGCTGCAACGTAGTAATGGGACATTCAAAAGGTTTATTTTACACTTCAGGAAATACAATTGTCAGGAAAAATGTACAAGATTTACTGGATGATAAAAGATGGCGTCCTGTTCCTAAAAGCAGGTGAAATAGAAGGAAACATCAACAGCGTCACAGAACTGCAGTCGTGTTTTATTTCTCCGTTTATGGCACCTAACTCAGAATGCACATCGAAACGCTATTCTACAGGCGAATTGACCTGCATGCAACTTCATTTTTAGTAAATGAATGAGATATGCACAGACATCATGTTTGTTATGCATGAAATATGAAAAAATACAATGCCAACCAGGAAATGGTAAGTTTTCATCTCAATAATTAGAAAATATTACATGTTGTTGTGGTGGCTCTTACAAATGGATCTCGGATATATTCGCGCTCTCTCCATATTCACAATCTACCCGGATAATATACACATGTGATCGGACGATATATTCACTCTGCATGTGATGGGGAATGTTGGTTTATTTAAAGCTGAGTTGCCCGTAGCGGATGGACGCGGGGTCTAATCGCACATGCCGATATCAAAAATACACTGCGTGTTTAAAGTCACGAAGACAGGCCTCCCAGAGATGATACGTCATATTGTGTGTTTTGTATTGCAATAACATACCAAGCACCTGGCAAAGACATCAGTGTTAACTGCACCGTCGGTTAACATTACTTTAAGTTCTATCAAACCTGCAGGAGGAGGTTTCTGTTAGCTAACGTACTGTACGGTGGTAGATGGGGTGTGTGTGTGTGTGTGTGTGTGTGTGTGTGTCTGTAGGTTATCGTTTCCCAACAAATACTCTGTGCATGCATGTGCGTCTTTTGCAAGACAGCCTTGGCCAACCTTTATTCACTGATGATGACCCACAGAAACATTTCTGTCAGCTTTTTCCCCTCATCAGTGAGAAAGGTCGGGAATGCATCGATGGTGGAAGAGAGAGAGGATTCTAACGGGTCGAGGGTTCCTTCTTCTCAGACTTCGATGATGTTGATGGACGGCACAGAAGGATGAAACTGCAACAGACAGGCGAGATAAGAATCACGATTAATGTCTCTTCAAAGACTTTGATCACGGAGAGACAAATAATGATCTAATACTCTATGGATGAAGAAACCGGATCTAAGAACCCAGGTCGTATTATTCTAATGCTGGAAGTTATTAATAATCTGCATGCCACTGCTGTAAAAAGTAAGTAATTGTCGCATCTCACACCATTTTTCATTTGTGCGCTGCAAGCTAATGCTGGCAAGCTGTAGCAATAAATGTCAAGTGGCAAATTATTTTCTCAGTTAGTTAAAAATTAAATAAATTGGTTCCGTAAGAATTGAGGAATGTTAAAAATAAAGACCTATATATTTTGTATTAAAGTGTTAAAGATCAATACACTATTAATGTATAGGTTTTTTTTTTTCTTAATCAACACATAGTTTTAGTTGACAAAGTTTTGGCCCTGCTCTGCCTCCATGCTTCCTCTCTCTTGCATCAGCCATTGGCGAGTGTGTGTTAGTTCCCTGAAGGACTTTTGCTTTCATGAAACTGAACCAACTGCACTCTTAACTGACACCAGAGAGACTCACTGAAGTCTTGATCAGAACCTTTCTGACAGGAGCATCAGATCAACACCACCTAATGAGGACTGGACGGAGAGATGAGACAACACATTGCCAGCGATTGACATTAGAATGTGCAGAGGAGAAGCGCCCAGGGCCCTTTACTGCGAGAGCAAGTTTGACATAGCCAAGCTTTCTTTGGGTGAGCAGGCTCGACAGAAACCTAAAACTTCAGCCAGAGATGATGAGTGTCAGGACGGAGGTTATCAACTTGTTTACAGACTCCTTCTACCAGGGAGCACAGCAAAGGCACTCAGTCGTCAGTGAGAGGAAAAACACCTTTGCACATAGAATAAAAAGCATATTTTTGCACAGATTTTCTCCATTGGAAAACAACCTGCAACGCCATACGTGCAACTGTGATTACAGTGATCCATTTGGTCGCGTTAATGTAACAGTATGGCTCAACAAGTTTGCATTATGTAACACGCTCTCGTGTATGGCTCGTGACTTTATTATAGCATGATGCCATTTCCAAAGCAGTTGATAAGAAAGCCGCTTTTCAGCCAATTTCAAGCCTAAACTCTGGTTGTTATGACAGTGGCTTTAGGCTCAACACACCTCGCTCACCCACTCGTGTTTGCTTCATAGCTCACACCTCTCAGGAGCGAGATAAACCTTTACCGGAACATGTTTTCACTGATGTCATTCGCCCAGCATCATCTCACAGTGAATCCGTCCCTAATCATGTCATATTGGAGCTTTTTTTTTTGTTTTTGTTTCCCAGCCTTGTGCAGGAGAGCCAGATGCTCCTGTATTCTACAAACCTACAGTAATCACGTTAATATCCGGCGTAAACAAGTTTGCCGCTGTGAAGTGCCAAAAGAGGTGCTGGGGCACTTGATGGCAGTTGGCTGAGCTCGCAGATTAGATTACGTTCATTTTATTATTCACCGGGGGGGGGAAGTGCTTCTGCAGCATGGTGCGACACGAAAACAAAAACATTGCATGTGCACATCATCAGCAGAAAAACACATTTTGGTATGTTCCAGTAGGATAAAGCACAAGTGCCTGCTGTGAAGAGGGATGGGTGTGCAGGTTTTTTAGTGTGCAG
Source organism: Acanthopagrus latus (assembly GCF_904848185.1). Lineage (NCBI taxonomy): Eukaryota > Metazoa > Chordata > Actinopteri > Spariformes > Sparidae > Acanthopagrus > Acanthopagrus latus. The sequence goes on from NC_051060.1 coordinate 17,609,786, forward strand.
GAAATTCAATGATTGTGACTGTGATAACCGATCTGCATTCATTCAGAGGAGTCGTGCTCACCTTGCTCCTCAGCAGCCCTCCGCTGTGGTGCTCCGGCGTGCTCCTCTCGGACGACGGCTTGGCCTTCTCCTTATTGTTGCTGGAGTCGTTGTCCTTGATGATGTCATACTGCCGGCAGAAGAGGGCAATAACAGCTGCACACACAAGCACACACAAGCACACACACACACACAGAGGAGGAAAGAGGAAAGGAATTCAGTCATGAGGCGGCAACTGTCACTCACAGACATGTCACCACTTCCTCTAGCGGAGCACGTTGAAAGGCCATGCGGATAATGGAATTCTGCTCCCGAGGGACGAGGCGATGTCCGCGTCTTTATCTGAGAGCTTGGAAGACAGTAATTCTCAGTAGGTTTTTTTTGTTTTTCTCACATTCTGCAGTCTGCCAGATGCAGTTCTGCCTCCAGTTTTGGATGAGCACCGCATGGCCACAATTCATCAATTTAATTCAATAAAAAAAAATTAAGAAAAATGTATTTATATCCGAGGGGCGATTAACTTCGTTGCTCGGCTGAAGGTCCATTAAATATTCAGATACTGATATACAGTTCTGGTAATGAAAACTGTGAGTAGCATAGCATAATTAATTTAATTACGAAATGATTATTCATCTCATACATTCACGGTAAGCGTCAAGTCATTTACTTTGGTTTGTTTCACGGTTAAACTGCAGCTGCGTTTGTGTAGTTGGTTGAGTCATATGTCTGCCTTTATGATGGTATTTTACAAAATCACTGCAACTATAAACAACCTGTTTAACACTGAACAATCACACTGAACGTTATGTAGATTTTGTAAAGAAGAGGAGGAAGATCAGGTGCACTTTTTCTTTTGACTGTAAGTTGCAAGTTTGTGTACCATTAGTGGCCACTCAACATTTATTTCAAACTTATCCAATTACACATTCTCTTGGTGATTTTAGTTGAAAATTGGAAATGATTAAACATAATTATTCTGTTAGGTAAAATATTGATATATAAAGGTGCAAAATATTGTGGTCCAAAGCTGCTGTGCAAGCAACAAGCTCTCCCGGTCCAGACTGCTAGCTGCACCGCTAACTAAGCTAATTAGCTAACGGCAGCTACAGTTCGTAGGAGTTGGTGGTGACACTGTTGACATGCTGCAACCTGTGTGATTGGAGAATACATTCAACATGTGGCCAAAATTGACATGTTGCATTACATATAATTTAAAGCTCAATCAGAAACTAACCTGAACACCAAGTAAAAAGAAAAAAAAACAAACATTGCAAAGTTGAATCATTTTAAGCATTAAGCAGCTACCGCTTACTACATAGGAACATATTACTATGCAGCAGATGAGATTGCATCGAATCAAAGCAGTTACCTGAGTAGCTTATAATTACATTCTCTCTTTTTTTTCCCCAGAGCTAGACCGAGCAGCGGGAGGTACCAGAGATGAGAAAGATAAAAGATAACGATGGAGAAAAACAACAGAAAAGAACAAATAACCACGTAAATAAACAAACTATGTTATGCCGATGATGAATTTGCTGTTTGATGCATCAGAAGATTGTGAGGGGACAAGGTAGATCTGACTTCAAACTGTCCTGGCTGCAAATGAGCAGTCCATTATGAATACGCCACCACACGAGGTGTTTTTGTTCTTTCACTCCCACTCTCCACAGCCTCCACAGTGTTACTGTGGTTTCTCTCATTAGTATTATTTAACATCTCACTCTGGTGCTCGGGGGCGGGAAACCCTGCTCCTGGCAGCCTGTCAGATATGCCACTTCTCATTGTGCCTCAACACTTCATTAATCAGCACACATTTCCTCAAAGGAGGAGAAAGCCTGACTGGGACGGAGAGAGCTCGGATGCAGAGGATGCTCAGGAGAGCGTGATGTGTTTTTTGACATCGCTGACGGGAAAAAAGCCTTAAAGAGACGGGATGTTCAGAGCAGCTACATTTGCTCCTCAGTGCGTGGTGCTTTACTTTTTTGGACTCTAACTTCCACTTGTAAGGGATCCTATAGGTCCTGTTTTAATGACTTGTCTGGTTATTTGTTTATTGATCGGTGTGTGAACGTATTGATGTGGCTACGAGCTGATCTACAGTGGGAAACCTGTCTCTGATGTGCGTCATTAGTCTCCATCACTGAAGCTGACAAATGTTGACAATTTGCAGAGAAGTCCAATTAACTTTTAGCTTATTAAGCGTGATTTTAATGTAATTTCACTATTGGTAAAAACCGATCAATAACCTCTGATGCTTGGCACTGGATTTATAGATATTACATCTTATTGGATTTAAAATCGTCCGATTAATAACCTTCAAAAGGTCAAAGAGTAAGACTCATGTGTGACTGTATCGCCCTAAAAAACTCGATACAGATCAAACATTGATCAGCTGCAGTACTGATCCTGATATTAAGTCAGAATTCTGTACATCTGTTGTTATTTGTGGTAGTAAAAGTGCCTGAAGGCTTGGTTTTTCAAATGTGGAGTCTTGAGAAAATAATATCCTGAGTTATTAATTATTCAGATTTTTACACACAGAAACTAGAGTAATTGGTTTTAACTGGTCCAGTAAGGTCAGATAAGACAGTTGTTGGCCTGGCAACACAAGCAACCTGGTAACTGTGACTTAAATGTCATTACATCGTCATTAAAACTCACTGTATTGTAGCCTTCCGTACCCTCAGGAGTGCAATCAGTTTTTTTCTTTTCTGACTTGGATACCAACCATACATACACACACACACACACACACACACACACACACACACACACACACACACACACACACACACACTTCACTCTCACCTGCCCACATGACCAACACCACCACGATTATGATCATCTCTCCCGTTTGTAGATGCCGGGACTTGTCCAGGCCCTGCACAGTGGGGTCATCTAGGAGGAGAAGAGGACAGACAGTAAATACAGACTACTGAACGCAGTATACTGAATACAAGTTTTTGCTGAATAAGTTGTCCTTGCATGAAGTGGGACAAAATATGAGAACTGAAGCACCAGTGTGTCTCAGTGAGAGCTGAACCTGAACCATCAACCTTAACATATTGTAGGCAGTGTAGCGTGCAGAGATGAGACACGTAAGATGACGGGCGAGAACGGGGACTGTTTATCCCTCATGACTGTTATTACCGTTTAACGAAAAACTGTAGTAGTCAGAAAATGTGGCGGGCATTAGCACATGTCATTCCTGAAGCATTAATCCTCCTTTAAGTGGATTGACTATGAGCCTATTTCCACCCACCCCCCCCAAACTATCTCTTTACCCGCATGGATGGAACTCTTCCAGAGCGCCACTCTTCCCAATTGCCTCTTTTTAGTGAATCAAGTTGTCAAGAAACTGGCCCCCGGATGCCGGGCCGCCAGCTCTTCACATGATAGCTATTCGGGGAGCGGGGTCAACCACACCGCCACGCTTTCAAGCTGGTAGTCTGGGCATGTGAGAGGAGCGGCGGGGGAGGGGGGGGGACGTCACAGCAGCAATTATAAATGACCACAAATCACAGGAGGAGTGTTTGACGCTGATGTATCAATATGTAATTAAACCTGCCAAACTGGGGCAAAGCATAAACTCAACGAGTGAAAGGAACTATATTCACCACACAGTAGTTTTCTTATTTTCTATGTTGTGACGATTAAAGAAGCACAGACTCCAGCAAAACAAGTTCATCTTTCAGAGGATTCACCTTCCCAGTGTGTCATTTTGTGCGGCTAAATCAAAGTCATATGTTCCAGCTGATCTTCAAATCTTCAGGACAGAGTTGACGAATCAAAATTTCACTTATCTACCCCGGCCATCTCCACCTGCTTGGCCTTTGTCAGAGCATGAAAGAAAATAGAAGCCATGTTTTTTTTTCTAATCATCATAGTTTGTAAATCCCTGATACAATTAAGAGTAAAAACTGAGGTTTTAGGTTCTGTTTCCATATTTATTAAAAACAAAAAAAACTAGTTGCAAAATTTTACGGAAGCATAGCAGGTTCGTGCTCCCCGAGATCAAAAGTTCATTTTTACGTTTTCTCAAGTAAACAAAGCTGGTTTTTAATCATCTTGATAGAAAACAAAAGGCCGACTTCTCGAGATATCACAAGCAACACAACTTCATAAGATTCATGAGAGTGCGGCATGAAATGCACACATTCCTCACGTATTTAACACACGATCTCACAGGATTGAAAATAAGTAATTTCAAGCATGGAGGTTTTTCCGGCTTCTGTACGTTCCCACTGCACAGAGAGCTCCAGAGTTCATATCCAGCCTTCATATTACACTTAAATGCCACATCAGGACTCGGATCAGTGCATCATCAAGTTCTTCGGTTTATTAAAGCTGCATGTCCTCTATCTGTCCGAAACCAATCCCAGTCATAAAGCTCTTCTGCATGTTGTGTCGAGTTGCTCGTGGAATGTATGACGGTACATCAGAAGCTTTTCAGTAATGAGGCTTTCGTAACCTGCAAGCCTTTCCTGCTGAACCTCTTGTTCCTGTTTACATCGTTTGTAGTTGTGGATTTAACAACCCGATGTTCACTTCAAAAGTGCTTCGGTACACGCGGCACACTGATACATCATGTATGTGCTCATATTTGATGTTTCATACCGCGGAGAGAGTGAGGAGAGTTTCCAGATGGCCTGAATAACATGTCATACATATTTCACACAATATGCCGTGTGATGCTCTGCTGGTGGAGATTGCGGTGCCTCTGGTTGCACACCAAAGAGACTGTGCTGAGATAATTATTCAACCTCCCTTCCGCTCACTCCGAATCCCGCCGGACGTTGTTTGTGGCTGCGAACTGTGTCGGGGAAACGGTGTAACAACGCGCCAGGGGTGCTGCGCCGCTGTCACAGTGACGCGCCATGTGATTTATTCTTGTATTATGTGAGCATGAGGTTGAGCAATTGAGTTTTTTTTAGGTGGGTTAATACCAGTGCTGGGAGCATTTTCAGCTATCCAACTTCTTCTGACAGCAATTGGATGTATGTTCTTACTTTTTCAAATTAAATAGCGCAAAACTGTGGACGTCTGCAGATTCAGAACATGGCAAACAAACGCGGCCTATTCCTCTGATTTTCTGTTTTATGATGTACGGTGAATTCAGCCAGCGTGAGCTTGCTTTCTATCGGAGTGATTGTAATTTTTCTATATAAATACATGTGAAACGAAGAAACTTTGATTCATTAGATATGATTATTAACTCCTGTGGCGAAGCTCAGTTGAAATGTGCATGTCTGACCGAGACAATACAAGTAGAGCAGGTGAAAACACTTTAAACATTGCTGTCCTCAGTCTTTTCCTACACCTCTTTTACCACAGCAACGATAAAATAATACAGCAATGACTAGACATTTATAAGTAACACAAAATGTAATTTCGTTCAGAAACACAGTGTTCATTGGATGACCAGATGACCTACCACTGAACTTGAGCAAATTAGTGAGGATCAGAATAAATGAGAGCAAATTTGAGTTATCAAGTTGAGTCAACAAGTGTTCAGTCACACTGACAAGGACCCCAAATTAGTTTTCTCAGTTTGAAGAGGCAGGTCTTCACTTTGATCACAGAAATTACACAAGAAATCTCCTTGAAAAAAATCAAATTTTTCTGTAAGTATACCGGAGACAGAGACTGAATACTAACCTTCAACACAAAGCAGTAAATCATCACAGCTAAAGAGAGTTACTTAGGTACTATGTTACAATTTAAGGGATGCATCAACTGTCAAAAAAGTTGTAGATTGTTTTATTGTTATCTACCGATAAATTAAATGCTCATAACATTCCTGCCGTAAGGCGTCTCTCAATCAACACAATAAAAACAAAAGATGTGGTTTGATGACATCCTGAAGTAGCGTGGGGTCCATCAGTCTATCAAAAATGATGTTGAAAAATGTTTATTTCACATTTGCTCAGTTCCTTCCTCACTGTCTGACTTATCATCTGATGTTTCCCCAAAAGTCATATAAGAATCTACAGCCTCCTTTTAAGTGAACAAAAGCACGGATTTCTTTATTTGAACGTTTGCTGGAAAAGTCTGGGATAATTCAAGACCACAAATCAACAAAATATATAGCAAAGGCTGAGTCGTTTTTATACATTTTAATGTGGTGAATGCTAGACAGATCTGAAATAAGTTGTTTTCACTTCTAACATCATTATGGGAAGTTGTGGAATTGAAGTCAAAAGTAATATTTTGCGGAGAGCAAACGGCGTGTGGGATGCCTTTTGTCTCGTGTGTTAATGGGGAGCCTCGGTGTAGCTTCTGACTCAGCACAGACAGTTTGGCATCTCTTTGAAGTATCACACAGTAATTGTGTCTAAGGGGACCTCCTACCTGGTTAGCTCTGACTGCTCAAGGCATTCATCCTTTGAAAAATATTCTCTTTCTGCTCTCCCGTGTGAAGCAGCTTGACAGCTCGGTGGCAGCTGGGTGACATTTTAAGCAGTTTCACGAGCGATTTATATAATGTTTTCGTATCGACATCACGATCCATGGTAACATAAATAAATAAATAAATATATATATTAAAAAACATCATAATTGTCCCACTTTTATCGCAAATATCAAAAAAGTATTGTATTCTTATATTTAGAAAGCTCCCTTCTTCATTCTGGGATGATACCCCTGTGAAATTAATTCAGTTTCACTTCTTCAGAAACATGTTTATTTTGCAAATACACGTACTCAAATGTTGCTGTAATTATAGATCAATAATACAGTCTCAGCGCCAGAACCCTGCTCCTCCAACCACAGGACAACATGTGCTGTTGAAGGGCAGGCAGAACACAGAAATATATACTCTGATTCAAAGCTTTCCATGAAACTAATGGAATTGGAATTGACATATTGATCCTGAGGGGAAAGAAAATAACCACGCTAGCCTGTTTAAATTCAAACTCTCCAGCAACACATGGTGGTTGTATCTTGCCAGGAAAGGCTTTTATATGAAATAGATGGATTCTGAATCTGGCCAGGTATAGATTCAGCAGCGTACGCACTAATGTGTAATCACATTATTAAAGAGAATTGCGCTGAGCAGAAAAATAAAAGCATTATTGATTCATGAGCGTCATCCCTCTAGCTCTCCAGAATGCCTGGGACGTACTGCAAATCAATTTAGTTTTCGATAGGAGGGCACTTGGCTGTGACAAAGGATCTCTGAAATGGCCCAGTGATGCCGTAGCCGGCTAGATTAAAAAGGCTTTTAAGGGAACAATGGTCAGCGGCACGATCCTGAACAAAGAAAATGTCATATTAAAATTAAGATGCAGTAAGGTTTATGGGGAATACATGTGTTGTTTTTGTAGGAGGAAAAACATTGTAAACATCCCTTCAGAGCAGGTAAAAGCTTGTTAAGGGAAAATGAAGGTAATTCATCTTCAGTGCTGGTAGGAATCAATATTGATGCTTCAAAGCAGTAGAAAAGTCTAGTTCCCTGTGTTGCCGACCACCAATGGCCTTGATTTCCAATACTGAATTAGACAAAAAAAAAAACATTCTTAGTGCCGCCAAAAAGGTTATGTTTTCACTTGTTTGTTGGTTGGTTTGTCAGAATGATTACACAAAAACTATAGAAAATATTTCCACAAATCTTTAGACCCTATCAACTCCTGGTGTGGATCTGGATAAAAGGAGGGATGCAGGATTTTTTTTTTTTGCTTTCTTTAACATTATGAGTCAGGACATTTTCAACTAGGTCATTAAATTCTCAGGAAATATTGCATGCTTGAGGGGGAAAAAAAAATCTGACTATGTATCCGTATCTATGAACGAGTTACAAAAAGCAACTGAGTGCCATTCTAGTTAGGCAGGTTAGCCACATTAGCTGGCTTATGCAAAGAAGTGTTCAATTTGGAAAGGAGCTTATGTACCTTATCTTTGTGGTGTTTTATTAGTTTCTGTAAAATTTACACCCTGTTTTATGTTGTTGTACTGATCACATCAGTGGTGTAATATTCCATCACACTAGAGGATTTAATTGGGTTGCTCTGTTTGTCTCTGTAATCATTCAGCCGGGGTCTTTGTCTGAAACTGGGATAAAATTATTACAATATTAATAGGCTGTCTATTAAAGGAGCATTAGTCATAGCTGCTGTGCGTGGATTTGTCCCAGGTGATCCGTGCACCACGTCTACAATAAATCTGCCAACAATACCAGAGTCAAAAGGCAAAAAGATACACAATATACAGCCAGACATGAAAAGAGAAGCTGAGCAATATACTTGACAAGAGTTACATGAAATACATTTGAAGAGATTGGACTTTGAATCTGGGGCACTAAGAGTCAGCAGTGCGGGCATTGGATTTATGGAAAGCTGACACTGATTGCTTCTACACTTACAAAAACAAACTCCCACAAATGAAGCTCATCCACTGAATGGGCTGTTTTTCTGACCCACTTGGATGACTCATGGGGAGGCTACAAATCCTGATTAATGGTGCAAGTGGACTTTTTCTTCAAAAAGTGGTGCGGCACCAGCCCTAAGTCTTTTTTTATGATCAGCACTTTGTTCAGATATTGTTAGCATTCTAAAATCCATTGCTTTTAACTTAGAAAAATAAGTGCAGAAAATCATTTCCTGAGTGTTTGATGTCAAGCAGCAAGGAAGCGGTGTAATGCCAGTTCCTGAATTAACTTAATGGAGAGCGCCTGTGTTGAACTTGAGCCTGAATTTGTTTCCTCCTCTTTCCCCCCCGATCTTGCCAGCTTAACTAATGGTACCAAACCTGAGTCAGCTAAAGAGCAGCATTTATGAGCCACTTGCATCAGCACTTCCTGTATTTGCAACCTCAACCAGGCCATAGGATGATAGGGAAAAAAAAGGTTTGAAGTGTCGGGCCTGGGGTTTAGACCAATGTCAAATGTGTTTGGCTCATCCCATAATCGTGGCTGAACTAATGCAGATTAGCGAAGGACTTTCCTCTGAAATGGAGACTCTACCCAAAACTCCTATAATAGAAGGGCCATTTTATTTTTTCTCCCTCTTTCCTCATCTGTGCTGTAAGAAATTGAGAGTCACTGAACATATTCTCTATTGGTCACGGTCTTCATATTTCCCACAGCCCATACGCTGAGGCCAGACGCTGAATCCGAAAGTGTTTTAGAGTGTGTGTCAGAATCCTGATTAGGCGCCCCGGAGTGATATAGAGTTGCATAAATTCAGAAGAGCTCGCCTGAAGCCACGCTTGAGGAGTCTGTCAATAATGAATTGGTGTCTCGGAGAAAATAAACCTGCAGAGAGAGCACATAGAGCCCCCCTCAGAGGGACGCCATGAGAGGAGGATTCAGGTTACCTGCACTTACACCAGCACTAGCCTTTACTGTGCCTCATTTTCAATGTCGGGGTGCTTAAAAGCATTCAACAACAGCCAAGAGAGGCTTTAGCGCAACGGCAGGGAAAGCACCCATAATGGGTTGCTCCTCACTGTGCCTCGGGGAAAGAGGCCTTTGGCTGTACTGTGTACCGTAGAATTAAAAGCAAAGCATTATGTTGCATAACAGGCGGAGATTAAACACAGCGAGAGAAAGTGCTGCAGAGAACTGTTGTGACCTCGTCAATTAAACTGGATTTTGACAAACTTTCTAACAGTCTGTTAACTTGAAAAGAGATTCTGAGCTCACTGAATTCCTGGCGATTAAATTACTAATCATGTTATATTAACAAAATGAGGACACAAGAACAAACAGCCTGCGTATCCAACACCTCTTATAACTTATACAGCCCCTGTAAAACCACACAACAGAGCCGCATCGCTTCAGTGGGTAGTGAATAATCCATTTGTTCCTTGTTGACTCTATTTGCTTGTGTTTCTTCACTGATCATGTCCAGCTAATGAAGGAATGTGTCACCCACTGCAGATCTAAGGTTGGTTATGTTTGTCTGTCTGTCAATGGGTTTAACATTTTGGTCTAGACTGAATTATCTCAACAACTATTGGTTGGATTACCATGAAACTGATGCAGCATTCATGGTCCCCAGAGGATGAAACAGAATGACCACAGTGAGTCAAAGTTTTTATAGCCCTAATACTTAGGTAGTTACCGAATACCCTCAAAACTAATGAAATTCCCGTCAGCCTCAGCTTTACTTGAGGTTTAGTGGTGTTGGCATGCTAACACGTGGCTGGGTAATCTGACAATTTAAAATCATGTTTGATCTTTTCTACTTTTCAGGTGAATCATAGAGATCACAGTGTCCCGTTAACTCTGTTAACTTCATATAACACTACTGACTTGCAGATTTTACACAATGTGAACAAAACCAATAGAGTGCTGTAGCTGACCAGATGGTTATGCTGATTGGACGACTTGGCTCCTCCTTAAGTGAGGTATTCAAAACAATGCAGTGTGAGTTATAGCATTGGCATGGCAGATGAGGAGCTCCTGCCAAAAAGTAAATGTCATTAATGTGATATTGTGTTTTGAATGGTGCAAGTGGAGAAGTCATGGGCCAATTCAAGTCTGGCTACAGTCTACAGAGCATTTCCAAATTTAGATTGTGGATTGTGATTAAATGATTTAACGATGACAATAACAATAGGCATAATGACAATCATATCTGTAATTTTAAAGGATTTTTCAACAGTTTGATAGTGTTTATCAGTACCTATATCTCAGAGCTTCTTACCTTGATTCGAGCTATTGGAGGGGAAGCGGTCTGTCTTCTTGAGGGTGCGAAAATGGACCTTCTTGCTGGCTTGGCTTTCCCCGTACAGGCCGATCGACTGGACCTGGATTATGTAGTCCGTCTCCTCCTCCAGGTCCCAGAGAACACACGACCGGCTGGTGGTGTTGACCTCACGAATGAATCTCTGCATGTGTCCCTCCTGCCTCTAAGAATGGAAAGAGTGAAAGATTGATCCAGTGAGTCGATACAATAATCACTACGGTGGGCGACGAGTTGATTAAGGTGGTGACACAGAAAACACCTGTCCTGTAAATATGTCCCTTAGGAAGACGCTCTCTTCCGTGAGAGAGAGGACAATTTTTGCCTTAATAAAGTCTTCCCCTTCCAGCGTGACAAAAACAATCATGAAGCTCTATGTGTGCGACAACAATGTGAAACGGAGGTGGCCAACCAGAAAAAATTTCAAGGTGCGGGATAACGACATGCTGAGTCCTTTTATTATGTTAACAGTTGGCGCTTCATTTTCACCATATGGAGTCCTGACTTGAAATTTAAAAAGCTGTGGATGTTCTGATTAACTTAGACTGCTTAGTTTCCCTCACTCACAAGCTCTCAAAGTCTTTGTCTTTGACCTTTCAGAGTGTTTTTCGAGTCCTGAAGCTGTGAGAATTGCTCCCGGGCAGGGCTCCCTACTTCGTGTGCTCTCTAGCCCATCTGCACTTCAAGTGGCTTCGGGCCAGATGTCTTCTTTTTATGTGTTTTTACGGTCCTTCTTGACTGAAAGATCTGACTACAAAAAAGCCTGTTACTCTCCATAAACAGTGAATAATGCCATGATTAAACCGCCGTATACACTCAAGGCAATAACCGAACGTGTTCAAAATCAGCCGCATAACATGATGAAGAGTCCTAAGCAGAGACGTTCGGCTGTTGTATGCAGCCCATCGGTTGTGTGAGCGAAGCGCAAAAACTCACACGGCTGCATAATGTTTCGATATATGTGATTACAGCAGCATATGGCATTCAGTCACCCAGTGTTTGCATTCATCGGCTCTCCTATTTTAAGCCCCTAACAGATCTTTTCATCCTAAAAAAAATGCAGTTTGGCAGCTCCACATACTCTTGTGCATTCCCGCTGCATCCCCTTATTTTCTCTTGACAAATCGACCATGCCAAGTTTTACTCTTAACTCGAGGCTTGAAGGCAAGGTTTAGTCAGCCTCCCTGCATGCTAAGCGAACTTTGAGGCGTTCCTCGGCATATGCATCCAGACGTAAACACATCTTTATTCTACCGGGACTCTTACTCAGTATGCTGGACCCACTCAAGAAACGTAGTGAGGGTGTTTGCCCACAAAAGCTCCTCCGTGGACTTCGGTCATTAAACATTTTATAATTTATTTGTCTGTAACATATTTCTGCTGTCACCAGTAGCCATTATAGCTCAATATGTTCCACGGGCTGTCAAGAAATGCAACATGGATGAAAATGGATTCATTCATTGTGCCTACCGGTTTGCCAGTGTGCCAACAAAATTGAAGGCTCAATGCCAAACCACAAATGGCCCCGGCCATGAATAAAAGCAAGGCAGTTTTTATCCTTTTGTGGCCAATCTGCTAACCCGTCCACGTCCTCCCTGATTTACATTACGAGTTATGGACTTACCTGTTGCGAGATGGAGAAGCCGATTATTATGTCTCCTTCTGGAACCTCCCAGGATACAGTTGCAGAGTCGGCCCGCAGGTGCATGACGGACACGTTGACGGGAGCTGGTGGCCGGTCTGGAGGAAATGAAACAGGAACAGAGGGGCCTGTTAATCCACCCACTTCTTCACATATTATATTATTCATGCCATCTGTGTTCACACCTCATCTGGTAAGTCAGCACTCAGAACACACAGCAGGTGTTTGTTTTTTTTAATTAAAAGTGAATAACTGAGTTGTACACTCAAAATTCAGCAGCACCATCATCATCATGGTACATTAACCGGTTTAGTCTCATGTGGACAAGCAGTGGAATGAACTGAAAGTGCCTTTTTTTCTGTGTTCACCTTTCTGTAGTTTTGGAACACCTGCCTTATGTGGATTTTGGATTGATTTGGAGTTTAGTTTCACTGGTACATTCCCGTTTGCTTTTTTTCTGAGCCGCTCAGACCAATAAACCACCAGGCTGCAGTCTCAGCTGCTGTGTCACACAACTGCAGCAGTGTTGCTGTGGGATTTTTCAATTGGATTTTGGATTATTGCAGAAAATGCTATGAGGCAAAGACAAGTTTGCAATACTCACTCATTTTGTTCAGCAAGATAATCTTCACAAGTGAATACCACTTATGTAAAACATAAATTCAATCTCCAGAAGTAAAAAGGCAAATATGAGGCGATGAACAGTCAAATTACCTACATTATACCAACACTAAGTGTCCTGCTACACTTGACTACACATTTAAGAGTGTGTTTGCAACCAAAGTCTACCTGTAAAGACAGATTGATGAGTACGTGAGTTGAGTTTTTGTCTCAGCGACATTTTATGTCCCAGACAACCTCTGCAGTCTCTTTTAGCCACTTGTTAGCAACCCCCTCTTCCACAACAAGTAATACTTCTGTCTGTTGTACCGTACTGAGCCTGTGTTAACCACGGACCTTATTTCAGGCATCTCGCCGAGGAGTCGGAAGAGCAAAAATGCTAAACAGTTTTGGGACTCATTCTCGCAGCGTCCTATTTCTTCATCACATTTAGGCAAACTCTTCTGTCAAAACTGGGACGTTTGTTTGGTGTCCCCGGGCAAATAGAATACATACAGGACATACTGTCAAGACTACAGCTGCAGCAGTGAAAATTAGGTTATTAAAACTTTCTGGCGTTAGTTCAACATTTGTAATGTCTATTTTTAAATCGAGGCCCACATAGATTTCAAAGTGGAACCCTGTGCCAAGAGCTGGGGCTCTGTTTCAAACATAAATAAAACATAACATGATCATTTGCTGGTCCTTTGTGACACATAAACTCAACTGAAAACAGTACAAACACATTTTACTACATGGACTCAGGAACACTATGTTAGACCGTTGTCAGTAATCGCAATTTGCAAATGACTGCATTCTGTTCTTGTTATCCCTCCATTAACTCGTCAACCAGCTGTTTTTAATAAACCACATTTTTGCAGTTTATTAATAAACGTGCAGAATTACTAAAAATCCCATATGTTTAAACTGTCACATATTTTCTCCTTACTTTTATGCAGCCTTGTCCATCACCCTGACAGACTGGGCTTTTTAGAGTAACCACGGTGGCCGCTTCATGTCCACCTCCCTCAGACACGGTAACCTTTCTTCACCCAGTCACACTGCAGCCATCTATCATGATTTGGTTGCTGGTGGACACATTGATTGCGAAGTGGGACAAAAGCCTGGGAAAGCAAAAAGCCAGGAGAAGCGGAGGGTGACAGATCTAATAGAGGGCGCCGTACGGCTTCACAGTCTCCGAACCGATCGCTTAGGTCAGACGGATAGATGGGATTGGTCGAGCAGATGCGGACCTGGAGGCCAACCCTCAGGGCTTTTGTGGTTACCATGGGGTCTGATGGACTTTGTGTGTTGTCACGGAAAGTAACCGGTGCAATGTTGAAAGGCACAAGTGAGTGGAAATATCTTGGGCTGTCAGATATGTGAGAAATAATGGGTGAAGAGAAGATAATAGATATACTGTATATGAGATGAGTGAATAACATATGTTGTCTAATATGAGTTGTATCTACAGTATCACAGCTGCTCTTTAAGTATCAGTATTAAGAATTCTTTCTGTAGCAGTCCACTGCAAAGTGAGTATTAATTGGTGGTTGCACAGTCAATTTGTATTTCAAAAGCTGTTATTAACTCATGGGGCACAGTCATAATAACCCATAACACAGTTGTCATGAAATGACAGCCCGCTGTGCTCTACAAGGACAATAATTCATCCAAAAAGTGCACTTGAGAGAGAAAGATGAAAGACAAAATGATGAAATTGGGAGCTATTTCAAATGATTTGCCCCTTTCTATATCGGTCCCTCACATCTCTCTGCTCTTATCTCCCCGCGTCTGCCCTTTTATCTCTCCCTCTCTTGCTGTCGCGTTCGCTTCTTGCACTTCTGCTTGTTTTATCGCGGAGACGATCACTGATGGCCTCTGTGTTCGGTGCAAAGGGTGACATTGAGGCAGATCTCAAGACCCTCGGGTCAGGGGAGGCTATCAGTCTCCCTCTCGCGGCATTATGAACCACAGGGGGGGAGGCGGGAGGGTCAAGGTCGAATGCAGGCACGGCGCTCGGTTCCCCGGGCTCATGACACGCTCTGAGATTGGTTTTGCGGGGGGCAGCATACAAGATGAACAAGAGGCCAGACAAATGCTTAGCCTGTGATAGAGAGGAAATTAAGGTTCCAATTGCGTAGAGAGAGCGTGGAAGAGAGTAGGCTTGGTCGTTGGTATCACTGGTATCAAGAGGTCAGGAGGTTACGGCTGTCTCATTCTATCCACTTAATGAGGAGCTTATATATGGAAGCAGGTGCTGCAATGTGTTAAGGTAGAGGTACAATAGGTTAAAAGGGAGGGCAAGTCACATAAAGTATACACTGTCCTTGATCTTGATTGGATGGGGAATGAGTCACACAAGAGCTGTGAATATTAGGCAAATGAATCCATCTTCGAATGCCGAGCGATGGCTGTTGTTACAGGTCTGTTAGCGCCTGATTAAATTCATATTAGCCAATCATCTCATCCAAGAAGCTCCTTCAGTTCTAACTAACTGGAGGAGAGATGCAGGTATTTTAAATGGTGTGTGGGAGTGTCCTTACAGAGTCCTTAAGGACACTCGCGAGCTCTTACTGCCTCTGTAAGGACACTCCCACACACCATTTAAAAAATCTGCTCCCTTCCAGTTAGTTAGAAGTCAAGGAGCTTTGTGGATGAGAGGTGAAGCGTCTTCAAGAAACTGAAACACGTCCGGTTGCCTACGATACAGCACTTAGAACTACCATCACCCGGACGACTGAGAACCTTCATCAGCATTAGCCAATCATGTTCTACTGATGTGAGTGCACAGTTGAGATTCATGGTAGTTTAAAGGCAATGGTGCAGATGGACTTCCCAACAAGGATGGTGTTAATGCACGGGATAACTAAGAACGATGAGGTTATTCAAAAATAAGACATTAAACTCACATTTATTTAAGTGCCCTGTTGGGATAGGCTGATGACGTCTAGGCATTCAGGACTGATCCATGAAAGAAGTTGGTGTTGTGAGATAGGGCGCAAAGTCACCAATGTAATGGTGATTAATGTCCACGTGACCACTGAAAGATAAGTTCTGGCTCCCATGCATTTAAATGGAGGCCTGGTCTTGTTAGCCCGAAGCAACTGCCTGGGGGTGTCGCAAAGTAGGCTGCCAAGTACCACGACATGGCTAAAAGGACTTTGGCACTACCTCTGGGCAGGGACTTTTTAGGGGGTCAAGTAATGTCCCTAAAACTTAATTTAGACCCGTGTCCCTGCAGTGGAAACACGTCGAGATCCCCCAAAGGTTCCAAGTACCTAGGGAAGGTTCCTGCAGTGGAAACTCTGCTTAACTAGCTGAAATCCCTCTTCAGATGTTGCATTTGGCCTTGAAATACCACAGTTTAATTTCTTCCCTTTATATCTCATTCTGAAGCTCTCACAATGAGCAGCTCACATTTCACAATCCACATCGAAGCTTCCATTATTGCTCCCGCACACTGTGCCAAAACAACAACAGGGATCTTCATTTGTTTTCGTGATGATGGCACTAACACTATCAAGCCTAAATTGCCATCAGCGCGTGCCGTACTGCGCTGTACACTCTTCAGACTCTGCAACGTTTATCCGCGACGTGACACGTTCATTTCTCTTGGAGCTCGTTGTCCTTTAGGTAATGGGGGTTACAGACAGCCACACGTGGGCTTCAAAAAGCAGCCAGCAACCGCGATGCACTTTCCGCGGGTCATTTACTGGTGATGGAGCGAGTGACGGTTCAGTAGAAGCGGGCCATGAATCATCACTAATGTATAAGTGCCCTCTTCCTATGTGATGTTTTTATTGCACACGGTTGAGCAGGACAAGTATGTTTTCTACTTGAGGCTTCTGAGTAAGGTGCCTTTCTGGACTGCAGAACAGGAATGGAAACTACTAACATTACTGTATTCCGTCATTTAATATAAAAAGGTCATGATAAATGTATATAAAATGACTCTTGTCTCAGACATGTTGGCTAGTCAACAGATGAGGTGATTTTCCAATGCAAAATATTTGCATTGATATGGAGTCCAATAGTCCAATCCTCTTCCCGGTGTTCCCTTCCAGCTTGTATGATGTTCCCCTCTGCAGTAGTAGGTGTCATTGTGAATACTTCAATATTTGTTGCCGGCCACGTGTCCTGTGTAAGCCCCACTCTGCAGAATGGGTTACATAAGATCTGAAATCAAACAGCAATAGGTCAAAGCGGCCCGAGGCGTGTGTCAGTGCAAACAAATGGTAAGACCCTCTTGGGATGTGGGCGCACTGCCAGGATGAATCATAGCGAATGCAGCCAAAGCCCTGCACATTAGCTACTCCGTATCTAACCGAAGTGCACGGAGAGATAGTGAAAGTGCAGGTGGATGTCTGAATGGAAGGTGAGCCACGTGGAAAGGAGCCCAGTTTGAATTTGTCTGAGCGAGGTGCGTCCGTGGCATCATATATTTTGTCCTCCATATTTGCTTGCGTGGCACAATTTTGCAATGTGTCCTGATTTATGTACAGTTTGTTTAATGGTTGCTGTATATTTGTAGCATAAGAGAGGAGATTCACCGGAGATGTGTTTTATGGTCCAACATCAAGATTTTATTTATCACGATAAAATAGCCCGTGCAACCTTGGATAACCGTGACACACTGATTAAACGGGAAAAAGAAATTTGAGCTGGAGTGGAAAATCATCACATCAGCTGTCAGATTTACAACCTCAGTATGACAGATGACATGTCATGTCCATTTTTACCATTTCCTTTTCGGTGTTTAGTTTGATGCTGCATGAAGAAATGCGATTGAGAGATTGAAATGCGTAGCCAATGTAAAAATGCAACAAAGCTGCCTTTTTTTGTGTTTCTTGGCTGCACCTGATGTGGGTTATTTAACGACTGCACGCTCAAGTAAATGTCATCTCTGCACCCAGGAGCTCCAATGTAAGTTACAGTTTAAAGGCCCCTAAGGATCCCCTCCACGCATATACAAAAGATGGCACCTTACTCAGGCGCCTGGCATGATTTTTGCCACATGAACCAGAATGTAACTCAGTCGAGCGCATACTTCCGTTAAGCCCCCATTTAATTCAATCAAGTCTAATCCAATATCAAACTCAATAGACCTGCATCGCTCAAAATTTCAGAGCCCCCGTAACTACTAAATCCGATTAAATCGTACTCACTCTTAAATACCAGCCATCTAAATATAACTGATCCATGCATTATTCCCTGGGTAATTAATAAATACGTCAAAAATACACCCTTGCAATGTTTAAGACATTGATTAAAAAACTCCTGGATATGTCCCTTTATCCGGATCCACACCAAAAGTCTATTCTGGGCTGAGACCCGTCATCCATCCAAGTTTTATGCAAATCCTTTAAGTAGTTTTTGTGCAATTCTGCTGACAAACCAACCAACTTTCACACTGTGGCCGCCCCCTCAGCTCAATTAATTCATTAAGCAAAAATCTAAATTAATTTTCCAGAGCAGCTACAAGAGTCAGACTTTTCTCACTGAGCAGCACATACCTGGAACACCACACCCACAGAACTGAGGAATATCCAACCTGGGATAATGTGATTATGTCTTTGTCTTACTAATGTCCTGTATCCAAGTGCTATTGTCTGCACATGTGCTGTTTTGTCTGTGCTTATGTGCTTGACGCTTTTGTCTGTATTCAAATGCGTATGTGTTTTAATATGCTTACGCGCTGCCGTATGTGTTGTGTGTTCCTGTGCCATCAACCTGCCAGGGACAGCTGTCGTGGTCCGGAGTGGTGGCTGTGTAATTCTACATGTTTGTGCTTTTATATGTTTTCTTAATGCCCTCAACCTGCCAGGGACTGCAGCTGAAAATTAGCCGGTATGGCTAAACCTGGCACATTTGTCTGATAGACTCTAGTGCCCATATGTATTAATGTGCATTGTCTGTTATAACGCAAAAGCCAACAACAGGACAAATGACCACAGGTGAAAACATAACCTGTTCTTTGGAGGTAATAATCCCTAAATTGCCTCCTATTCCTTCTCATTAAAAATCTGGAATATATGAGCATGCAAATATTTTTTCTTTCACAAGTTTTCCTGCTGGTCTGAAGATGTCTGCTTGTTCACTATGAATTCCATTGTCAGTGTACGTACACGGGAGGGTCTCAAGTTTCCACATCACACCTGTGTCTGGCTGATGTCTGGACCAGGATTGGCTTCTCAAACTATTTGTGACGTCACAAATCACGCTCGGACAGGCCTGTCTCTGAAGAATCTGTGTCAAACTCATCATACATCGTTCTACGCAGTGAAGCATCCAGCTGTAAGAACAAGATAAGAAACACATTTTTGACAGAAGGGAAAGATACTGTATCCAGAGGCCAAGGAGACAATGTAATTCTGTCAGAACTATTCTAACAGGCTCGTGTTAGAATCAGAAATCCTCTGCAGATTAACGTCTCCTTGTAACTTATTTAAACACTTTTTTGCCTGTCTCTTTTCTTTTTAATCATTTCACAAAATGGTATCAGTTTGAAACCCTGTGCACTTCTATGCAGTTAACGGTGCGACAAAGTGACACATCTCTATGACTCAGTGCTCTATGACTCAGTAAATGTCTGACAGGGACAGACAGCTGCTGCTTCTTGGCCGTACAAGCAATTTGTGTGTTGGCATAAATGAGTGCCGTGCTCATTGTTCAGTTGTAAAATATTGCGAATGATTGATCAGTTCACCAACAACACAATAACACTCCCGAAGGTGCATAATCCAAATTGCATCAAACATTTAAGAGGCAGAACGCCGTGGTGCACTGAGGCTCCGTGCTCCCGCGCTATCGATCATACTTCACTCCCAATTACCTTGAAGCTCGTGACAGTTTGAAGGGCTGCTTGTAGTGTAATCCCTCCCTAATGCTAATAATGCCTCAGTCCCCTGTGATACAGATAATGCATTCACCGACGTCTTTTACATAAAGGCAGTAACTCATAACTGGCGGCTCGAATTTCGACATGTCGCCCAGGCAATGTTCAAACGGTTTGGGTCTGGATGTGTTTCAAACCCAGTCGTGGGAAGTCTAAATGTTCTCCTGTGCCCAGCAGGAGGTTGTCACACAGCTGCTCGCCGGCCTCCGTGTTGCAAATTGCCTGGTAGTGGAGCTCTTAAGCAATGTCATGCTGGTTTAACTCAGTCGCAGCACTCGCTCACTGCCCCCATATTACCTTTTGAAGACTGTTTTCTTGTTTCATCATGGAACTGAGATCCGGCCTGTCTTTCACGTTTGATGCTACACAGGAGAAGTGATTTCATCTTATCTTATCTTTGCCACCCGTGTATATGCAGTGCAGCAAGAGCAGTGCATCTGGACACAGATGGAAGGACTTGTCCAGCCACGTGTGGCTAAATCCTCGGCTCTTTCCTATACATTTTAAAGCCTCCCTACAGTGGGAGCACTTACTGTCTCTTCCTGTCGGTACACTCTGTCTTCTCTCTCACAGACTGAGAGGCTGCGATACAGCAGTGGGACCAGATGGGACCGGGTGCAAGGCTAAGGTTAATGTAATCACCGGCCAAACCCCGAAGCTTTTCAGCCACCAGCTAACATGACTTCATCATCCCAGATCTGTGAAGGCTGGCATGCGCTGACGCGTAGGAGCAGATTTATGAGCAGGTTGTTGCATTAATCTCATTGGCTCCACTGGGTGTTGACTGGCTTCTACAGACGTCTCAACAAGACACCAACAAGTGTGAGCTGCTGTACGATACCCCGAAACCCTGATGTAAAAGTTCTTCCCGCTTCCCCACCTGTGTATCTGCAAACTGTCTGCCATGCGACAGCCGATTAAATTATGACGCCACGAGCAAACACTGGCTCCTCAGCCTGATGGATTCAGCTCTAATACATAACGGTTATTTGTCAAGAATGTGTCACCAGGTTTACGAACAGCAGATTGCCAATTTGAAGAATGATATGAGCCTGGCCATCCAAATCAATCCAATGAATTACACGTCTGCTTACTTGCCTGAAGAGATGGCGAGGCCTAATGCAGGATTAGTTTTTCTAGCACGTTTGTTTTCAGACCGTCTGAATGTAAATATGGCCGCACATCTGAGTGCTGCCTGTCTGTTTGGACCGAAGAAAAACATGTTCTGTTTGACTTGGAAAGGCTGCTCAATACTGGATTTTTTTTTTTTTTTGTCTCAATGACAATTTGATATTGAAACCCCAGTGCTGATTTGACTTAATCTGGTTCAAAATGTCATCTCTGCTTTTTACTTCTTTCTACAACCTCACAAAACCCAGCTTTAAGTCCTGTGCCAGTTCAGCATGTTCTCACTCCCAACTCGCCACACATGGCGGATTGGTCAGCGGCCTTAAGCTTCAAATGGTGACCACTCTAGTGAGGACTCTGTGGTCACGTCAGCAGTAATCTGAAATATGCAGCGACCTGTTAGACCTTCAAAATAAAACTTGTTTGTCACGTATACCCACTGACTTCTGTTGCTCCTCATACCACTGCACTGAGGGGGCACTGTGTTGATCATTGTGTAATTGGGCTGCACAATTAATCAAAATATTATCAAAATCACAACATGGACAGCTTCCGAATCACAGAAACTGCAATATTGTGGTAAAAGTTGAAATATGTGCCAAAACGGCATCATAATGTAGTGCTGCAGATGTGCCCTGGCCTACAGATCTTGTTCTCCAGATGTGAGGAGACAATGATGTTTGTTTGTTTGGTACAGACTCCTACAAATGTCACACAATCACAAATAGTAGTAGTTCTTTCAGTGGAGGAAATGCAATTATGCCTATTCTCATTAATTGTGAATCATGTCTGCTGGGTTTTTTCTTACCATATTGTGCAGCTCTATTGTGTAGTCATGACTCACGATGAGAAGCTCGCTCAATGGACGAGTGAAAAGCTTCGAGAGCTGATTTCAGCGTGTGAGATGAAAGAAACACGTGCTGCGTTACGTGCTAGCATTCCCCATCCGCCCTCGCTGTCTTTAGTCTAAGGCAATGCCATTAATTCTATTACCTTTGAGAGACTGTTGGCTGAACAGCCCATTCTTTTGTTGGGTCGTTGAAATTTTCATGGACAACCTCAACACGAACCAAATGAGACTTAATCCGATCAGACCTTTCCTCCGGATGACGAGTCAAAGCGTATCCCACAGTCAGTCCCATGGCGTGCATAGGTTGCTGGTGGTAATGAACCCAACATTTATTTTCATTTACTTTGAAGCTCATTGCAACAGCCAAATTTATATTTATGAGTGCCATGTTCATTATTCCAACAGTAGCTTCTCCTCCTCCCTCCCCCCCAACCACCACCGCCGCTGACAGTTCACAACTCCGCCGAGATCAGAGCCGCTCTTGCGTTTCACATGTCAGCGCGAGAGCATGACAAAAAGCTCTGAATATCTGTATCAGGCACGCAAGCACACACACACACACACACACACACACACACACACACCCCCATGGAGACGGTGGAGTGCCAATCTGATTCTTCTCGAGGCTCTATCGCATGTAGGACTCGGTTCCCGGGAGAGGCGAGCGAGGGGAGGAAGTGATAGACGTAGAAAGGTAGATAAAGAGGCAGAGATATTTTAAGATGCACGCAGGTGGGGGGGAGATGGAGGAGATATCTATTAGAGAAACTGTTAAGATTCATAAATTGAAGTCTTAAAGTTGCAGTGGAAAGAGTGTAAAAATGATCATTCAAACGAGACCTTACAACCACAGGTGATTTCACTCACATCTAATCTGACTGAAGGCAGCAGTTGGCTCTGCAGCTGGGGCTCGTGTGGCACATTAATTTAGACGAGCGAGCGGCAGAATGTGTATTTTGGCATCCAGTGAGAGTTGTTTTTATTAAGATAAGTCACACAGTGCCATGATTGCAAAAGAAGTGCCTTCCAAGAGAGATGACAAACAGGGGGGAAAAGGCTCAGGATGTGGCTGTAGGGCAGCTCTTTAAATTGATGCTGTAGAATTTGCTAAATCAAATGCACAACTAGGGGAAACCTGTCAAGGTTATTGTTAAGGCTATTATATAAATATGAATTTAAATCTTTAAGACGAAAGATGTTTTAAATAGACACTGTCTTGCTCTTATAGAAGATTGTAAAGACAGCTATGACAACCTATTTTGTACATACACAAGGGCTGCAGCAACATTCAGTTTCATTACTGATTCATCCTTTAAGTGTATAAAATGTCAGAAGATCATGAACAAAAATGCTCATCACAGTTTGCAAGAGCCTGAAGTGACACCTTTAGAATTAAAATACATGATTAGAATTAGAATTTAGAAAGAAAACCAGCAAATGTTTAACTTGAGAAGCTGAAATACGACCGAAACAATGAAAGCATCATCAAAACATTTGGGGGACTATTTCCTTTCTACCGAATAATCGATCAGTCCTCTAATCACGTTGGCACATGCTAATAATGTGATCCATAAGACCGTGAGTGAGTGCACAAAGGGGTGACCATAAACGCATCGCCAGGGTGCACAGAAGCGTTTTTTAACGGGGCTGCAAAAGCGCACAGTAGATTGACTGATTGATTTCGACTCGTACTTACTCGCTCCCACCAGGAACACGTCGCTGCCAAAAAGCAACAGGACCACGGAGTTGACCAAAACAAGCAGGCGAGCCATGTCTGTCTGTCTGTGGCTGCTCTTCTTCGGGTTAAAAAAAAAAACAAAAAAACAAACACAAACAAAACACGCAGACGTCCTACGCTTGAAGGGCAACTAAATCACAGCAGTTCATCTTTGAACGTATTGAGTTGGGGGGCGGGGGGGGGGATCCTTTTTCATGAATGAACGAAATGAACTGAACGAATCGCTGACTCGAGCCGGTCAATTGAGAGACGAGCAGGTAAAGTACGCGGCAAAAACGACGGGAAACATTTTTTTTCCTTCTTTTTCTGTCGATGTCCAGACGGTCATTTAGGGGGTTTTAAATCCACAAGTCCTTCCATGTCCCGTATGGTTTTGTGTTTTTGTTTTTTTGTTTTTTTCTTCTTCTTCTTCTTCTCACGCGTCTGGCGGCTGGAACTGGTGACTTCCCATCGCGCCTGCTGGGCTCACATGAGGAAAGAAAGAAGGCGACGCTTGCTCACAGGCTCGTCGGTGTCCGTCCCCTCACAGACTGAGGGGACACCGTGGGGCGTTTCAGCACCATGGGCAGCGCCTTTTCTCTCTCTCTCTCTCTCTCTCTCTCTCTCTCTCTCTCTCTCTCTTTTTTTTGAAGTTCTCACACTGGAGCTCACTGCTCACCGGCTCAGAGCCGACTGGTGTTTATTCAAACATGGAGGGGGGGGATTGGTCATCCTGCAGTCCTTTTCCGGCAGCACGCCCCTGAAGTAGCCTATAAGGACCCTGTGCAGCACTTAGCTTTTTTTTTTTTTAGTGTAGCATCATTAATCTTCCCACATGCCATGAGATGGAGCCACAGCCACCACTCACGCTGCACCTCCTCCTCCTCCACCTGCTTTAATATTTCAGCAGCTCACATGTGTCACATTTAAGGTGAGTTGGAACTGTCTGATGTCAGTGTTGCGTTCAATGACGCCGCTCTACTTTGCTCCCCAAACTAGCACTGAAAGGTGTGCTGTATTTAACTCTTGCCCTCTGTCTGCTCCACACAGCAGCAGCAGATCGACGCCACCTCTCACCCGTCATACACCGCGCGGCCCCTCGGCCCCTTCCCCACGTCTTATCAGGGGAGATGCATCACGTTGATAAGCTGAGTGCATTGCCTCATGGGACAAGCTTTCCATGGCAGATCGCTTGTCTTACGCAGGGGATCTGCCCGCACACACTGCAGTTTGCGAGGGAGGCATCAGATATGTGGGAGACTAATTATCGAATAGGCTTCTAGTTATGAATCAGAGGATGAGTGCATGTCGAAATATGAGTTTATATCCACAGCAAAAGAGCAAAAATAACTCCTGTTTGCCCACCTCCCCCTCCCAAAACTTTCCTTCCTTTTCTGTTCAATGAACCGCTCAAAGCATTTTGTGGTCGAGTAAAGATTGTCCCCCTCACACACACACACACACACTTCTAAGGTGTTGCCATGGTTTCTGTGTGCTCATCAGTCTTTTATGAGCCAGGGCGGACATGATGTAGACACAGTAAAGGGTGCAACATGTAAGAATTTTAAGTTAAAACATTCAAAAATTAACGAGTGTGAAGAAATCACAGTTTTGACCTAATGTCAGTGACATCTGTGTCACGTATTGCAAAGATATCCGCTGAAGTTGGCATGCTAACCAGCTAGCCCCACTTCACTTTGTGCTTCAAGGGGTGATAGTCTGATTGTAAACTACAGCAACAGCCCCCGGTGCTCCGAGCTCCCAGTCCGGGCAGAGTCAGCTAATATGACTGCTAGCTGCACGGTCAACTGAGCTTATAAGCTAACAGCAGCTACTGTTAGTAGCCGTTAGGGGTTCATTTGATGATATGCTGCCCCCTATTTGTTTTTAATGTGAAGGACAAGTGGACAATTTTTACATATTGCACCTTTAATGAGGTTATATTGTGCACATTTTCAGGTTTATACTTTTATTTAGGAGTCCTAGTAGACTAATAATAATGAATAAATATAGCTACAGAGTGAGACATCTTTCCTCTGTTCAGTCTCTGGTGAGAGTTGCACATCTGCATTACTTAACGGGCAGGATGTAGCCAATCAGAGGCAGAGTATGACAGATCATGGCGAGCAAGGTAGTGTGATCCAAAATAACGCTGGTACAGCAGTATGTCTGCTGACTGACTGGAGTGTATATATTTTATCATACATTTCTGAAAACACATATTTATATAATGCCTGTTACATAGTGACACGCATAAGTTACGGAAGTAAAGGCTCAAATCAAAACCAGGCGCTTCAGCCACAGTGTTTTCTGTGGGAGAGAGTGACTCTGCCATTGTTTTTTTCACCTTGCAGACCTTTTACATGCACAACAATGCAACATAGCACAGCATAGGAAAGGCAAAAACTCAAAGCATAATATGACCTCTTTAAGTTAGGTATTAGATTTTGGAGTTTCCATGACAGCTGACTGTTTGTAGCTGACATTTCTGTGGCATTTAGCTCAATAAGAAGCTTTCATTCTTACACAACAGAGGCAGTGAAACGTGGGTTTGTTGTGGTGAGCGCTAACTGCACTGACTGTGTTTTTTTCCACCGAGACGCAAAGTCAGTATATAACAGAGGCTCAGTTGTGAAATTGAGATTCTGCTGAACTATTTTATTTTCAACTTGTGTATCAAACTTTATTTCCCTCCAGCTATGTATTGAGCTCATCTGTGCAAAAATCAAATCGGATTTTCCTCTTCCGGTTTCAGTGCTTTCAGTCAGTTACACAGTAACTTACTGCAAAATAATTGGCGGTTTTAATCCCGAGTGTGATACTTAGTATCAGGATGAAATGATTTTGCAGTCATGTGTGATTTGTGAACGAGGAGCTTAATTCTAACTACACTCTTTCCAGTAAATTATGACTTCAAGAGGACAGAGAGAGTTGTTGGCTCAACACACAGCACTATTCCCCAGGCTCTACTATGCAGGGGATTTATATTCTTTGCCCCTACCAAAAAAAAAAAAAATCCTCTTGCAGTCCCTTTCAAGTGCAGTAAGATGTTAGGCATTCTTGGATCCCACATTAAAGAGAAAATACCTCAGAATGATGTAGTGCTAGCCCTGCAGACTTTAGCAGTAACACGAGCCAGAATTATGGGAAAGTCTTGGCAGCATTACTGGCTTCCCCTTTCTTTCATTGGTTCATGTGTGAAGTAGTAAGTATTAAAGGGCATGAATCTGTCGCAACAGCAAGTTTCTGACTTTCTGGAATACAACATGGTTTAAAATGTATTAGATAAGTTGGTATCAATCCTCTCGGGCTCAAAGAAAAAAACAGCAAAGTCAGCACAGAGCATCTGCTTCTGTGAATTGAGGCAACAGACTCTTAATTTTAGATAATTCCATATGAATCAACAAGCACAGAAAATCAGGAGCAAGGAGGAAAGAACATCTTTGTGTACATATTTTTCTGCCATGAGATGACTTTCTCTGCAGTTACACCAGAGTCCACTTTGGATAAAATGCAGTCAGTGAAGGCAACAGTCAAATGTTGTCATCATAGCTGCTATGGTCAACAGAAGTAAGAGCGAATTTGAGGGCTCAATATTATTCCAAGTTTTCAGAAAATCCTTTGAAAGTAACTAAGAGAGGAAAATACAAACAAAAAAGGAAAATACAATGGGGATGTTATTGCAGCGTTAAAGAGCACGTTGGGCAGGAACAAAAGTTTCAGTCACACTAGAAAGTGTGCGATAAGGAACAAAATGAACAGCTTAAAACGGAACTGAAACTATCTATACAAGCTGCACTCAAGCTTATGGCTTTTTAATTTTGCATAGGAGCACTCAACATGTGTCACTTCTGCTTCGTTCTAATTTTGGACTGAGTTGTTTGTTTTCAACATAATTGCTTGACTGCACTGGTGGCCTCTGTTGCCCAGCTGCATGACAGAGAGCGGTCTTTTATTTTGTGTGTAGCCTGGGTGAAACACTGAGTCCAGCGAAATGAATTCAAGCTCTGTGCACAGTTTACCATAATGGATGGACGTTCACCCTCGGTGTGGGGAGCACCATTTATGACTGATGACCTGTGTGATACTGTGTGAGGAAACACGTACGCTCCCGCAGGTTCTGGATTATTGAAACAGATGATTTCTTTCTAAGCGACTGGCAGTGACAGAGTGTGGTTATATATGATTTAAAATCAAGACATTCAGGGCTGGACTGGCTGTAGCGCTGACAAAATTTGCACCAAAGGTTTTGCTGACTCAGAATAGAAAACGCAGTCAGATGCCAACTTCCTGTCTTCTCAGAAAATGTTGTGTTGTGCATGAAGTGTCAACATATATCTTGTTTGCAGTCCAGTAGCTATTATAAATTCAAATGACCATTTTACTTACCTACTTCTCTGCAAACCACGGATGCGATCAAATTTGTATGTGTCATATGTATCATTTAATATATCTAGAACATGTCTTATATCACATCCTCACCAGAAATAACAACCATAAAGGTCTTCTGTGAAAGCAGCTTACTACAACCCATACGTAATGTTATATTTAATGTTAGGTGGCGACCTCTTGTGGCCATAGTAACTATTACGTCTGCAAAGGAGGAAGTCAGGTGAAGTAGTATGAAGAAAGATTCAAGGACATAATTATGCACATAACATACATGCATATGCACTAGGTATTTGTAACTTTAGTTATCACAAAGTTTTCCTAAATCCTAACCAAGTAGATTAGCTCATTTAACGAAACTGGGAGCATACGACGAAGGACCCAACAGTCATGCAATTTTTTGGCTCACTGGCAATCAACCTTGTCGTTTAGGTATGAGGATGTGTTGGTCTTGCTACCTGTGCATGATCTAACTTTTGTGTGGGGAGGCAGACAGCGGTGGAAGATGGCTGCCACACAAGAGACCTTTGTTGTGCGCAATTTCTCTCTGTGTTTGTGGTGATTGAACTAGGTAAGACAGGAGATGATCTTTCCCTAACCTTTAACCGAGTGGTATTTGTGCCTTAACCTCACCAAATCATAAACACATCCATGTTATTAACATACTACTGGAAATTGAACCTAAAGAAATGTTAGGTTTGCAGGGACGTACTTTGCTAACATTTAATCTGGTGATTGGGTTACTCGTTTTTTTTCTATCATGATCCAAAGCCAGTTATTGTGCTGTATGACTGAGAGGGTATTTAATTAGATCCTCAAATGTTTAGCTTTTATTTCCTCTATGGGAGTGGTTCCCCACCTCTTTTGTCTGACACGTCCCCTCAGCTTTATCAGATGAACTCAGGTGCCCCTTCATGGACACCATCTGTGTGGAAACATGTTTGGGCACGGTCCTTTTTCCGCTTTACATTAGGGAATGTGTCACCTTCACCTCGCTGGACTGTTGCGATTATGCTCAAACTTTTTAACACAGAAATAATATAATGCAGGTGGCGTCTTAAAGAGCTTGTTTTTAATGAATAAATTAAGCAGGTAAAAGTGCTGAGGACCTTTTTAAATGACAAAAGGTCACCTTCATACCTCTTCCGGGTTCTGAACCCCATTCACCCCTTCTCTGCACTCAGTCATTGTCTAATTTGAAAAGTTCTGAATAAGATCTCGCAGGGACGGAGTTAAAAACACCAAAAATAACTTCACCTGACAGGAGGAAAGACTCAAAATGTTAATTGCTTGGTGTTCAGCGCCCAGTAAAAGAACTTTATAAGTAATGAAAAGGCGGTAAGATGGCAGGGATTTAATAAGTGACTGCAGACAGAGACTGTTTATAGTTCATTTTGTCCATCCTCCTGATGACTCTCAGGTACTTAAAGTCTAAGTTTAGAAACTGGATGACAGTTTCCAAGTCTTAAGAGTTTTGCGGCTTGGGATAAAGCAGTTGGTCAGTCAACATTACATAATATAGCAAGATGGGATAAAAGCAGCATGTAAACAACTGATGATGTACTACAAATATCTCACATTAAAGAAAAATGTTAATGCAAATGACAAAAAGCCTCTACTCGTACATTATTTTTCATCCTTTTGTGGTGAACGTATACATTTTTTTTCCTTGAAAGAATGGTGGAAGAGACAGCCGTCCAAGGTCAAAGTCACATATATGAATAATTACGTTGACGTTTGTTGCACAGACCACCGGGAGGAAAGAGATGGTGACAGCAGGGATCTTAAAGTGAGGCAGGAGCGCAGCGCTGCATACTGATCAGGGATGATGAGCTGTCTCATTGGTGAGCTAACAAAAGGCTCAAATGTCCCTGACACAAGATGTCATGTGTGGCATAAGTCCGTGAGATGTAAGTGTAATGAACCTTAGTGTCCAGTGAAATGTTTTATGTGATTGTATTGAGTTAATTTAGCTGAGAGAAGCCAAAATTCATTAACTCGTCTGATTCTTCATTAGTGGCCATTTTCTTAAAACTAATCCGATCATTTCGTCCTTTAACTCTTCACGGCGGCGACAGAAGGTCTACGAGAACAATTAATGGTCACATTTCAGTTCACATTGCGTAGGCCAGCAGTATCCTTCAGTACTTTTTACTGCACCAGTGCACATATAATTAAATTTCCCTGTAGTTACCGGTGCCCTTGACTCATCATTGAGCCTCAACCACGGTGGTCAATCACTAGATATGTTTGTGGGGGTTGGTGGGGTTCTTCCTACCTCACGGCTGTAAGGTTTCCTCCAGTAAATGAACTGACAGGGACTCATATATCAACAGAAAATATCAATCTAGCAGATGGTTCCCTAAACCCTTCCCAATCAGCTTGAGGAAAGGAAACAGGCCCTCTGTAAATTGTGCTCCCGTGTGCAGATTGCTTTTGTATTGGCTTCATCTAAGAAAATTCCATTAGCAAGAATGGCCTCCGCATGAGACTTAATATTGGTCAGAAAAAAGGAGAATATAATCAGCTTCCTGTATAGATCAATACAACACAAGCCATAAACATTTCGCTCTTCTTCTGTTTTGTCTTCATTGTTCTTTTGTTTTATGTTCAGCCCTTAAGTGCCCAAGACTGACCAGAGAGAGAGAGAGAGAGAGAGAGAGAGAGAGAGAGAGAGAGAGAGAGAGATTTCTGCTCCTGGTAATGAGGATGTATTAACATGCACATGAAACTGTTGGGGGTGGACAGTAGTTATAACAATGATTTGGCAAATGTGTATTGTACAAAAAGTTTCGCAAACTTGCAAATTGTGTTAGCGAACAGTTACCTATTTACACATCCAGCAGACACAGAGCTACGTTAGCTACGTTAGCTACTTTTGGTAGTCATCTTTCCATCTTTCCTTTTCGGTAGTCATCTTTCCATTTAAATGATAAATACACCAAAAGTCCAATGCACTTTCTTTTAAGCGCTTTCTTTGGTCTCCACCAACTCCTTACCAGGAAAGACATGTTTCTCGACTTGCTACAGGGTTTTCTCACTTTACCCGCTAACTTTGCCCGTCAGGTATTTGGAGTTGGATAGTCTGCACACTCTGCCTTGATCAGAGCCTTTAGCAGAAAAAGCTTTTGCGCCTGAAAATACTGATGAACGTACTTCAATATATGAAATTGTTTTGATCACGGTAGTAAATTCAGAGTTTATTTGCAGTGCTAGATTACTTTGCTGTATGTTGGTCGGTAGCTAGCATGCAAAAGCATGCACTGAGGGTGTGGTTGCCTGCCTGTTTGAATCTAGCTGAGCCTCACAGTAAACTCCTACTGTGTAATGTTGCATTTATGAAGTGAAGCTCCGGTTCCAGTTCAAGTCCAGTTGAACATAAACGCTCTACAATGTGCAGCTCCCCGCTGCAGTCAGGTTGATAAACAGGAGTAATGGCAAATCCTATATAAAATGTGATTTCTAGGCTCTCGTCCTTCAGATCAGAGCAAAACCCAGTGCTGACTTTGGGTGTTTACTCCTCCATACAAATTGGCGCTGCACCTGACTCTCTCCTCCAGAGATCGGATCTGAGCAGATGCTTTTGACTGTTTATTGATTTTATATAAAAAAAAATAAAGCTTTATTATACAGAAGCCCATGAAATAACATATTTTTTACAGAGTGGGTGACAACAGTTATTTGTTTTGCCCTTTTTTCCCCTCAAACACAGAAAACAGATTCATGAATTGACTGTTTAATTGAGCATCTAAATCTATGAATCATGTGAAACTTAGTTTTACCAAGCCAGTCAGCTTCCCTCTCCAAACTCTGCAATCTCTGCTCTCGGCGTATCTATGGTGCAATTGCTCGTTTTTGCAAAATGCCTTGTAGACTTTTTTTCTGTCATTTTCTTTTTCAAGAGCCCTCACATCTACTGGAACAAACACTCTTGATTGATGGACTCCATTAATTTAATGACATCAAAGCCCAGGCGAGAAAACATGTTTATGAGCAGCATAATCTCGATTGACCGCCGCTGTAAAACAGCAACATTATTGGAAGATGAAAGGACAGCTCTTTTCATCTGGGGTGATCTCCTCTTTTTATTTATTTATTTATTTATTTTGTCATCCCAGAGGACAGCGCAGGGTTATCCTCACAAGATGCTAATGATGTGTTGCCTTCTGCGGGGATCAGTCATCAATCTGTGTGCGAGCCGCCGTTTCCCGTCATTATTCCTGGAAGGCGGCAGTGATGAACAGAAGGAGGGGAGAGGGCGATTAGGCCTCTCAACCTTTACCCCACATGTCTTGTCATCTCGTGTTAACATCACGGCTCTTTTTTGAAGGTGAGGCTGCTTATCAATCACGCTGCAGCGCGAGACTTAATGGTAGTTGTCTCCATTTATCAGCTGACAGACTGATGCTGTTATGATCTGAGCCTGTGGGGAGAGCTACTGAAAACTGTGAGCACACATTAGCTGCATCGTGTAACATCAAAGGGATCTTTCACTGGATAAATATATACGAGTTATTAACACTTTAATTGGTCCTTGTAATAAGTATTAATTAATAGGTGGTTAGGCCTTTATAATTTCATTGAAGATGAATCTTAACATCATTATCTGTTAATAAGAGACATGAGTGTTAATAATAGCATCATGACACTTTAGGTTGTTTCATTATAGACCATTTTAAGTGACTAATAAATAGTTTATAGACTAAGAAAAAGAAATAGAAATGAACTAAGTGAACCTATATCATCATTAAACCTTTAGTAACCTTTATTACTTACTTCATTAAGATGAATTCATACGTTATTATGCATTTATGAGCAGTTAAGGACACAATTATTAACAGTTATGTTTTTTGAAGATACTGGATCTAAACCAAGAACAATGCATGGTTAGGGTAATAGATGCTTTATTATTTACTCGATACTAGTTAACTATGCTTTTTGCACCTACCACATCAATGCCAGGGGCAAACAGCAGGATTGGCAAAAGAAAATACATACATTAATAAAATTGTGATAGACAGACAGACAGACACCACACACACACACACACACACACACACACAAATCACTTTCAGATGCTTGTGAATGCAAAGTAAGGCAGACATTTAGACAGATAAAGCCCAGATGAATACAAATAACCATGATAACATCAGTGCGTGACTAGGTCTAGTAGTTGGCGGCCACGGCTGTAATGACTCAGACCACCATGCAGGAAAGGATATGTGTGGTTGCACACAGTTGGGTTGTGATGCTAGCTGTGATAAAATCACAATAAATTGTCATTCACCAACTCTATCTTCGTTTCCTGCCATTAAACGGCACAAAATGCCCCAAAAAATAGGTTAGAAAAAATAAATAGAATAAAAGACAATATTGCCCCTGCGGTATTATATAATTTTAAGTATCTTTTATGGATTGTTTTGCATGACATACTTGTATGTATCATTCCAGTTATCAGCAGAGTAACATTGTAAAACTGTGTGACATTGACCTCTGCAGGAGGACAAGAGTATAGCACTGATTGTTGCACTTTTTCCTC
Organism: Acanthopagrus latus; assembly: GCF_904848185.1. NCBI lineage: Eukaryota > Metazoa > Chordata > Actinopteri > Spariformes > Sparidae > Acanthopagrus > Acanthopagrus latus. The sequence continues at coordinate 17,643,273 of NC_051060.1, forward strand.
TTTCAGTTTTCTGCATTTGAAATGTCAAACTTTTCTTCACGGGCATGTGAACATATATGTTTTGTGATTCGTATTGTTAGGTAAGGAAACAGAGCCCCATGACTTTTGGAAAATCGTTCATTTCCATAATTGCTGGGTGTAAACATCTTAGACACCACAGGCAGTAAAAAGAGTCTAAAATGCCATTAAACTGTCTTTGCTTGCATCATAAGAAATATTGCCGTTACACAGATTGCCAACATGGCACCTGATGCTGGGATAAATTAAATTTAGTTAATGCTGATGATGCTGTTGATGAAAGTCTCTGCTATTGTTGTGAGATGGAAAGTCTCCAAAATCTACATATATCTCTTTATAAAAAAAAAAAAAAAAAGCCCTGAGCTCATTCATAATTAAACCTCTTCAATCACTACTGCAGGCTGTTTTGATGATACAACAGGAAAAATGGCCAGTGGCACATAAACATGAAGTCACTTATTACACTCAAAGTTTGCTACTCGACATGTGCATGGGTGTGATGATTGATGAATGATATTATCATAGAAATATTCTAAATTCTAAATGTTAATGCAGTTTTAGTTTGTTTCTGTTATCTTTTTCACATTCTTGTGTTTTATGAAAGTCAAAGCGTCTCTCACAGTTTGAATTCAGCGGCGCTCTATTGACCATCGCAGAGAAACACACGTCCCTCAGAATGTCTCTCAACCACCAAACACCAAAACGATATATATATATTTTTTTTTTTTCAAAAAATGTGAAGTCCTCAACCTGTCTTGGCGTGTGTGGGGGCGATCGAGCTGTGTGGCATTTGAGGAATGCTGACTCACACTTCCTGTTTCCTGTCCATTCAGGAAGCAGCAGGGTTTAACCCCTGGCTGCCGCGGCCGTTCCACTTTCTTATCTCGAGGTTGAAGATTACTCTCCGGGACCCCCTGGGATGGTTATAGTTAAACGATCAAAAACAGTGTAATTTAGTAGAGGTCGGTGGCGTTTGAGGGCTTCCTGTAGGTTGCTGTTGTGTAACTTTTATTTTGTAAAGATAGTACTTTATCTTTTTGTCGTCAGCACTCAACGCTCTCACATTTTCCTCTACTTACTACTAACTGAAATTACATTTGAATTGTGTAGCTGCATGCTTTATTATTACAATTATTAGTAGTATTTTACCCTTGTTTATGAATGTACCACATCAAGTTCTTTATATCGCCGTGTTTGTTTCTTTCATTGTCTGTCCCCATGTATTTTCATCTCCGTTACGATCATCTGTAAACTCAGTACTGTTTTTATTTTTCACCCATAATTAAAAACAAATAACACTTAAAATCTCAGACTTTTATTTGGCGTTTAAAGGTGACTTTGTGATTATCATGTTTGTATGGGCCTTCGTGTCCCACCTTATTCTCGCTTCATTCAGAGTGCCGATGTCTGTTTAATGTCAAGTGCTAATAAAATCCCTCTCCTTGTAAAGTTTTATGTGAAGCACATTAAGTAGTTCAGCTTCTCATTGAATTGATTTACGTTTAACAACAAATACTCCAATCATTATTACAACAGCAACATATAAACGACAATCTTGATTCAGAATGTGTGTAAAGAAACCAGTTGGAATTAAATATAAGAGCAAACCAAACTTATAAATAATGCAAATATTTTTATTTAGAAAAGCAATATGTATGCAAGTATAGATTCTCTTTTTTTTTCTAAAAAAAAAAAAGCCCTTTGCGTTTTTTATGAGTCCACTGAATGACTGAAGGAATTATTATTTTTTTAAAAGTGCAAAGTATTGTGCATTGTAATCTCAGGCTGCTTGTTTCTGTACCATGCAAATGTTCAATCTGTCATTTTTACCTGTGCCGACTCTCACTGGTCCAGAGCCCTTTTTACATCATGCATGTATTGTATTGGTTTTTCCATAGTCCTTTCAACCGTCATAGATCAGTCTTGATTGTGTGTCCTCGTACTCCGTGGCTGTACGGTCAGTATGATAAAACTTATAAAACTGATAAAAAGTTCTGAACATCACGTTAACATCTTTTTCGGGCGTCTCTTAGCTGCTGGAGAGAGAACAAGCCATAAATAGCTTTTACATTCACTCAGTATAATGTAGGTGTAAAACAAATGTGTCCATTTGAAAAAAAAGTTCAAAGGGAAAATGTTCAGTTGGTCCTCGATCCATTCAAGTCTTGCATCTCTCCGGCAGACATTTTGTCGTCTCTAGGTTGAAAAACAGTTCCCTTTTTTTCTGCAATCACGGCTGCATCTCATATTGTCCCTCCGTGGCGATAAAGAAGTCGTTAAGAGTGTTTTGCAGAAATTCAAACGTTGGCCGGTCATCAGGCCTCTGCCTCCAGCACATCATCATGATGTCATAGAGTTCCACAGGGCAGCCGTCCGGACATGGCATCCTGTACGACCTGTCCAGGCACCTGATCACTTCTGGGTTGGTCATCCCTGATTATGCAGAAGAAAATACAGCCACTGTGAGTATAATGATTTATCTATTTTTTTTCAATCATTGTTTTTGCTGCAAAGTGACAGTACAGCATTTGCTTATATCATAAAATGTCATTTAAGTACATGTTTCTCTCATACCTGGGTAGGGTATCCTTCCATAGGTGACTATCTCCGTGAGGAGGATCCCAAACGACCATACATCCGATTTGATGCTGAATGTGCCAAAATTGATGGCCTCTGGAGCCGTCCATTTGATGGGAAATTTGGCACCTAATTATCAGAAAGATGGTGAGAAAAGCCACAGGAAATGAAGTTCATCTGGCTGTGTGTGAACATCTGGGCGTGTCAGTGTGTGTGTGTGTGTGTGTGTGTGTGTGTGTGTGTGTGTGTGTCTATTCTTAAGTGGAGATGATAGCGATTTTATCATGCCATTTATACTTGTGCTTTTCTTTCTTTTTTTTTCTTTTTTTTACTGGAATTTTGCACCAATGTGATTTATTTGTAGGATATTAAATTCACCGGATTAGCGGGAAACAGACATTCATCCATCCATCGTCACTGTATATACAAAATGGTTTCTCAACTGACTTGCTCTGAAGATAAGTATATCACAGTATGATGTGTGACCTGTGTGGAGGTATGTGGAAACACACACAGAGGCAGCACTGATCTCAGTGCCTATTACACAGTTACATTTTGTGATTTAGCTGATCTTAAAGCTGCACAGACAATATACAAAGCACAAAATAATGATATGTTTGAAATTAAGAGAGGGCCAATATGAACTTAGGGGAAATAGGTATTTTTTTAAAAACAATAACAAGAATATGGATGAGAAGTTCTTTGCATGCAAAGCGCAGCATGTTGCCAACACTGGTTGGGACAAAGTGCATCTAACTGTGAGGATTGGAATGATGCATTCAATGCCACCAGTGAGTTCATGTTATCAGTGTTGTTTCTGGTAATTCGGGGTTTTAGCAACCTGGTGAGAGTTTATATGATAACGTCAAAAACAACACATGGTGGATGGTTTGTAGGCTGATTGCAGTGTTTTTAGACTATTATTCCAGGAAGGCTAGAGAAGTGTCTGAAACAGCATAAAAGTATTTCACCTCCACGCCCCATTCTATCTCTTTCACTTTGTCAGCACTGACAACGAAACTAACATGCTTTTAAGTTTATATTTGGGGGGCTGCACTGCTGATAAATATCCATTTCTCCTTTTTAGTTTGAATGAGCAACGTAAGTATGTTCCCAGGGTTCTATGTTCCTATAGTTATAATCTCCAAGCGTCCAAAAATCCGAGGGTCGTACACATTCCGAGGGCATGTACTTCAATTTCCCAGGGCCTTATATTCCTACAACCCTATGTTTCAAGGATCAAATTTCCCCCAGTTTAGAAACAGACATTAACAGACATTCCAATTGTTTTGGGATCAAATAACCTTAACCTTTGAGCTGGGGAACACAGGACCTGGGAACATACAGGTGACTCCATTTGAACTGACTTATTATAAGTCAGTTTTGATAAAACCTTCTGCCAAATGGACGCAGTGTCATTTGGACACTCATGTTGTCTGTTCAAAATGTAGATGGGTGGAAAGTCCATCGGGGCACTTGAGCGCAAGAGTATTTCTAAAGCCCTGTCATTTATCATTCAGTGTGGGGAAACATTGCACATACTGCACCTTCTTGAGCCGTGTACTCTGACTCGATGATCCTTGCCAGGCCAAAGTCTGCTATCTTGCAGTGCAGGGTGTCACTGACCAAAATGTTGGCTGCACGCACGTCTCGGTGGATGTAGTTCTTCCTCTCGATGTACGCCATGCCTTCAGCTACCTGCCACATGGGAACGAAACAAGGGAGTTATCAGATCAAACGTCGCTGTTAATTCAATAATTTATCCAAAGAGGTCAGACAGCCCGCTGACGGAACAATGAATCCAAAGAGTAAAAACTGTGTGTGGTGTGTGTCTGTTTGCTCTGGTCAATGTTTACGGCAGCCTCCGTTTTGCATATGCAATTGTGCAGTATGTGTGTATACTCCAGTTTATGTGTGTGTGTGTGCCAACTCTCAGGCAGTAAAAATGCTTTTTTTGGAGGGGCAAAAGAGTTCTGGGGGAGCTCACTGCGGATGGAAAATAGCATGACTTCCTGTCCGGATGTTAATAATTGACGTAGGGCGAGGCTTTCAAGCCAGACGAGCAAAAGCCCCACCACAGAAACCACACAGCTACTGCTGACAGTTTCCATGTGTACTCACATCATGGCTGGTGTCAAAGCACATACTACAACAGACGCTCAGAGCCTCACTGTAAAGCAGTTTGTGTGTATAAATAGACTTTGAGGTCAGGGAGAAAGCTTGTTTTCATTTTTGTCAAAGGGATGCACAATTCATTGGATTAAATGTCAACGTCATATTAGAACGAACGTTCAAAGTAACAAGCATTACGGAAGTGACAAACACAGTCATCTGTATTTGATTGATATTCAGAGATAAAGCTTTCATTATTTTACTGAGGTGTTGAAGATGAAAATGTCACGCATAAGTCATGAACCTTCACAGAGATCATGTTGTTGAAAACACTGCGATAAGGATTCAAAGTTTCCAACCTGTGCTGACATGTCTATCAGCTTATTCAGCTTCAGCTTCTTTCCTTCGTCTGTTTTCAGAAAGTCCAGAAGACACCCTGCGAACGAGAACAGGAGAACTCTATCACCATGAGTAGTGACGGATAACATTTTAACAGGCGTATTGTTGTTTCGTGGAAACTTCCTACAACTTGTTACGCAGAAAGACGTACGAAGCATTCTTTTGCTGAGTACACTCATTGCTTTTAAGGCTCTGGCATTTAAACACCATATTGCAAATATGACCAAATCTCCTGCTCATTTAATATCAATATACACCTCAGTTAGGTGCTTTTGATAGCCGTCTACAAGCTTTCTGAAGGGCTGCTGGCATAACATTTTTTAACCACTTGTCTTGACAGCATCAGTGAAGGAAGGCCATTCCAAAATCTCAATTCTAGCCTGATAAAGCCTCTCCTTTACCACCTTTGATGTGTGTTTTGAGAATATTGTTCTATTGGATCACCCAACTGCACCCAAGACCAGGTTTTCCTGATGAGATAAGTTTTTCCTTTGTCATTATTCCATTTACTTTCTTTAGAGCAGCAGATCCACTGGCAGCACACCAGCCCTATAGTGTGAGTTTTCCTCCAAAAGGCTTTTTGTCCACATGATGAGCAGCAACCTTCAGTTGAACTTTAAGGTGCCGCGTCTGGAGCGAGGGCTCACGCTGATGCAAACCACACGTGACTGTGGACACTGTCACCTGTCCTGACCAATATTCTCTCAGCAGCAGGAGAGTTTGCGTTTCCTTCCTGATCATGGCAGTGACTGTCCCATGTACTGTATATGTACAAAAACTTGTTTGCACAGTGACTCTTGGGGCCTCTAACTGCTTTGAAATGGCTCCAAGTGACTTTCCGGATATGTTCAAATCAATAATGTGACCTTTCAGATCAATGCTGAGCTCTTTAGACTTTCCCAATGGGAATCATTAATACTCAGAGGAAGTTAAGAGGCCATGCAACACAGAAAAAATGAGAGCTGTAGTAATCATTGGAACTCAAGACTGCCATGGCGTACATTTGCTTTACAAGTGTATGTAAATGTTTGGCCGCAACTGCATATATACTTGTGAGTAGACCTACAGTATTATCAGCCCGGGTGATCATGGGATCAGAGTTGAGCTTTTTTTCTATAGATCAAATCAGTCTGTTGGGGGTTTCTTGCACATAAAATAGATAATTTTGTGCCGTGCAGTCTGCAGAGTAACTCATAACTTGTGTTACTGAATAAATGTGGTGAAGTAAAAAGTAGATCACCTGCCTCCAGAATGTAGTCAAGTGGAAGTGTTAAGTAGCAGAAAATGGAAAAGTTAATAAACAGGAAATAGTTTGTTTGCCCACATTTTTGAATTGCTTTGGAATCAATGAATAAATCCGATGGAAAATTAATGTAACCGTTTTGATAATCGTTAGATAATTTGATAGTCATTTTCCAAGCAAAGACGCCAAAGATTGTTGGTTTGTAGCCTCTCAAATTTGAGGACATTTTTCTCTTTTTCATATCACTGTAAATTCAATTATCATTTATATTGAACTGCTGGTTCAATATAAACACAACACAATATAATCACTTTTCTGTATCGGTCATGAAAACATTAATTAGTTGCAGCTCTGTTTGTAGCACAAATTATCATCCCTCAATGACGAGACCAGCCATCAAAAGTCTTCCTCTCTGTCTTACCATTGACCATGAACTCAGTGACAATGAGAATGGGCTCCTTGGTGACCACAGCGTGGAGGCGCACCAATCGCTCGTGCTGCAGCTGCTTCATCAGGTTGGCCTCCGCGAGAAACGCCTCGGGCTCCATCGTTCCCTCCTTCAAGGTCTTGATGGCGACCTTCTGGGTGTTCTTGTAGAAACCTGCAGCAGGAATTAAAACAAGGTGCTTAATTCATTGTTATCTCCCGTGCTGAGTTGTTGAACGTGCCACTGACGGGGTTGAATTGCTTCTCTCACCCATCCACACTTCTCCAAACTGGCCGGCCCCCAGTTTCTTCACCATCTTCAGGGTCTCTCTGGGAATCTCCCATTCATCCTGGGCCCAAGGCTGCTGGGGTGCCTTTGGCTTACAGGGGGCATACAGACGCTGACACAAACCGTCTGACGTACCTGGGGTTAGGGTTAGGGTTATCATGGCAATCAACAATCATTTTTTCCTACTTTATTTTCTGTCGTGCTAAATTTAGTTGCCGAAACGGCACAGGTCTGATGAACTCTTGTTTCCTTCAATAATTCTCAAGACGCTCCTCTGTGTGCTGTGCGTTGGCAGCCATTCTAGCGATTTGGCCTTGTTATCTTGTGGTTTAGTCACAGGAGTGGAAAGACTATCACTCCTCTCAAACAGGAAGTACAAAACGCTTCACAAGGGTCTAACTTCCCCCTTCAATTCAAAGTCAGAGCAGGCGGCGTTAAACTCACAGCAGTGAACCCAATCTGAATCCAAATCAACTCGTGGTTTATTTTTGGTTAGGAAACATTTCAAGACCTAAATACAGACCCTGTTAAATGATGAAGCTCTCAAATACGACTTTGAAGATCTTTCAAACGTGTTGTGTTTATTACTTACGACTGTAGTATTTAACCAGCTCCTGTAGAGTTGCGAATGTGTTGGAGGGGGAGATGTAGAAGCCACCTTTGTCCAGACAACGGATCTTGTAGTGTTTTACCACATCTCCTTGTTCCGGGACATGATCTCTGACGGACAGTGAGTAGGAACCTGAGCGGGAGAAGATATAGATGACAAAGTTGCATGTAAAAAGTGGACTTCTTTGCATTTCTATTGAGGGTGGAGCCCCAACTCTACAATAAATTGTTGTCAGTTTTGATTTCCGCAAACCACGGATGTGTTTAAATTTGTACGTATCTGGACAATAATTGCTCGATTCACATCAAAACACATTCAGATTAAATGGGTATGAGGTGACTTTCATGTCAGGAGGCAGAGGGGATGTCGGCGTGATAGCAACGTGAGATGGCTGCCGAGCAAGAGACTAATGTTCCTTTTTTTTTTTTTTTTTTTTTGAAATACCGTCATTTGATAGTGTAGCTGTAGCGAGGCAGGAAACTCGATGAGAGAGTGAGCTGACATGCAGCACGGTGGCTACAAGTCAGATTTTGAACCCGGGCAGCTTCGGTGAGGACCCAGCGTTTGTGCATGAGGCACACACGCTTTACCAACTGAGCTACTAGGGCGCCCCGAGACAAACGCTTGAGACAGACTTTCATACGTTTGAAAGCGCAAGAACGTTGGATATTTTTAATACGACATCAGTGCATTTTCAGATCTGTGTTAGCGGCCATGAAACCCAATATGTATCTCACAAGGGGAATTCGCAGCCGTGTCTAAACCCCAACCATAACCAGGTAAATAGAGTAAAGGTGCAGTGCTGTCACAACTTAAGAACTGACAATTGAGCATAAAGAAGCATAAAGTTGCCGCATAAACACAGTTTCAACATGTCCATGGTGTGCAAAAGACATTGCCAACATTTATTCAGGGGGTCGGGTAGGAATGGGCTCCCCTTAGATGTAATGGCACTATGCAAAAGTCACAAAAAAAAGAGACTGATGGTCACCTGGTGAGGTCTCGCTCTCTCGGACCAGAAAGGCACCCGGTTTATTTCCAGGAGCTAAAAGCAGTCGTTCAGTCTCTCTCCTACTCAAGTCCTTGTAAAACCACCTGCAGAGGAGAAACCCACGAGATATAATTCATGCAATCTTTTAAAAAAAAAAAAAAAAAGATTGCTGAATTGTGTCGGTTGCGTTGTTTGATAATATGCATAAAATAGTATCTTACTTTTCCACCTCCAGGGTATCTGCCCTGGCTACATAATTACACGGTATGAAGCCCTCCTGTCCAGTCAGCAGCGATTTAGCTACCCACCACTCCCCATTTCTGCAAACAGACAAGCACGGCGCACCATTTATATTCCTTCAAGTGAGAAGTATAGTCTTGTTATTGCGCTTCAGCTGAATAGATCATCTGGAGACTAGGGGGGCTACTTACTCCTGTAAGACCTTGAGCCTGTCCCCCTTTTTGAAAGGCAGATCATTGTCGTTGGTAGCTTTAAAGTCATGAAGTGCCACAAACAGGATGTCGTCTAGGAACAAGTAGAGCAAAGAGTTATTTTAAAAGCAAATACAAACAGAGTTAAATAGTTTTTTTTCCCGCTACGCTGAACGTTAAAGCTAATATAGTGTAGGAATCATACAGTTTTTCAAGAACGGCATTACGAAAGCCGCTCTCCTCAAAGGAAGGGGGATTTCTGTCGTTTTCATACTGTCCGTCACTGTCTTTAGTTAATGATCTCATCTTGTCCCCAGAAGAGAACAGAGGAAATCCAACTGAGATTTCAATCACTAAATGTGGCCTTCTGTCACTAATGTATTTTCACTCAGCAGAAGTTGCCTGCATAGACACAGGCCTGTTATTTTTAGGAGAAATCTTGCTACATGTGCTGTGGTCAGTGATTACCGTTATCTGTATAGGTGTTTCCACTTCGTGCCTGAGGAAACAGAGACATTTATTATTATAAAATGTGCAACAACACACTTTTTTTTTTTTAAGTTAGTATAGATTAATTTTGCATTTAGTTAGATCTTTAGTCTACTCACTATGTGGTTTGACGAGAGATGAGAGTTGTTCTTTCCTTTGTGGCGTGTGTCATCTTTTACTTCTTTCTGACCACTGCAACTGCAGCCCATCCTGCATGGAAAATGGAAATCCTCTTGAGTAACACTGCATCCTACTAACACGATTTTAACAGTGGAAATGGCTCAGGACACACTGCAGTACGCCGCGCAGTTAATTTTACATTATCAAATCCGACCACCCGTGCTTAGTTCCTGCTCAGAGCCTCAGATAGTTACAGCAAGTTTATTTTCTGCGCTCTTACCTGATAAAGCAGATGAGCTTCACTGAAGTGTGTGTTAGTCTCCACTCCTCCCACTGCAGGGCCCGCCAGTCTGTGAGTTCATGCCCGGTGCTGAGAAAAATGAATTAAACTTGCTAAAAAGCTTTGCTCAATCATCAGTGGAGTCCCTTTTTTTGGTTACGAGCAAGCAAACAAACAATGCACTGCTTCTGATAAAGAGGAAGTGGAAAATGTGCTCTCATCTTTATATGGCGTCATTTGCATTTACTATTTAAGACGCAGCTATATTGAGTTAAAAATCTGGTAAAAAATGAAGTGCTGAAAATAGCTAAAAAGAAGCAGAAATTCGCAGTGCACACTTGTGTCAGTGTCAGCGCTCTTCAGTTATGACGCCCTCATGAATACTGAATCTGAATCTGTTTGAAGAGACAGTTTAGGGTGTAACTTAAGAATAATTGTAACTCTCACAGCTGAACGGATTAATGTTTATCGCGGAAGTTGAAGTTCATGGGTGTAAATGCAAATCATAATGTCAACACAGTCACAATGTCCTACACAACCCAAACCTCAGGGTGTATGAGGCATGGACTCAGTGGTGGAATTAACTGATTACATTTACCCATGAACTGTACTTGAGAACAATTTAGTTTATTTAGTATTTCCATTTTCGGCTACTTTATTCTTCCCTTCCAATACGTTTTGTTGGCAAATGTTGTAATTTTTAATCACTCTACTTTTTTGATAACTGTAGTTACTAGTTTGCAGGTTTCGTGATGCATCAGAGCCACAGTAGTGTGTTTTTCAATCAGCTGATTTTATTGGCCATCAGATAAAAAACACAGATTCTGAAAAATGCTGAATAAATACATTCAGGTTGATATATGTAAAGACTTTCACACTAGTACTCTTCGTAAGGGTGACTTTAGCTTTTACAAAAGTAACATATTTTAACACATCTTTTTTTTTTTAAATCAAATGCTTTTTTTGGTACTTTTTACAACACTATCTGTCACACATTATTTGTAACGTGTTTTGCAACAAAAATATTGCAAAAAATATATATATGTACGTATTTTAAGTTATTTCAAACTCACTTTCAGCCTGTCTGACAGCAACTGATGTAAGTGTATTTAGATATGTTTCACTGCAACTGTGGCGGTAACATTTTTGGTGGGTGTCATACAGCACAGCACAGTCAAACTTTCTTTAATCATAATTTGTATTCAAATGCAGCTTCATAAGCTCAGTTGTACATCCCGTATCTGTTTTAATGCAGAGAAAATGATTATTTAAAGCAAAATTGGCTTTTTATTCACTGACTTTTTGTAACCTCACCTTTTCAGTATTACATCAGTATCATACAGAACTCATTATGTATCGCTTAAGGAAATTTTAAATGATTGAATGTATTTTCATGTGTGATGTCATGTTACCGGATCTGTGTCTTACTTTATGTAAATGGATGTTTTGGTCACCGAATAATTGCTGTAAATATTCTGTTACGATCATCATAAACTATGGGCCTTTACGGCATGTCAACAAACTGTTACCTCGCTCGGCTTACTGCTTTTAAAACATTTCAATATGATTTACCATCATAATAACAACACCTCTGTTAGCAGTCTGTGGTGTGAGACAAACATACAGCAGATAAATACCTTGCTCTTGTCCCCCAGCTTGTGCCCTCAAAGGTCCTCTAGAAGCAAAATGTCTTCAGTTTCCTTATTGAAAGCCAACTGTGCGTCAGTGTGTCACTGTCACTCGCTCATTTTCTCACTGGTCTCTCTCTCTCTCTCTCTCTCTCTCTCTCTCTGGTCTCTCTCTCTCACAGAGAAGACCAGTGCCTCCCCTGGGGGGAACCACATTGAGTTTACTGTAAATAGATAACAGTTTCTCTATTTATTTTTTTTCTGGTGAATCTCTCTGTTGCTTCTGTGTCTTGCAAAACCACACCAAGACCACCTCACCTGCTGGCTAAACTTTAGTTCAGTTGAATTAAATGTGTCAGTCTTTAATCACAACCGAGGTCAGCTTGATCAGCCAAACAGCGTTTTCTTTTACGGACGGCTGTACTTCAGCATGTGTGGAAGGACAGTCCATCATGTGTGTTAATATTTAACGGTAAATTACTCTTTAAATTGCAAATGTCTTCGCCTATCAGATGGCATCTGCAGTGGAAAAGCAGCAGTACTGTGCAGTATGTGTGATAAATGTTTAGTATAGGTGTGGTGGAGTGCTGGGTGCTCACTTGCACAAGAGAGAGTGTGGTTTCCATGACATATTTCTCAGTTCCTCTGGCGGTTTAAGCCCCTCTCAGTCGCGTCAACAGTTTATCTGCGCAGCTCGGCAAACCCTGGTACATGTTTAGAATAAACACTACAGATTGCTGCTACCAGATAGACCGGTGAAAATCCTCTGATTGAGAAAACGCTGTTGAACCATTTGCACACATGGCTCGAGAGCTGGAGCATGTCTCTCATACGCCTGTGCAAAGTCAAAGGTCAGATTGAATCTTAAGAAAATCTTCAAATAGTAAACTGTTTCATGTACCTTTAATGTCTACGAAATCCTTCTTGTTCTCCGTAAAATATATTTACAGTGCATTTTTTTGCAAAAGGATGCTGCCTTTACTTCTGTATCCTTCTCTGCCCGCAACAGTCCTTCATTTCCTGATGACCGGAAACAGGATAACAGTATAAATAGGACTGTATGTCACGCATTCTGTTTTGATCCTATACCAAGTAATACAGCAACGGGAGTCGCCAAAATTGACATGGATGGCCTACTGCTCTTAATCAAAAACAAAGATGTGCGTAGCGTGGCATCATGGGATTTGTCATCTTCATGGTTAAAACAACCACCACTGCTGATGAAAATCTATGTGGCATGACTCAGGCAGAAATGTTGACCAATGAGCTAATGCATTACAGTCTCGCTTAGTCTCTGACAAACTTCCTCGTTCTCTGTCTCTTTCCTGGAAGTTATGGTGACTGGCCTCCTAATGAAACGCGCCATTACCTTAAATTAGAATAAGGGTTCCTCTAAGTTTGACACTGTTGGGAACATTGAGGATGACGTAAATATAAAGTACACAAGTCATTTCTAGACATTCTAATGCAGAAATGTTACATATGTCTTTAAGAAAAGCTGGTGTACTATCATATAGAGACATTATTTGGTGAAGGTGTACATTTTTTTTGAGCACCAAATTATTGTTCCTAAGGCTTATTCACATCTTTCTGGACCTGTTTCTTGCTACATGCAGATGGTTGGGTTGCAAAGGGCGCCTGAAGCCATCAGGGTTCAGTGCAAACAGTGCAGTGTAGTGAAGACATGGCCTTGCTTATTTTGTTCATCATATTTTGAGGGGAAAGGGATTTTTGAAATGTGTTTATTTAACTTTTTTTTTTTTTTTTTTTTGTTCCTTGACAAATGTGTTCCTAATATTTAAAGTAGACATGTAAAGGGAAAATCCAGGATCTGTGTCTTTTATGCACATTTAACAAGTCAGTGATAACGTGGATTCTGTGGGTCCTGTACGTTTTCTGGAGTTTCCATTTTCTGTGGGTGGCTTCTCTTTTTTCCGTAGGTTCAAATTGCTGGGGTCAGTTTGAGATGTCGGAAGCGTAAGAAAGTACAAACTGTTCATAAAGTGAGACAGATTATATGGTTTAGGCATGATGGCTCTTATAAAGTTTATTACACAATTATTTTGATATTTTTGATACACTGCTGATTGGAAATGTAGTCACAGTCCATGTGCAAATTGTTTCCTGTTACTTGCAGATTGTCTGCTTGTTGGCGTCCCCCCTGTTTTGACACTAGAGGGCGTAGAAAGTCATGTTTTAAACTGTGACTCTCCTACAGTTTGTCCATTTAATACCAAGCTTTTTCCTAAACACATGCCATTTCTATTAATACCCAACCCTTACATTGACCTGCTGTATAGAAGTGATGAAAGGGTTAAACTTTGGGGATTTCTCTTGCGTAATACTTGCATATCTATATTGCTAGTGCAGGAGGACGGCGTGCGGATGTGAATGCAGATGCAAAGTCTGTCACATTAGGCTGGGGGGGATGATGATGATGTTGTGAGGCTGATGTGCGGTCAATCTATCAAAGTATAACAATGCATTGGTTTTTCACACCATGCGGCAGAGTTAACCAGGTCTTTCCTATTCTCACCACACAATGCGCTGGAGAGGGAATTCACCCCTCTTCTTCAGCGATGGGAACAATAAACACAAAACAATGTGTCCTTGAGTTATCTAGCAGCAATTATGACCCTTTTGTTTCTGGTTTGCAGTGCTAAGTCACTGCAAGATTAGGATTATTATTATTAGGAATCAAAGAACCAATGTGAGGAAGATATCATTCAGAGAATGTTGTAACCTGTAAGTGCGGGGGAACAATAAATCTTACGGCACCGGAAGTGTTTGTTTCCTATGGGGGGGTTTTATACAACACGCAACGCGGGGATATTACTCTCTGGGCAACACTTCACAGGTTTTTGTTTGGACCACCTGTGCTGTGTGTGGGGACTGTGCTGTGCTGTAGTTCTCTGAAGGAACAACCTCTCTCCACTGTACACACACACACACACACACACACACACACACACACATATATAGAGGCTGCAGGTGCACAGTGAGTGTTATTGAGTGCGTCCTGGTTACTAACTGCTGTTTCTCTTTATACTCCCCTTCTTCTGGTTTTCCATCAGCCCTTGTTTTCTTCCCAGGGCCTTGGCGGATGCTTGTGTACAGCTCTGTTGGGGTCCCCAGACATTGCATCCTGCCTGCAGAAGGGTCATAAGTGGCCCCACAGGATAACCTGAACAACGGTGGGAAAGGCCGGGAGCGTGGGTCCCCTTTGCTAATGCGCTCCTGGCCACCTCTGCGCCAAAAGCGCACATGCTGCCAATGAGCGCTTTCAATTCCCTTTATCAATGTGAGTGTGCACTGCATGTGGCAAAAAAAAAAAAAAAAAAAAAAAAAAAAGCCTCTGCACATGGGCTGAAGAGCATGCTCTGGATTTTTGTGTGTGAGTGTGTGTAGCCAAACAGGACATTCATTACACAAAAACATATATTAGAGATGGAACTGTAAGTGCTCATTCAGCATTGTTCCAAAGCTTTGTTTTATTCAGACAAAACGCATGTATCAACACACAGGCACACGCTTTCCTCAATTTTGATCCCCCTCCACATCACAAGAGGCCCCTCTTAGACTTCCTGTCTGTGTGGGAACTCTTTTCTATCCTCTGTCACACATGGAGTGAGAGAAGGTCTCGCTCCTGCATTCGCCTTTTGAAAGACAAAGTGATTGTCAATAAACAAGGAACAATTGAACTCTCTCGTGCATTCAACAGGCACTCCTGCTTTACCTCCGGAATACCGGGATGTGCATGAGTTTCAGGAGAGCTTCACTTTCCCTCCGCTTGACAGCAGACGCGAAGTCCACGAGTGAAACTGTATTGTAGTTTTCTTTTTGGGGTTAACTGTAACGGTAGCATTTTCTGCATATTTAAATGCATTTTAGTGCATGTATAGTAAGATGCTAGCCTTTATACTCTTAATTGGCTTAATGTTCAGCTTTTTATATCCATCATTGTTTAAAGAAAGTGTAACTTAAGTATAAAAAAACCTGTATTTTGTTTGCAGTTAAAGGGCACCTGTCCTGTCAGACTCTTTGTTTAAAAGACTGCAGGAATGTAGGTGGGAGCAGGTCAGTGCAGCTGTTCCAGAGGCAAGTAGCTCTGAGGTAAACATGGCTGCGGGAAAGCCCCTTATTATTGTGCTCCGGATGACGTTCCTCACTCTTCCAGTGTTTACCGTGGAAATAGCTCTGTGCCCGCGAGCAGGTGCTTCCTCAGAAACTCGTCGCTTTTCCAGAAGATTTGAGGACTGAATTCATCTCGATCAAACAAAAGCGCAGCAATAAAATGGAATAAGGAATGCTTAATATCAGGTAGAGGGATAGTATCATTGTATTTCAATTAGAAACTAAAGTGTTTATCATCGTATACTTCAAAACAGGTTTGTGTGTCTTATTAAGTACAATTTTAACAATTGCCCCTTGAGGAGCAATGCCACGTTAGACTAAAAGCAGATCCCATGACTGTGGTCAGCCAGTATATTTGAAAATAATAATTTAGCATATATAAGTATAGAAAAAGTGAGATCACCCCAAATATCAAAAGAAAAAAAAACTTTAAAAAATAATGTAATTAAGGTTCTGATGCTTGATTTAACAAAAAATATCACTGACATCGCTTTAAAAATGGTTGATTCTGAAAATGGCTCCACTCACCTTGAACCTTGAACCACCTTGAGTTCTAATTAGCCAGAGTTGTTAATTGAAAACACCTGAGCAGGTGTGCCAACCTTAAAAAACACACTAGTCAGTATGTATCTTATGCCACTAGGGGTCTCTCGATCAAAAGACACAAGTAATATGGGATCATGGGAGTCGTCTTCATTGTTAAACAGCCTCCATTGCCAATGAAAAATCTATCTAGCCGGCTCAGGAAGAAATGCCATGAGCAAGGATTTAAAGTTCATTATTTTTTTGTTTTGTCCATTGACATCCTCACTCTCTGAATCCTCTGAATCTCTCAGAAGGTATAGCACCAGGCGAACAGTACACAACTGGAAAAAAAAAAAAAAAAAAAAAAAAGAAGATTCTTCAAGGTGTATTCCTCTCTTGGCACAGTGGAGCAGTAGAAACCCTGAGAAGCTGAAGAAAAAGCCCATACAAGTTACTAGCTGGTTCAGGCTGTCAAGCTAGCACGTTAGCATACAGATACAACCAGCAGCTATGGAGCAACATCCCACTGGAGCTTCTGGAAGAGGATGAATGTAAGTCCAATAGTCAGTCTATCTTATTGATTTTTTCCCCACTCTAAAATGTCGGTGTGACAGCAAGTATACCTCCCAGAGTTCTCCATAGCTGTTGCATGCAGGAAGCACATGCGAGCAAAAAGGACTTCAGAGGCAGCGCGCCATGTTCTCGTCTCATAAGAAAGCTGGAGGAGAGTGGCCCCTGGCCCTCACTGTGGTGTTATGCAGTCAATCAGAGTGACACCAATTATGTATGTCACATGACCACAAGAGACTGCAAATGGAAAACTCTGAGAGCGGCACATCCATCAGCTTTGTCTAATGGGGCTCACAGAAGAAGGGGAATGAATGAAGTCTCAATAGACAATCTCACGCACTTGTTCACCATATCTCCCCTTAAAAAGTTGATTACATTTATGGGATATCTATTACATGTGTTTTCAGTAGTCTTGGACAACTAAGTAAATTGTTCAGACTACTTGTAGTCGCTTTTGCACTGATGGATTTGCATGAAATGTTATTACAGCCCTGCCGAAAAATAACCCATCAAAACACACACTTCAGTTTGATTTTCATTACTGTTGGCTGGACAAAGTCTCTCCGGGTGATGCTGTGAATCTGCATCAGTAGTGTGTCATCTCTGTAGCAGGCTGATAATTTGCATTTTAAAAGATCTTTTTAAAGGTTTATACCAGAATCAATACTGCCAAAAATCCTTAAGTACATAAGTCTATGCACTGATCCGATATTGCATACATTTACAAAAAAAACACACCTACATGCTACTTAGCAGTGTTTTAATGCACAACTAGCCAAGATCCTTAAAAGGAAAGTGACTTATATATCTATCAATCATCCATTTGATTTTTGTTTTGAATTTCAACATTATGTCTTACAAACAAATAACACAAATAATGACTTTAAATCATTTAATTTCAGAGATAATAAGTACAGTACATTCAGCAAAGGTAGCTCTGTAACACAGAGAGGGATGTAATTTCTTACTGATAAACACTGTTGAATCGTCTAAAACACAGAGGAATAGGAGAGTCTGTCATGATGCATAAAACCTTGACATTACTTGTTCTACTTTCCAAAGTTCACCTGTTTTTAGGAATCAGTTAAAGCATTAATTCAGTTTATCTAATGGAATTGCACAGATGCTCACACTGATGTTAACCACCACCCTGTTTATTCAGTACTGCCATGAACAGGACTGTATCTGCACAATATTAAGTTAAACATTAAAAATTAATATTATCTGCATTTTCTGGCTCTCCAGAAAAATACAATAACTAGAAAAATATATATTGTAGTATTTTAGTCTTTTACTTTGAAACCAAGACTCTCAAAAGAATACCTGATTAGATAAAATACATTCAGTCTTACTTAATCCTGCAAAAAATGTAATAGCATATGTGACATTTTCAATTAATGTAACAGTCATATCTATTAATATACCATAAAACATAGTCTATAATTAGTGTCATGTTCTGACTGAGGCTCAGGGTTGCAGTAAGTAGAATGTTATACTCTCAATACTTATAGTGCAAGGAAATAAGTATCTGTTAGATTTGCGTACAAAGTTTGCAAACCACCTACTAACAGTATATACATTCAAGTTTTCAAGATTCCCTTATCATAGAACTGTATGATCAGCAGTTGTGCATTTGTTTATTCTGAAAAAGGTGCTTGCATTTCTTTTGTGCGTGTTAGAAATGAGAACAATCCAGATCAATTCTTTTCTTCAAGTTCTAGTTAGGTCTCCTGCGGCAGACCTGACTTTAACCACTTAACAATATCATTAGCTGTCTTCTTCTTATCTTCAGCTCCTCATCTACCTGCGGTTCCCCTGAGCCTTTCAAAAGTCACATAGTCAACTTGTGATGAAATCTTTTTCAAAGTATTTGACTAAGGCCTTGTAACTTCTTGGCTGTTTGTTTCAGGCTCAGAATCTTCAACATCAGCATAAGCACCTTCCTCAGATTCTGCACTCATTTTGATCAAAGTATCTATTGGGATTAATGTCTTCTCCGGAGGTGCTCCTCTAGCTGCCTCTTGTTTATCCGTCTTGCTTGGAACAAAATCTTTGTCAGTTTCATCCTCTGGTTCATCTGAATCTTCCTCTGCCTCGTCTTCACCATCAGCTGATTCTCCCTGGTTTCCACTGCAGTCTTCATTGCCTGTCTCAGTTTCTTCCTCCTCCTTATTGGACACTTCGACATTGTCTTCATCATTATCATGGCTTCCATTTGGGATGCTAATGCATTTGCTTTTTGTTACAGTCTGTTCATTATTATCTTCACAGTCCACTGGTTCTTTTTCTTCCTCTTCTTCATCCTCATCGTTGTCTGGCTTCAGCACCACCACATCATCAGGCCCTTCTGTTTCATTGTGCCTCGCAGTTAAAACATCTTCCTCATTATCTTCAGCGTCACTTTCTTTGCACGTTTCTCTGTCTTTGTCAGGATTAGATTCACAGACAACCTCTTCGCCTGCTCCTTCGGCAAGTTGCTGTATGTTTTCTTCTGCAGAATCATCTTCTGAATTTTCATCAGATTCTTCCCTTTCAGTGATCTCATTTCCTGTCACTTCAGGCTCTTCAGATTCTCCTTCTGCTGTTTCTTCAATCTCATCTCCTGTGCAGTCTTCACCTGTTGCACTTGCACTTTCATTTTCAGCAGATTCCTCCCCATCATTTTCAGCCTCTGATTCTTGATTATGATCCTCATCTTCACCTTGTGCATCTTCTTTGACAAAATCCTCAGCAGCACTGCTTTCTTCAGCTCTTTCAGGTGATTCTGTCTCTGATGCCACGTCATCATGTTCAGTCTCCTTTTCATCAGTAGCCATGTTTCCCTCTTCTGCATTTTCATCTTCTGCTGCACTTTCATCGACAGTCTCTTTCTCAGGCTTTGTTTCTGAAAGCTCTTCTCCAGATTCATCATCATTTGTAACCTTAGATGAATCCTCTTCTTCTGCACTCTCATTTACATCTGTTGTTGCATTATTTGCTGATTCATTTTCACCAGTGGCTGATTCATCACTCTCTTCGTTTGATTCATTTTCAGTCACAGCTTTGGAGCTTTCTTCTCTTGTAGATTCAAGTAGCTCGAGTACTTCTCCATCTGTAGTTTCTTCCATCTCCTCTTCGTTTGATTCATTACCAGCTTCAGTGGTTTCCTCTTCACATGAATTTTCTTTTTCTGTGGCGGAGGCTACCTCAACAGTATCTTCCTTGGTGACATCATCATCCGTGGGAACAGCCTCTTCGGATGGCTCTTTTGACAGTTTGTCAGCTTTGGCTGTGTTATCATTGTCCTCTGTGGTTTCATCGTCATTTGTGGTGGTATCCATGCCTTCTGCAGAATCATCTTCACTGCTAGCTGCCGTGTCCTCCACATCTTCACTTGCATCCACAGCCTCCTCTTTGTCAGATTCATGTTCAGTGGTGTCCGCCACATCTTCTGACACATCTTCTTCTTCAGCCGCTGTGGCTTCAGCTGCTTTTTCCTTCATTTCATCTTCACTTGTGCCAGCAATTTCCTTTTCTTCAATGATCTCATCTTCAGTTGTGCCCTTTTCATCTGATTCAGACTCATCTGCACCGGTTGCTTCCACAGCTGCATCTTTGTCAGATTCATCTTCAGTTTTTCCCACATCACTTTCATCTTCAGCTGTCATTGCTTTATCATTTATCATATCTGCAGTGTCATCTTCATCATCTGTTGCAACGGTCTGCTCTCCATCTTCAACCATCCCTGCTTCAACAGCCTCATCCTTCTCTGATTCATCTTCAGTCATGGCTGGCACATCAGACTCTTCTGCAGTATTTTCATCCTCAACTCTGGTGGCTTCTGCAGCCTCTTCGTTTGATTCATCCTCACTTACAGCATCTGTCTCTTTTTCTGCAGCAGTCTCATCTTCCGTTGTTGGTGCTTCAGCTGGCTCATTTGACAGTTCATCACCAGTGGCATTATTCTCCTCTGCAGTCTCATCATTGGTGGTGGCATCTTCTGCTGAATCTTCATCACTAGTTGCAGCAGTCTCTTCTTCATTGTCAGCCATTGCTGCTTCCACAGCTTCTTCTTTGTCAGATTCATTTTCAGCTGTGGCTGCCTCAGCAGTCTCTTCATCTGCAGTTTCATCTTCAGCAGCCTCCTCCTTTGGTTCATCTTCACTATTGCTCTCTTTCTCTGCAGCCATCTCATCTTCAGTTTCTGCTTTTTCAGCCGGATCTTTTGATGATTCATCAGCTGCGTTGTTGTCATCTGCAGACTCAAGCTTTTCTTCATCGTTGCTTGTCCCTTCTTCCACAGCCTCATCAGATTCATGTTCACTTGTGGCTGCCATAGTGGTCTCTTCTGCATCTTCATCCTCAGCAGTCTCTTCCTTAAGTTCATCCTCACTTGTAGCAGCGATCTCATTTTCTACGACAAGCTCATCTTCAGTTGTTGCGTCTTCAGCTGGTTCCTTTGACAGTTCATTGCCAGTAGCATCATTTTCTCCTGCACTGTCTTCTTCATCTTGGGTGGCATTTAAGCTATCTGCAGAATCATCACCACTGGTGGCAGCAGTCTCTTCCATATCTTCAGCTGCCCCTTCTACCACAACCTCCTCTTCCTCATCCTGTTCAGATTCATGTTCAGTCATGTCTGCCACATTTTCTGATGTGTTTTCATCTTCAGCTGGTGTGGCTTCAGCAGCTTCTTCTTTCAATTCATCTTCACCTGTGACAGCACTCTCTTCTTCGCCATCAATCTCATCTTCAGTTTCTGCCTTTCCAGCTGTTTCTTTTGACGATTCATCAACTGTGGTTGTGCCTTCATTGTCATCTGCAGACTCATCTGCAGTGGTGGCCTGAATCTCTTCTTCCACAGCTTCCTCATTCTCAGATTCATTTTCAGTTGTGTCTGCCACAGCAGTCTCTTCCTTTCCTTCATCTTCACTTGTGACAGCAATCTCATTTTCTAACGTCATCTCATCTTCAGGTGCTGTTTCCTCAGCTGGTTCCTTAGATGATTCATCAGCTGTGATTGTGCCATCGCTCTCATCTGCACTGGTGGCAGCAATCTCCTCATCATCATTGACCGCCCCTTCTTCCACAGCCTCTTCTTTGTCAGATTCACATTCACTTTTGGCTGCCATAGTGGTCTCTACTGTTGCATTTTCATCTTCAGCCGGGTTGGCTTCAGAAGCCTCTTCCGTCATTTCATCTTCACTGGTAGCATCAATCTCTTCATCATCAAATGTCTCTGCTTCCACAGCATCTTCCTTGCCTAATTCATGCTCAGTTAAGTCTGCAACAGATGTCTCTTCTGCTGCAATTTCATCTTCAGCAGTCTCATCATTTGATTCATCTTCTACAGCCATCTCATCGTCTGGTTCTTTTGATGATTCATCAGCTGTTATTATATCATCGCTCTCATCTGCAGACTCATATGCACTAGTTGCGGCAATGTCCTCATCATCAATTGTTCCTTCTTCCACAGCCTCTTCTTTGTCAGATTCATGTTCACTTGTAGCTGCCATAGTTGTCTCTTCTGCTGCGTTTTCATCTTCGGCTGTCATGACCTCGGCAGCCTCTTCCTTCAGCTCATCTTCACTGGTAGCAGCAATCTCGTCTTCTTCATCAACTGTCTCTGCTTCCACAGCTTCTACTTTGTCAGATTCATGTTCACTTGTAGCTGCCATAGTTGTCTCTTCTGCTGCGTTTTCATCTTCGGCTGTGGTGGCTTTAGAAGCTTCAAGTTCATCTTCAGTTGTTGCAAACTCAGTTGGTTCCTTCGATTCATCAAGTGTGGCTGTGCCATCCTCATCTATAGAGTCATCTGCCTCGGTGGCAGGAATCTCCTCTTCATTTTCTGCTTCCACAGACTCATCTTGGTCAGCTTCATCATCATTTGTAGCTGCCACATCACGCTCTTCATCTGCATTGTTATCTTCCGCTATGGTGGCTTCAGCAGTGTCTTCCTTTAACTCATCCTCACTTGTGACAGAAATCTCTCTTTCTGCGACAATCTCATCATCAGTTTCTGCTTCTTCTGCTGGTTCCTCTGACAATTCCTCATCTGTTGCTTTCTCTTCTGCTGTTGCCACTTCCACAGCCTCCTCTTCCTCGGGCTGGTCATCTGTTGATTCAACCAAAGCAGTCTCTTCTGCTGCATTGTCCTCCTCATCTCTGGTGGATTCAGCACCCTCCTCCTCTAATATATCTCCAGTTATGTCTGCTTCTGTCTCTTCCTCTTCAACTCCACCTATGTCTACCTTTTCATCCTCTGTTTTAGTTATTTCCTCTGTATCATGAAGACACATAGTTGTGTCCTTGTCTTTGGCTTTATTGTCTTCAGACACGTCCTCCAGACACACATAATTTGCTTCCTCTTCATCTGCTGCCGCTGCAGTCAGGTCATTTTCAGACTCACAGTGTACTGCATCACATTTCACTTCTCTTAAAGCATTGACAAGGACATTTTCAACAAGTGTTTCTGCTGCATTTGTTTCAGTATCATTTTCAGAGTGAGATGCCTGTATTTTGCCAGCATCAGCGTTCTTCATCTCTAGAATCCTCTTTAGGTCAAAGTGCATGACAACAGGTGCAGTATTCCTAACTTCTGCATGAAGTGGCGGCCTAGATGTCAATCTTTTCTTAGCACATGTTTCACATGGACAGTATTCATCATCATTTTCACTGCGCTGGTCACTGTAGGATGTGCCTGTGGCTGAATCATCACTTTTGTCTGCCTGGGGCTCAACTGATTGCTTAAGCATAATCTTCAGCCTCCTTCTTCTCTCTTCCGTTTGTGTTGTTGAAGTACGAGACATGGCCTCTTTGGGGGGTCTAGGTAGGCCTGCTCGACTTTGAATTTTCCTTCGTTCTCTGTCTATACTTTTTTGGATTCTTTGGTGGACCTCACTTTTAAGTTCATTTATCATCATGTCAAGCTGCTCATTATCATCTAAGTTCCATCGGACTTTGAACTCATTCATTGCATTGATATAATGCGTCATGAATTGCTTTTCTATTTTGGTTAATAAGGTTAAGACCCAAACCGGGTCAGGATCTTGAGAAATCCTTTTGACTAACTGAGATCCCTGAACGTAGGGGGGACTCTCAGAACTGGAGGTTTCTTGACATTCTGTTTCAACTTCCTCTGGAAGTTTTTGCCCATTGCTGTCATTTTCTGAGCTCTTTTGTGAGGAGGGTGGGGTTTCAGGTAGCTCTCTTGGACTATCATTGCTTCTTATTGTCTCATCTGTTGCTGGACCATCTTCTTTTTCTGCATTCACTCCTTCTACCTTTTCACATGTCCACTGAGCATCAGCTTCTGCTTCATCTTCACAGACTTCTTGTACTTTCATTAATGTATCTGCTCCGGTATGTGGTTGAGATGCATCACCATTCACACCATCGCTGCTCTTCCCAGAGCCTGTGGAGCCACTGTTGACATCCACACCAGAGGATGACGTACGATTGAATTCATCATCCACATCGTTCTTGCATGCATGTTCTTTTTCCGTAGGAACAGAAAGCCAAAGAGACTGCAGTATATTCATTAGCTCTTTGTATCTTTCATCCTTTTCATTTGCATTTTTAGGATTATTGTCGATTAATTGCAACTTCACGAGGCAATCCAGAAGGCCTCTGGCTGAAGTGCTCAGTTTACGTCCATATACTGGAGAAATTTCTGGCAGACTGTTACATCTGTCAAGCTTAGGATTTAAAAGTACCTTCATCACCTGTATGGACGAGTCAAATATTTTTGAGGAATCATGTCTATCAGTATTATTTTCATTTGGTGCCTCTGTGCTTGTTTGGCAGTCATTGTTACTGTTCATTGCAACTCCTTCATTCTGGTTTTTGGTATTCTCATCTTCGTTTTCATTAACCTCCATTATATTAACTTCTTCTGTTTTTTGTCCATTTTTTTGTCCACAATTTTCATCAAACTCCTCCATGTCACACGCATCACCGTCTGCTTGAATCGTTTTTAGCCATTCATTCACAACCTCAGTAGGGGACGCATTTGGTAAGCTGGATGGGACCAACTCAAAATCATCAGCACTTGTGTTCTTCTGGCTGCGTTTGCTGCTTTTGTCACTGTTGTTATCAGTGACGCTCCTACGATTGTCTGTCACTTCCAGTGTACCATTTGTTCTCCTCTTAGACCCGATGGATTTTGATTCTCCGTCGGCTGGAGTCTCACACGGCTCTTTAACAAAATCTGAACTGGACAGAGTTTGTGACATATCACTCTCGGTGGACTCTGTGTGACAAATCCCTCTATGTTTATTTTCTTTTAGCTGTTGTGCATTCTGACAGGATTCTGACACAGTAGAATTGGCAACAGACCTTGGTTTGGGAATAACTTTAGAATTTGCATTTTTTGTGCTTGGCCTGCTTGACTTGGTTGTCTTGGAGTGAAAACTCCTCTTATCAACTGTATCTTCTGGTTTCTCTTCCTCTTGTAAGCTGGATGTGGGATTACTCCTGTCTTCAAGATTCACAACTTTCTCTGCATTATTTGGAGAGTTACTGGCTTTCTCCTTGGTAGGAACATCAAGGGTTGCGGACAACTCTTTATTTTCTACATCTGTTAAAATATCAAGTGCTTTGGCTTTCCGAGATTTCACAGACAGATTTGACTTGACAGACAAAGAACTTTGTGGTCGTGTTTCGCTTTTCTTTTCTTTACCCTCAGATGTTGTTGACTTCTTTGAACGTGCTGAAACTTTACTCTTCGATGACATGTTGGTAGGTGCTCTGTCTTCACTTTCCTCAACTGTCACTGCAGGGACTTCTGACCTGCCTGATATTTCGGATCGTCTGGATTTTGCTGACACGGGGCTAAGTGTTCTCTCCCCCTCTTCGTGAGTATTTTCATCAGCAGGAACACCCGATATTTTTGATTTCTTTGAGCTCACTGACATTTTTGACTTGGCTGACATGGCACTCAGGGCTCTCTCAGATTTTTCCTCAACATTTTCTTCATTACGCTCAGTCCTTTCACTTGGAGCAATTCCAGATATGTTGGACTTCATGGTTCTCGAGGAAACATTTGATTTCAAAGACAAAACACTTGGAGTCCTCTCTGTTTGATCTACCTCTTCAGTTTCAGCTGCTTGATCGCAGACTTTTGATTTCCTTGACCTCAGAGACTTATCTGACTTTAATGATTTAATTGACATGGTACTTTGTGGTCTCTCTTCAGTTTCGTCACCATCAATCACATCTTCTTCAGCAGCTTCTTCATTTTGAGGACCACGAGAAGCCTTTGATTTTGTAGAAACTGATGTTACATTTGACCTTACTGATTTAGCAGACATGGAGCTCATTGCTCTCTTCTCAGTGTCGTCTTCAGTGTTTTTGTCAGTAATGTCTTCTTCAGCAGGAAACTCAGAGGCTTTTGATTTCTTTGATACTGCTGAAACATGTGACTTTCTTGACTTTGTTGATTTGATGGAGGTACTGCTTGGTGCTCGCTCTGGAGTCTCCTCATGATTTTCTTCCCCTGGAGCATTAGAGGCTCTTGACTTAGCTGAAATTTTTGACTGTGTTGATTTGTCAGTTATGGCTGATTTAGCTGACAGGGTGCTTGGTGATCTCTCTTCAGCATCTGCGTCTGCATTCTCCTCACCATCATTGCCACCAGATTTAGTAGATCTAGCTGATTTAGTGGACATGGTACTTGGTGCTCTCTCTTCACTTTTGTCATGTTCTGTATTACATTCCTCTGCTGGAGCAGCTGAGATGTTTGACTTGCTTGATTTCACAGACATGGCCGAATGTGTGGATTTGGCTGACATTGCACTCTGTGCTCTCTCTTGAGATTCTTCTACATCTTTCCCATCCTCACAAATGGCAGTAGTTTCACCCTGACAAACTTCAAATGTGTCTGATTTTGTAGACTTTGCTGAAGCATGTGACTTTGCTGATTTAGTTGAAAAGACGCTTGGTGCTCTTCCTGTTTT
The DNA here is from genome assembly GCF_904848185.1 of Acanthopagrus latus. Taxonomy (NCBI): domain Eukaryota; kingdom Metazoa; phylum Chordata; class Actinopteri; order Spariformes; family Sparidae; genus Acanthopagrus; species Acanthopagrus latus. The sequence continues at coordinate 17,670,050 of NC_051060.1, forward strand.
TTCATGTTCAGCCACATCATCAGTGGTAACACCAGAGGCTTTTGACTTACGAGATTGTTCAGAAACATGAGACTGAGCAGATTTGACTGATATGCAGCTTGCGGCTCGTTCTTCAGTTTGATCGCTGCCTTTTTCTTGACTGGGGCTCTCAAAACCCTCTTCAGCTGGAACATCAGAACATTTTGACCTTTTTGATCGAGCAGAAGTATTTGACTTGACTGAATGAGCTGACATTGAGCTCACCCTCCCTTCATTCTCTGCCTCAGCAGTTTCAGTATTGTGTTCAGAGGGGCTGGCAGAAGCTTTTGATTTAACAGATCTTTGAGAAATATTTGACTTTGCTGATTTGACTGACATGTTGCTTGATGCTCTTTCCACATGATCAGCATTTTCTTCCCCTGGTGCAGCCGAGACTTCTGATTTATTTGATTTTGCTGATGACTTTTCAGACACTGCACTATCTGCTCTGTCTTCAGCATCAGTATCAGGATGAATATTAGAAACATTTGATTTCATAGATACTGCAGAGGCATGTGACTTTGGACTGGCCCTGCTTTCCTCGACTGGAACATCAGCTGAACATTTTGACCTACTCGATCTCGCAGAAACATTTGACTTTACTGAATGGACTGACATTGAACTTACTGACCTACATTCATTGGGCTCCTCTTCATTTGCCTCTTCAGGATAGTCAGCAATGTGATCAGTAGGAATGTCAGGAGCCTTTGATTTCTTAGATACTGCTGAAACATTTGACCTTGCTGATTTTGATGATCTGACTGACACATTGCTTGGAGCTCTGTCTACATGTTCCTCATGATCAGATATATTTTCTACAGCTGGGCCATCAAGTCCTTTTGACTTTGTAGATTTGACTGAAATAGTCGACTTTGCCGTTTTAGCTGACATGGCACTCTGTGCTCTAGCTTCAGATTCATCTTCACCATCCCCTTTATCAGGATTGCCAGTAGTTTTGCGTGAATGAACCTCAGACGCATTCGATTTGACAGATTTTGTAGAAACGTGGGACTTTGCTGATTTAGCTGACAAAGCACTCGGTGCTCTCTCTGCGGACTTAATAGATATTTCAGAAACATGTGACTCGACTGATCTGGCTGACATGCAGCTTGGTGCTCTTTCTTCAGTTTGTTCTTCATTTTCTTCATCAGGGCTCTCAAAGCTTTCTTCAGCTGGAACATGAGCAGAACATTTGGACTTATCTGATCTTGTAGAAACCTTTGACTTGTCTGACTTTGCTGACATTGAGCTTAATGCTCTTCCTTCACTCTCCCCTTCAACAATTCTTTCCTCAAGACTGTCAACAGCATCTTCCAAGGGAGCCTCAGAAATTTTTGATGCTCTCGATGTTTTAGAAACATTTGACTTTGCTGATTTTCCCGATCTGATGGACAAATTGCTTGAAGCTCTGTCTACATGTTCCTCAGGATCAGATACATTTTCTTCAGCTGGGCCATCAAGTCCTTTTGACTTTGTAGATTTGGCAGAAATAGTCGACTTTGCAGTTTTAGCTGACATGGCACTCGGTGTTCTATCTTGAGATTCATCTTCACCATCTCCTTCATCAGGAGCGCCATTACTTTTCCCAGAACAAGCCTCAGAAGCATTTGATTTAATAGATTTTTTAGAAATGTTGGACTTTGCTGATTTAGCTGACAAAGCACTCGGTGCTCTCTCTGCAGACTTAATAGATATTTCAGAAACATGTGACTGGACTGATTTGGATGACATGCAGCTTGGTGCTCTTTCTTCAGTTTGTTCTTCACCATTTTCTTCATCAGGGCTCTCAAAGCTTTCTTCAGCTGGAACATGAGCAGAACATTTGGACTTATCTGATCTTGTAGAAACCTTTGACTTGTCTGACTTTGCTGACATTGAGCTTAATGCTCTTCCTTCACTCTCCCCTTCAAGAATTCTTTCCTCAGGTTTGTCAACAGCATCGTCCAAGGGAGCCTCAGAAATTTTTGATGCTCTTGATGTTTTAGAAACGTTTGACTTTGCTGATTTTCCTGATCTGACAGACAAATTGCTTGAAGCTCTGTCTACATGTTCCTCATGATCAGATACATTTTCTTCAGCTGGGCCATCAAGTCCTTTTGACTTTGTAGATTTGACTGAAATAGTCGACTTTGCAGTTTTAGCTGACATGGCACTCTGTGCTCTATCTTGAGATTCATCTTCACCATCTCCTTCATCAGGAGCGCCATTACTTTTCCCAGAACAAGCCTCAGAAGCATTTGATTTAATAGATTTTGAAGAAACATGAGACTTTGTTGATTTAGCTGACAAAGCACTCGGTGCTCTCTCTGCAGACTTAGTAGATATTTCAGAAACATGTGACTGGACTGATTTGGCTGACATGCAGCTTGGTGCTCTTTCTTCAGTTTGTTCTTCACCATTTTCTTCATCAGGGCTCTCAAAGCTTTCTTCAGCTGGAACATAAGCAGAACATTTGGACTTATCTGATCTTGTAGAAACCTTTGACTTGTCTGACTTTGCTGACATTGAGCTTAATACTCTTCCTTCACTCTCCCCTTCAAGAATTCTTTCCTCAGGTTTGTCAACAGCATCGTCCAAGGGAGCCTCAGAAATTTTTGATGCTCTTGATGTTTTAGAAACGTTTGACTTTGCTGATTTTCCCGATCTGACAGACAAATTGCTTGAAGCTCTGTCTACATGTTCCTCATGATCAGATACATTTTCTTCAGCTGGGCCATCAAGTCCTTTTGACTTTGTAGATTTGACTGAAATAGTCGACTTTGCAGTTTTAGCTGACATGGCACTCTGTGCTCTATCTTGAGATTCATCTTCACCATCTCCTTCATCAGGAGCGCCATTACTTTTCCCAGAACAAGCCTCAGAAGCATTTGATTTAATAGATTTTGAAGAAACATGAGACTTTGTTGATTTAGCTGACATGGCACTCGGTGCTCTCTCTGCAGACTTAGTAGATATTTCAGAAACATGTGACTCGACTGATCTGGCTGACATGCAGCTTGGTGCTCTTTCTTCAGTTTGTTCTTCATTTTCTTCATCAGGGCTCTCAAAGCTTTCTTCAGCTGGAACATGAGCAGAACATTTGGACTTATCTGATCTTGTAGAAACCTTTGACTTGTCTGACTTTGCTGACATTGAGCTTAACGCTCTTCCTTCACTCTCCCCTTCAACAATTCTTTCCTCAGGTTTGTCAACAGCATCGTCCAAGGGAGCCTCAGAAATTTTTGGTGCTCTCGATGTTTTAGAAATGTTTGACTTTGTTGATTTTCCCGATTTGACTGACAAATTGCTTGGAGCTCTGTCTACATGTTCCTCAGGATCAGATACATTTTCTTCAGCTGGGCCATCAAGTCCTTTTGACTTTGTAGATTTGGCAGAAATAGTTGACTTTGCAGTTTTAGCTGACATGGCACTCGGTGTTCTATCTTGAGATTCATCTTCATCAGGAACGCCATCAACTTTCCCAGAACAAGCCTCAGACACATTTGATTTAATAGATTTTGCAGAAACATTGGATTTTGCTGATTTAGCTGACAAAGCACTTGGTGCTCTCTCTGCAGACTTAATAGATATTTCAGAAACATGTGACTCGACTGATTTGGCTGACATGCAGCTTGGTGCTCTTTCTTCAGTTTGTTCTTCACCATTTTCTTCATCAGGGCTCTCAAAGCTTTCTTCAGCTGGAACATGAGCAGAACATTTGGACTTATTTGATCTTGTAGACATATTTGACTCATCCGACTGGGATGACATTGAGCTCACTGCTCTACCTTCACTCTCTCCTTCAACAATTCTTTCCTCAGGATTGTCAATAGTATTCTCCAAGGGAACTTCAGAAACTTTTGATCTTTGTGATATTCTAGAAACATCTGACTTTGCTGATTTTCCTGATCTGACAGACAAATTGCTTGGAGCTCTCTCTACATGTTCCTCATGATCAGATATATTTTCTTCAGTTGGATCATTGAGTTCCTTTGACTTCGTAGATTTGGCAGAAACAGACGACTTTGCTGTTTTGGCTGACATGGCACTCTGTGCTCTCTCCTGGGTTTTATCACCATCATTTTCAACAAGAGTTCCAGCAGTTTTTCTGTCAGAAGCATTTGATTTGACAGATTTTGTAGAAACATGGGATTTTGTTGACTTAACTGACAAAGCACTTGGTGCTCTCTCTCCAGACTTAATAGATATTTCAGAAACATGTGACTCGACTGATTTGGCTGACATGCAGCTTGGTGCTCTTTCTTCAGTTTGTTCTTCATTTTCTTCATCAGGGCTCTCAAAACTTTCTTCAGCTGGAACATGAGCAGAACATTTGGACTTCTTTGACTCAACTGACATAGAGCTCACTGATCTGCCTTCAGTCTCCCCTTCAATACCAATGTCTTCAGGACCATCACCACGGTTTTCAGAAGGAACTGCAGAACCCCTGGATTTCTTAGATATTGCTGAGGCATTTGACTTAGCAGATTTAACAGACGTAGTTGACATATTACTAGGAGCTCTTTCTCTATCATCCGTATGAGCTGCAGTATTTTCTTCAGCATCAACATTACTGTGCTTTGACATATGAGATTTGACAGAAATATTTGAGTGTGTTGATTTGACTGATTTCGCTGACAGGTTTGAATGTGCTGATTTCACTGACAGTGCACTGGGTCCCCTCTCTGCATCGTGTTCAGTAATACTTTCTCCGTCTGAACCATCGCAGCATTTGGACCTGCTTGAGCTTGCTGACCTGCAGGATTTATCTGACATGCAGCTGAGGGGTCTCTCACTAGTCTCCTGTTCAGCATCTTCTTCATCACAAATACCATCATCATGTTTGAGAAGAACTTGAGATGATTTTGTAGACAATCCAGAAGCATTTGACTTTGCAGACTTTGCTGACATTGCACTTAGTGCTCTTTCTGCAATCTCCCCTTCAGCATTGTTGGAGGCATTTGACTTCCTTGATATTGCAGATGATTTCGACTTGACTGATGTTACCGACATGGCACTAGATGCTCTAACTCCAGCTTCATCATGTGTGACTGAATGTTCCTCAGCTGAAACACAGGAGGAGCTTAATGTTTCCTCAGCCTCATCACTGCAGCTTGGTGCTCTGTCTTCACTTTGCTCTCCGTCATTAACATCCTCATGATTCTCTTCACTTTCTTTCTTTGCAACCTCAGATGATTTAGATTTTCTAGATTTTGCAGATGTTGCAGAAACATCTGACTTGATAGACCTAGCTGACAGTACACTAGATGCTCTTTCACTTTCTTTACTTTCAGAGTTTAATTGCTCAGATTTTCTGGACCTTGCAGATGTATTTGACTTTGTTGATTTTACTGACATGATACTTGGAGCTCTCATCCCAGTTTCCACTTCCTCCTCACTGTCAGCTTTATCTGTTTCCTGCACTTCCTCAGAAGTTTGTTGAACGTCAACATTAGAGGTTTTAGACTTTGCTGATCTTGTTGATATGGTGCTTGATGCTCTCTCCTGAGTATCTTCCACAGCATTTTCATCATGAAGTTGAGATGCTTTTGAATTTGCAGATACTGCAGAGGCATGTGATTTGGATGACATGACACTTGGTACTCTCTCTTGATCCTCTCCTGCTTCTTCAGCTTCCTCAGATTTGTCCTCTGAATTTTCTTTGGGTGGAGCTTCAGAACTTCTTGACTTTCTAGATTTTGCAGAAACATTTGACTTGACTGACATTGCACTTTGGGCTCTCTGTCCAGTTTCATCCACATTTTCTTCAGCTGGGATTTGAATACTCTCTGATTCATGTGCTTCAGATGCTCCTGGTTTAGATTCTGCCGAGGCATTTGACAAAGCTGACATGGCCCTTGGTGTCCTTTGTTCAGTTTCTTGCTCAGCTTCTTCTTTATCTACGGGAACAGAGACTCTTGATCCCTTTGATTTAATAGAGGCTTTGGATTTTGATGACATGGAACTTAATGCTCGCTCTTGTTCATCATCTTCAACATCTTCCTCTGATTTTTGTTGTTCAGCTGCCATTTCTGACTTCACTGATTTTTCAGACTTAGAGGATTTCACAGAGATTCCACTTAAGGGTCTTTCTTGTGGTTTGTTGTCATCCTGTGTTTGTATTTCTTTTGCTGTAACATATGCAACATCAGATTTCAATTTTGTTGAGTCAATTGAATGAACTGACATGGCACTTCGGGATCTTTTCTCCTTTACACCTTCGGACTTATTTGATCTGCCAGAGGCATTTGATTTTACAGACATGGCACTTGATTGATCTCTTTGTATATCACCTTCTTTTTCAGCTTGGGCCTTGAGTTGTCCTTTTGTATCATCCTCAGGATCATTAGACACACCACAATTACAAGTGTAGGATTTTTTTGATTTTCTTGACCTGCTTGAGCTCCCTGAAGCATTGGACGCTCCATCTGTAGGGCTCAGGGATAAGTTTTGCACAGGTGATGCGGTATCTGACACTGCACTTGCAGCTCTCGGTGGGACATCAGCCCCCTCATCGTGGTCTGTTAATACCACAGAGGAAGCACCAGCATCAGATCCTGTTGGCTCTTCTGCTTCTGGTGTTTGAGCAGTTTTGACGGCACACACCTCACAGTTGTCGAGTGTGGAGGATTTTGGTGAGCACGCCTCACTCCTGATGACACAGTACTCTACAGTCTCAGCTTCCTCAACAGTCTGCTCCACACAAGTTTCTCTCTCAAGCACTTGTTCTGTATGGTCTTCACTTGATCTAGACATAGTTCGCCTTTCAACCACTGTTTTTCTAGAGAGCACTGTATGTGAGGATGCACTTGAGCTGGAAGTTTGAATGCCGCACTTTGCTCCATGGGCCTCTGGGACATTTTTCCAGATATCATAACCCTGGCATTGACTGCAGCACTGAGGACAGTGAGGCTCCTCTGTGTGTCTTTGATAGTGCCGTTTCATGTAAACCTCGTCTTGCTCACCAGCAGAGATGTTTTCAGATTCTGAATAACTTCGATCACTAACTTGTGCAAAATAGGGGTTACTGTTTCCTTGGAGGTACTCGGTGTTATTGCCGCTCTTTCTTACTTTTGTCGACCAATGTAATGTTTCGTCATTTTGAAGCCGGAAGCGCACTTTCATTTCCATTGATAAACTGCCATCTTTATTAACCCGAACTCGTTTCTCTATATCATCCTCCCTTAGTTCATCACCGGTGCGAGGACAGGAATCCACATTATCCAGAGAGTCTGTTCCATCCTGTAATGACTTGTCAGATGATAATGACTGCCTGGGGTCAGATTCCAGTTTTGGACTAATGCCACTCTTCTTTGTTGGTACTCCTTGGTTTATCAATGAGACATGAAAAATAAAACAATAGATGTCATTGGTCTCTTGCTCATTGTGTACAATGTAGTTATGCTTCATTATCCAAATAAACTGTGCTTAGCATGTGATTAACATAATTTACATGACTAATATGAAAAGCAAAATTCAGAAATGAAATCTGTGTCAATGAAAAGGTTTGCCATACCCCCAACTCCTTCATTACAGCCGTTGGAGCTTGACCTCACACTCAGCTTGGGAAGTTTGTCATCAGATGTTTTGCGAAAATTCTCCACGAAGGAGGGGTGAGACGGCTCACGTCCTACACAAACAAGGAAACTGGGGCACTGCATAAGACTCTGAACATTGTCAATCTGAAACAGAGGAACAGGAAATATTAGTTAAGAGTGAGTCTGCTTACTGAATGAAGTTTATTGCACAATATAGGTAATAGGTGAAGGGATTTCAAACATGTTTGATTTGGAGCAGTTTTTTAAAATCTCATTTAAATGCAATTATTTGAAGTAGATGGGGACTTTAACCAGGCTAATTATTTATTTACTTCTACTTCTGATGTAGGGTTTTTTTTGTCATGAAGTTGTATAAATGTCTGTTCTTCTACTATACTTGCCAAATAGAAAATACTAATCGAGGAACATTTAGAAAATATGTGTCATGGTGAAGTAGTTTTACTGAGTCTTGGCATTGTCCCCTCTTTAACGCAGGTGGGTGCCCTTAATCCCTTGAAAAGAAAGCCGTGAGTCAAGAGTAATCCAGGATGATCTCAGGGGAACTTCACGAGATGACAGTGCATTCCTGCAATGATGAGCTGTCATTGTCACATCTATGGGTATTGTTCAGCACAATTTCAAGCCTGTGTTACAGTAGTAAACCAAATGGTTTAGATGAGCAAATACAGTGATCTGGGCATTGCAATCAGCATTACTCTGATTTATTTTGCTACCACCTACAACTAACATTTATAATGCAACAGAAACAAAAAATCTCCCTTCATACTTGGTAATAAGGTGTTTAAGACAAGTGGGTGACTAACATGATGCAGGCTAATCATCATCATCATCATCATCATCATCACCACCAGAATCTGCTAGCTCACAGGTGATTAGCCTGAATGATAATCTAGGGAATGAGTGTGCACTGACCTGTTTTCCCTTGCATCTCGTGACATGGGCCTAGTAAATGTAGCTTCTGAATTTTGTTTCCATACTGATAAGGCTCCAGGATTTTGAGCCAATTACTACACATATAGCACTTTACAATGGCACTGACTTGTCTAAAAATGTACTGTCACTATAATACTAAAATCAAAATCAAATCAACACCTATCTATCATTTCTATTGGATGTTTTTATTCTTTATGCAGTAAAGTTGTAAATCAAACACTGCCATTCCTATTTATTCATTTATGTAAGTGTGCTTTTACATTTTCAAGACATTCGATATTGAATACTACTGCTTATATTCAATTCTGACAGCTCTGAAACTCAGAGAGTGCATGTAAAATGAAATATTGAGAGGTGTTTTGATTTTTGTTTTTGCTTATGTGCAGTCAGTTTTGATGAAAGTGCAGTTTTGAATCTTAAATCCACTGTTGGTAAAGACAGATGAATGGCTTCATCCGTGGTCACACAAAGCCCAGGTGAAGATAATTAATTGCCACTGTGGAAGACACATTTCTGAGACACCCCTGGTATCAAAGTAGAGGGAGTGGAGTTTCAACGTTGACCTGTTTTTCCTCTCTCAAAAATAGCTCTGATTTGACCAAGATTAATGGGGTTTGGGGAGATACATACAATCTAAGTGTGTGTGTGTGTGTGTGTGTGTGTGTGTGTGTGTGTGTGTGTGTGTGTGTGTGTGTGTGTGTGAGGGAATATCCCTGTTTCATTCCCTCATGCACACACTCTAAACACTTATCCCACTAGACTTTGAGTGTAACAATCAAGTAAGCTCAAAATGAATAAAACAGATAATGAAGTGTTAAGTGTAAGTTGTGTAAATGTTGAAGAATTGCACATATTTATTTACAGCTGCAGTTTTTTTCTCCTAAATGAAATAACTAAATAATGCTTAAAGAAACTAAAAAGAAAAAGTCAAACACATAAAACAGAATTTTTGATTTAAATGCTAACAATATCAGGTACTGGATGGCTCATTTAGATTTTAGAGCACAGAGGAGATCGTCCTGCTTCAAAAATCCGGATGCTGAAGTAAGTATTGTAAAAATAAACAGGTGCACCTTCAAGAGGGAGTCAACAATCAAATGTCATTATTCATTTTGATGACAACAGATGAAGAACTCAATTCAAAATATATATTTTTTGTATTTTCTGTACTTTTTTCAGCCAATAATACAATACACATAAGGTATGTGTGTAATAACCCTAAACCTATGACATAATTCAATCCAGTGATGTTAACTGTTAAAAAAATCAAAAATTAGATTCAAATTCTGTATTCCATATTGCCATTTGTGCATGTTCAGTAAGCTCCAAAACCTTATTCAAAGGCTGTTGTAATTTGTCATGAAATAACTTCATCAAACGTGTGTTTTCAGTGGGGCTGACACTGGGATTCAGCAGGGAATCAGTCCTGTCACTAGAGGCCTCTCTTTCACTCTGGTTTTTAATCTCTGGCATGATTAAAAAACACTGCGGAAGAGCACTTCACACCAAAATACATTTTAGAGTACCTTTTTAAAAGCCAAATTAATGACAAACACAGGTCCTAGTAGTACTGTTAATTTCAGTTTTGCCATCCTTTTCAATCTATTAAAACACATGGAGAGGAATGTGCTATGGGTCAAGGACAGAAACTTCCTCTTGGAGTATAAAGTTTCCTGAACACATAAAATGAATACTCATACAATCCATGTTCTCCTAAAACCTCTCTCTGCAGGTTATATAAGACAATACAGGGGAAAAAAACACTTCAAATAAACGTCTAGTTCCAGGTGTTTATGAGCTCACCTTGCGGCCCTCCAGAGTGTACAACTTCCTGATGTGGTACTGCATGAGCTCTGAAACTTCCTCCAAAAAAAGCCCAAAACTGCGTAGACTCCTGCGGTGCAAGACGATGGTCTTCCTGAAAGAGGGGTCGCTATTCTTCACTAGCACCACCCTCTTATTGTACCTGTGATGATGAGTGTGGCGATTGTAGCCTGAATGTGCGACAGGATGTTCTTCAGGCCTCCTGAGAACATACTGGTGTGGATGATGGTGGTGATACGGTGCATGAGAATGATACAAAGGCGTCGCCTGAGTCTCTAGCGCTTCCAGTGCCTGGGCATGTCTATATTCCGAGCAAAGGTAGCATTCCACAGGAGGTTCGTGATTAGCCACCATGCCATGTTGGGGGATCCTGGGGAGCTGCACGTTGTGATGCTTGTAGGAGAAATGAGACTTGTGGGAGCCATCACCCCCTACAGCATTGAAGCACTGGAAGTTTCGTTTGTGGGAAGACATGTTGGTGGGTAGTCTCCCTGCTCTGGATGAAAGATGGTCTCAGGTGAGCAGAAGAAGAGGGCAGGTCAGCACTGGCAAACAGGTACAGGGGGCTGTCATGTTTCTCCTACGCTGCCTTGGGGAAGGTGTTGCAGTGGAGATCTGCATGGCTCCCATTCGTCCCAGGCTGAAGGAAAAAATGGACAAGAGTGATTAGTTAAATGTTCAAAAGAAGCTAAGCTAACCTGCTTGTAAACAGAGACTTGCCCTTGTACTTTTACGCCCATTTTTAGCTATTCCTGGTAACTCAGCACAGCTCCTTGGCATCTTATCTAAATGACTTAAGTCTAAAGTAGTACCTGAACACGTTTGATGAGGGCTGACATAAAGCTTGCCTGGAAAAGAAGATACTTAAAAAGAGACACCATAAAAGGCAAATCTCGGAACCCACCAGCTATTGTCATTGTGACTTAGCCTCTGGGGGGATTGTGAGTGTTTCAGGGCTTTCAGGGTTGCCTGTGGATATTTGGATAATGGATATCCAGGCTAGGACTTCCTCTTCCCTGCACCAGTCATTGTTTAGAATGCGATTTGCCAACACAGTATCACAGCAACTTCAATTAATTTTTGATTGACTTTGTGACTCTCTGTACGACTGTCTTTTGTACCTGCACCATGTTACTGAGCACTTTGGTTAGGGTTAGATATTTTCAGTTCATGATACAGGTATTTTATTTCATCTATAGGATTGTCTTCGGTCAAGTTGAAGGAAATATTATTATTTTGAGTACATTTGAATAAAATTCAGTTTGTTAAATCTTTAGGACTTGTGTACAGGGAGACATATTTTCCATTCATTTTTCATACGCGTGCCAAGTATAAATAATGCATGCACACACCACTCTACAAATTTATGTGATAGCTGGTTGGCACAAGTTGGGTTTTTATCTACTTTGAATGCATCACATTTTTAAAAGCTTTTTAAAAGCCATATTGTCTTCAGACAATAGTTGATGGATTCCGAGATGCATTTAGGCTAATTTGCCCAGTTTTTACCTGCGTGGAACCAAATCCCAGCAAAATCTGATTGGTTAATATTTCTCTTCAGTTATATGCAGATATCTGTTTATAGAGATTACCTTTAAGGCTGTATGTGTAACACTGTAATACATGTATCTTTAAGTGCTAAGTCTAAGACAACTGGATTTGCTATTTTATTCTTGAAGACTGATCTCAGAATCATCTTCTTCAGTGCTTCTACATATCTTCGAGCCTGTAATACCTATTGTAGACTTTTATTGTTTTACACTACTGTCATGTTTAGGTTGACTCAAAAGAGACAGATGTATCCACATGAAGAATAGATTTATTCACTGTTAAGCAGCTGTTACAAATATTTGCTACATTTTTAAAACAGGACACACATGCCATGGTTGTTCAGACTGTATGTTCAGACTGCTGAGAAGATCAAAGAGTAAATGAAGACGGGGATAATGAGGATACAGCCACAAATAAATCCTCCAAGTGACTTTAAATAACAAGCTTAAGTCTCTGCTAGCAGTGAAAGTGGACACTGCCTCGGTGATTGTCACTGAAGAAAAGACAATGTTAACCAGCTTTTCCTGCAATCAATAATGCAAGGATTACCTATAAAAAGCAGCAATATCTGCAATAAGCACAATGCATTCTTATGACAATACTAGGAGGTAAAGATAATTCATTGTCACCCGATGGAAAGGGACACGAGCCTATTATGATATGCAAATAAAAAATGAGTCAAATTCTGTGACTCAAAAATAGGCCAAGCTTGACTGACACATATAAAGAACAGGTTTGGCTGTTGTCCTTGTTGTTGTATTAGCAATATCATGGACCATAAAGCAGCAAGTGTTTGCTCTAGCTGAGCATCTTGGCAGAAAAAACAAAAGTAATGGATTCCTGTAAATACTCTTATGTGTCTTGTTACCAGCCTCGGCCTTTTAGTCTCAAGGCTGAACCTAAAGTATCCCCATTTATTGCTGACAAGAGCATTTTGATTCACCATAACTCAAGTAGAAAAGGGTTTTTTTAGTCCTCTGTAATCCAGGATTATAAAGGTAAATTCTATTTCAGCAAACTGAATTAAGAGATTTAAATTATTTTTTCTGTCAGTTCTACAATATCAATCATCATCTGTGTCCTACAGTAATGAGGAGTAAATGTATAGCCACACTGCATGCTGACATAATCCATCATATGTTTCATTCCTTCAGGATCAAGCCAAACATTAACATATATAAAATAACAAACATGCATAGCTACTGAACAACAAATTCTTTCTTTACAAATACGACTTTAGAGATGCATTCTTGCAGGATGCCAGCAGATTCCAAGTGTAATAATAACAAATGTGTATGTAAAGGTACTTTAGAGAATGTAGTTACTTCAAAAACTTGGCAGGGACAATTATTCTACAAACAAGCTGCCGCTAAACAAATGAATTGCCTCTTTCTACTCAGCGGGTTACAATTGTAAAAACAATTTTCTTTACTCACCATGACCAGGAAACATATGTGGCCTTGGATCCCTAGAATAATGCTATTTATCCCCAAGGTGTCATGTTTGCCAACGGAGGGTCCTAAAAAAATAAAAATAGTTAAAACAAGGAAAATAAAAATCACATCCTGCACACGGGCCAGCCAGAGTTCATCAAGTTTAAAGTGGATTATTGCACCCTGTCTCTGTCCAAATAACACAAAGGACTACACAAAATGACTTGACTTCAAACACAATTTGATCCTTTGCAGGTGCAGTCTGCAGTGTCATTCTGTTACTAGTCCATTGCCTCTGCTGCTATGCAAATAACACTTAATGCATTTGAGATAAAGCAGTCCAGCAACAATATGCAGACTAGGTATGAATACTCACATTATCCAAAATCAGAGTCAAAGTGAAAATAAATAGTTCCAAAGCCACTGCATGTAAGATGTAAACTCCCACAGACGCACCCGAGCTGTTGCAAGCAGAGCAACAAGAAACCAGTTCAAAAGCCTCCCTCCAGAAGCGGGCCTACCTGCTAATCAGATACGTGGGAAGCTAAGGATAGAATGAAAAGCCTCGCTAATCACTCTGAGATTGGACTGAAATCTGCTGAGGCTTTGGACACATGACTCGGACAGCATTGCATAAAGGGAGTTAAACACGCTTTTAGACAGCACTTGAAGGCTCAGTGGCAATCTATGACTGGGCATAATTGTGCCTTTCTTTATCTGCCACTTTTTGTGCTTGCAGTCATCTTAATATGGCTGCAGTTACTGCTCTGTTTCGTCTTGAGCAACATGGTACAACAGATACAAAATGTAAAGAAGTCCTTAATTTATACCTGATTGCTTGTTACAGTGTGAAACGATCCTTGTGAAAAATAGATGTTCTTGTGGAATAACAGCATCTTGAGAAAAAGACGACTAACAAGGACGTTTGTTCTGACGGACTGTAAAAGCCTTCAAAGCAAATTTGTGATTTTGGACGATGCAACAAATCAGTCAAATAATAGATCACATTTTAGTTTAGCTTCCTTCTTCTTTCTTCATTTCCCAGAGTGACTTGCACAGCATCCACAAACCTCACCTGCATTAGTTGGATATTAGATTTACTGCTGCTGAAGAGAGATTCAACCATAGTATTTGTGGTAGTCAAAGCTGTGTTGTCTGAGCAGTGGGTTTGTCACTCATCACTTTCAAAAATGTCAGTGAGCTAAATTGATAACTCTGCCTCCTTTATGACAGATTTCTCCCCATGTACTCTTGAGATCAAATTCATACCAGAAACCCTTGCTGTTTTGTACTCGGGAGCAAAAAATCTGACGTATCGTGATAATTGTTGAATTAATTTTAGTTATTTTTCAAGGAAAAATGTCTAAAAATGTGCTGGTTCCATCTTCCTAAATGTAAGGATTTGGTTTGTCATGTAAAATGCAGAGTGAAGAGTCTTTGGGTTTTTGACTGTTGGTTGAACAAAAGAAGCAATTAGACAAGAAGCAAGAATCAAGAAGACTAATAAATCAGGTTGCAGAATGATAGAAAAGAATAGGCAGAAAAAAAATGTAACTATCACACAATTTTAGGTCCAATGTAGCCATTACACATTTTGGCGTGACTGGGTTGGGGAATCTTTAACCCGTCCTGTAACCATCATGACCAAAACAAAGCAGACACACATTTGTGTACACTTTAACAAACACCTAACAGAAGAGTTATCTCGAGGGTCATTTCAAGATAAATGGGCAAAGGTGTCAGTATTTAATATATCTGTTTATTTTTCAGGGCACTGTGATCAGAAGTTAATCAGCCTGCTTCAGCCCAGCTGCCTGGTTGGCGAAATCCCCTCATGCAGCTTGTGGTGACAGAGAAATGCTCCCAAGGCCAAAAACATTGAATCGTACGTGTTTGACCTGCTCTTATGAGGAAAAGGTACAGTGTGTGGAACTATTTTAGAGACTTTCCTCGTCTAAATATCACCTGGGGTCAGCCTGATCTGTCCTAGAGCAAAGGCCACAGAATACATGAACGATTTCCCTTATCAGAGGCTCACAGCCGGCATGCCATTCCCTCCCTGTGATACTGGGAGTTTCAAGAAATGCTTCATCACAAATGAACCCACTCCCACAAAGCCTACACACACAGAGCGGGGCAAGCCCTCACACAGCCATCTGTCTTGAGCCTTAAGGAGCTTGATGGGTCACAGTGGGGTGGGGTTGACTCGAGGTGGGCAGATTTATTGTGTCCTGACTCATGGGAGAAAACAGCAGAAAGACCCCCTGCTGAGTCACAACGGTGAACGAGTGACTCAGAAGAACTGCTGAGAACGAGGTTTTGTCCTCTTTGCTGTGAGCTTTCCTGTGCGAGGAAGACGCCTCCCCTCACTCCTCAGAGTCAGTCTGACTCATCAGGAAGAGGAGATATATAATTTAATTAAATAAATTCTGAAACTAATATTTTTCCCATTTAAGGGAATCCACTGCCTGCTGCTCAGAGTGCCACAAAGAAATGAATTCCCAGAACCTGTACCTACATTAAATTGAATTAAATATGATTAACGGACATTTCAGTCTGCTGTCAGCTGTCTAGCCTCTACCATGTGAAAGCCGTTTGGAACCGTCACAGCGGGATGCCCAGAAGCTCACCATCCGTCAAGCTCGCACGTGTGCGCTACTGCTCAGGCTTACCCCCCCCCTCCTCCTGGCTGCAGTTAAGATATCAGGGACAATTAGCGTGCAACCTGCTGTGCAGCAGGACTCCTGCTGTTAAATCACAATCCTCAGAAATCTTTACACCCAGGAAACCTTGATAAATGG
Source organism: Acanthopagrus latus (assembly GCF_904848185.1). NCBI lineage: Eukaryota > Metazoa > Chordata > Actinopteri > Spariformes > Sparidae > Acanthopagrus > Acanthopagrus latus. Next base: position 17,686,148 of record NC_051060.1, read on the forward strand.
TCCCAGTTAAAGGGCCAAACTTGGAGGTTTGAACCCAAGCTGAAGACTGAATACATGACGGGGTAAATGCTCCTTTTTCAAGTTAATGTAACAAGATGTACAGTTAACCTTCCACCATGAAATATTAAATAATTATCAAAATTATGGCAAAAAAAATACAAAACTTTTTTTTTAATGATAGCAGTTTTGTACATTTTTCTGTAAGTTCAATAAAGAAAAAAAAGTAACTTCCAGGAGAAAGATAATTGCCCCAAGCTGCCAACCCAAGGAGACTATCTTTCTCCAGGAAGGTACATTTTGTTGCTTGACACTTAATTTAAAAATACTATTTAGAAAAACCAAACATGCCACTAGAAAAATTAGGAAACCTCCCTGAATAGATTACTTGTCCCTACATGCTAAATAAGAGATGATGAAGATACAAGAAGATATAAAACTTTGTCATCAGAGTTTAATCTATACGTTAGAGAACCTGTGCCAGAGTGTCCAGACAGGCTTCACCTCCGTTCACACTTTAACCTTTACATGTCACAATGAGGGCACACTGAGGATCACAGGGAGGGAGTATAAAAATAACTACGAGAAGGAGCCTCCCACATTAGCAGGCCACGCTCTGGACAAATCCTGCTGTACGTCCAGGAAACCTATAGAGAATACTATTTTACATATCCAGTTAGATTTGTCCATTTGTAGCTTTGTTTGATTTCTTTCTTTCTAAGCAAATCTGTAACTTTACCACAATTTCTTGGGCATTATGAGAATCTCTTTGGGTCGTGATAGGTTGGCATATGTCATTGGTTTTTGGCAAAAAAATTGTAGGGTCCATGCTGGATCGGTCGGTGCTGTCGGGTCCTGGGATATTATTGGATTCATGTGCGTTTTGAGGAATTTCGGCTTTTCACTGGGATTTTTGATTTGGTGTTGCCGTTTGTAGTGGAGAGGGTGGTGTAACTTTTGAGGCGGGTAAAAGGAGATGGTGGTCCCAGAGTTTTTGACTCTACTGTATTTATTTTCTTAATCATAGCAGGTACAGAGTGTGTTGTTTTCATTGTGTGAAGCATTGTGTGTCGTACAGCACTTTGCAGTACGAAAAGACTGAGTCAGTACTGCATATTGGCTCAGAGTCTACTGTAATGCTTGTGTGAATGCTAATGCACACCTATGCACAGGATTATTGTGCATCTGTGTGCACATGCAATTTATGTATGGCTGTTGCCATTTATATTTTTAGAACAAACATCTCTATTTTTACTACTTGTCAACACAAGACGTGATCCTGTGACAATCCTATTAGTGAGATCTAAAACAACTCAAACATCCTCTCCTATTGCATAGTAAAACCAGACAGGGACCTTGTACATACCTAAAATAGCATGAAGGATAATCATGTTTACCATCACTGATTGAAATTAATGATTTCAGACAGTGTCTCTGGCTTCATCATCACTGTCAATAAGCATTCTCATTATTGCTCATTAAACCAAGTCTCCAAGGGGCTGCTCAAGAAAATAGCATGTAAATAAGAGTTCTGTACTTTTTCAAAATTACTTATCTAATTATCTATAAATAAAATTCCTATATGTAATAATTGAATTATGTACATTCAGGCAAAACATTTGATGTGCCACGGGCAACATACTTCATCTTTATGGGTCTAATGAGCTACTCAAACAAAATATTAACTGAATTATCAAAATAATAGTAATCAGTGTTTGTAGCCGTATACACCACATTATTGTGAAAATAAGCTGTTTAAATGATGTGAAATAATAATATAGAGTTGTACATTAGCAATATTGCGACATGCAACTGTAAGACCTGAGCCGATCAAAACATGTGAAAAAAAAAATGTGTCTGTCAGAAGTGGGATTCGAACCCACGCCTCCAGGGGAGACTGCGACCTGAACGCCAGCAGCCGGCAGCGTGGCCGTCCAACATTTCGCAATGTTGGAGGATGACGGCCAATCAAATCCGCGGCTCCAACATTCCCCCACCAATCGTCTTCGCCCAGCTCCAACATTTGACCAATCACGACGGAGAAATGTTGGACGGAGCCGAGCGAAATCCGAGCGAAGCCGAGGGAAGCCGAGAAGATTTGCGGTAACGGCCGTCGTTTTTGAAACGGAGTTTGAGGCGACTAACGAGAAAAGTTGGACAGCAAGTGAAATGGCGAGTATTTACACATTTATCACACTGCTGTACACATTAAAACTTTATATAGACAAGTAATTACACCTGCTGTGTTAAATTATATATCTGACAGTTTGCTTTTTGTCGCGTTTGCTGACACTCATGTTACGATGAATGAATGTTAGCTTGGCTAGCTTGAATTTGCCTCTTAAGCCAATTCATAAGACTCACTCTAGTGTTTTTCATATGATAAACGCTCGTTTTCATCGCTGGAGATATACTTTAATTGTGTCCATTAAGTGTTCCATGTATCCCTTACACAGTCAAAGTCGTAAGTTGTTTGTCACAGGAAGTTCACTGTCAGGATGGGGGTGGTAGTGGAATCCTGAACTCACTGTGTCGTGCGATTTATAACGCTTCTGAGAAGCTGACTCGTTAAAACTTCATTCTGTTTTAATAAGATTATTCAAACTGTAAAGGCATTAACTTTCTAATTCATGATATTTCCCGCAACATACTATAAGAATACATATTTTTTGATATAAATCAGGTTAATTCTACAGCTGATTTACAAACACAGATGCAATCAAAGCCTAGCTGGCTTTGGTTGTCATGTCCTAGCTGTCATGTTCCAGTATTCACGTTGTTTTCATTCATTTAAAAAAATGTTCATGCATTTATGTCACCAAAGGCAACATCTTCCAAGTCCCACAAGGCGATGGCGGACTCAGAGTGGATGTCCCGCCTGAGGAAGTTTGCCAGCAGTGGCGTCTGGCCTGCAGGTGAGGGAAACAGGCCAGCTCCCAGGCAGAAGAAATGGTTTGCCCTCTATCAGATGGTAAGGGTATATTCAGTATATTCACTGTATACAGTATTTTGTAATCATTGTTATTTACTCTCACAATACATTTAACTTATTATAATTTGTATAAAATGCACTAAAGGCCATGTTCCTATGAGTTAATAAACATGTCATGAACACATAGTTTGTATTAGATCTGTGTAATTACACAAATGAAAATCAGTGATTTAATCTGTGGTTGATTCAATCAAATGTACAACTGTTATTTTTAGATCGAGAGATGTCCAATGCAGAGACCAGGACAGAGGTCTTTGTTTGGGCAAGAGAGGCAGTGTGTGTGTCATTTTCACACGCAGAGGGTAACACTGGTCAATTCAATACTCAAGTTTAGTGTGTGTAATAGTACACAAGCTAATTTGTGATTTTATATACTTTTATATACATGTCCAGGGCTCTGTGGGGCCACAGAGTGCAGCAGTAGCAGGTTCCGTCCAGGGCTCTGTGGGGCCACAGAGTGCAGCAGCAGCAGCAGCAGGTTCCGTCCCGGGCTCTGTAGGCCCACAGAGTGCAGCAGCAGCAGGTTCCGTCCCGGGCTCTGTAGGCCCACAGAGTGCAGCAGCAGCAGGTTCCGTCCCGGGCTCTGTAGGCCCACAGAGTGCAGCAGCAGCAGGTTCCGTCCCGGGCTCTGTAGGCCCACAGAGTGCAGCAGCAGCAGGTTCCGTCCCGGGCTCTGTAGGCCCACAGAGTGCAGCAGCAGCAGCAGCAGCAGGTTCCGTCCCGGGCTCTGTAGGCCCACAGAGTGCAGCAGCAGGCCAGCAGAGTGCAGCCGTGGGACAAGTGACAGCCGGCCATAAACAGAGATTGTTAAATTTGTCAATGGTATTTGTGACACTCATAACTTGACGATGAATATTTGACATTTTCTTCAGTGAATGATAGTTAGACAACAAAGTCCTGTCATGACACCGTCCTTTGCTTTATTTCCTTTCAGTTTACCAAGCCGAGATTTGGTGGCGCTCATGTTGCTGCTGCAAAGCCAAATCTGAGCAGAGCCAGAAAAGCAACAGAGGTAAATGGAGATCACATTGGAACTGTTCAAATTTAAGTTCGTTTGTACAAGTTACTTGGATTGAATTCTTTACAGACCCAAGTCGTCAGCCCCACTAAATCATGCACCAGCTCCCCAGCCAGCATTGCTGTCTCAGTAAGTCACGATATAACTCAGTTTCAGACAGTTAAAGTGTATGTATTTCTGTCCATATTTTTCTCAAGATTATTAAGAGTATTAAAAAAGACACACTCAAATCAGAAATGACACCTGAAAGCTAAATAATAGTGTTTCATGTAGAGCAGCTATATGAAATAACAACGCAATTTTTATGTTGTTAATAATATGAATTTGAATCTTTTCCCTGCCTTTACAGTCTCCAGACATTGTGACAGATGCTCCAGGTCCAGTGCCTGTCCTCAGCACCACAGCAGTGTGTGCCACCGTCACAGTAAGTAATATAACATTTAATATCATTCTGTGTAGAGCATAATCAGTCTTCTACAAGTACTAAGTGTGTTTATGCATTGTGTTTTTGTTTTTTGTTGTTTTGTTTTTTTTATCACTAAGGCTGCGCAACCCAGGACAGAGACATCACTTCAGCTGCCCCGTTTGTGGTCAGAGGGTTTGCCACCTGCAGACCACAAATGGATTGAAAAATATGTTTTGAAGATGGGGCCCAGGGGAAAACTAGAGCTTCAAGACAACTTGAAGCTCTGGTACTATCCACCACAGCCAAGTCCCCTCTACCACCAGGCTCCTGCTCCAGACCGGTTTTTCGCCCACCCACTTCTTGTTTGGATGCCCTACAAACTGTGGAAGGTGAGGGTGGTCTGTCCCAACCCTGCCTGTGGACGCCACCAACTCACAGGAGCAGGACTGCACAAGAGGGCACGTCGGGTTCTGGATGTGGACAGGATCTACAACATGGTGACAGAGACTCTAACCTGCACCAAGTGTAGAGCCAACCACGTGTCTTGGAGTCAGACTGTCCTGAAACAACTGGACTTGGCACACAGGTCGGAATTTCGGGTCATCCTAACACAAAAGTGAGTAACATCCTCTGTCTGTCTTGCATTGTCAAACAGAGTTATGTTAAACATTTTTACTGATACATCTGTCTGTGGCCAAGGTTTGCTTGTGATATCCGGGTGATCCGACTTCTGCGGGAGAGAGGCCTGGGGAACAGCCCTACACGGGTTTTGAAGCAGCTCAGGGAGAACCACACAGAGGAATGGCTTCACCGTGTGGCACGGTACACCACAGAGTGTGTGGACTTCCTCCAGCGGCCCGGACTGTTGCCCATGGCGTTCCCTGAGCCTCCAGAGCCTGCTGTGGTGCCGAGCTGTAAGTGGCTCCTCTCCGTTTACAGCCAGGATATTCTGACGAGGCTGGAGGACATCAAGGCCAGAATCACTTCCATCTATGGCAACATATTAAAGATGGATTCCACTAAGAAGGTTAAACAATCTTTTTTGCTTCAGAAAATTGGCTACATATTGATACTATATATATATATATATATATATATATATATATATATATATAACATACATGCCTGTTTTTCAGTATTTCTGAATCATGTTGACAGAGACCCTATACATTTTGTGTGCTTCAGATCACCAAGAAGCTTGCCGGGACTGCCAAGGGCACAGCACTCTGGCTCACCTCAGTGGGAAATGAGTATGGTCAGATACTGATGAGTGTGCTGACTGCTCAGGAGGGAACTGGCCTGGACATGATGGCGGCGGATCTGGTCAAGCGGTACCAGCAGGCAGGTGTGGACCCCCCTGTCATCCTGTATGTGGACTGTGGCTGCTGTGCTGAGGCGGTGGAGACCAAGTTGAAGGTCAGATTCAGTGGGTGGCCAGACCTGACAGTAAGGCTGGATATCTGGCACTTCATGCGCCGACTTGCACTGGGATGCACAACAGATGCTCATCAGCTGTACCCAGTTTTCATGTCGCGCCTATCATCATGCTTGTTTGAGTGGGATGCAGCTGATTTAGCTCTGTTGCGTGAAGCAAAAAAACAGCAGCTTCAGTCTCAGGGCCGGCCTTGTCTCACCGATGGGGACATCAGCAGACACCTGTCCAGGGAGGAGCTGGCTCTCCACTGCCGGAGGAGGACCCGTGGTGAGGAGACCACCACTAAGCTGCTGGAGGAGCTGCTGCAGGGGCTGATGGGTGATAGCGGGAACGACTCCCTTGGAGTTCCGCTGTTTGACAGGGAGAGGATGCAGCACATCTGGCATGTCCAGAAAAAGCACATCAAGTGCATCCAGGATCTGCCAGGTGTTGCTTTGTACACCAAAACAGGGGAACTCACAAAGGGAGGTTTGCGGCTACCGACGTACAGATGTGCCAGAGGCTCGACATCTTTGGAGTCCTTTCATCTCCATCTGAACCGCTTCATACCAGGTTTGTGTCTTTCAGACATGTGTCTTTCATGTGCTGTGTAATCCAAGAGTATTTCATAATTTAATATTTGATAATGTCCTTCTAGGGACCAGTGCCAACAGCCTGAATTTTCAGGCATACCTGCTGGAGGGACTCCATAGGTGGAACCAGGACCGCGGTAGTGCTGCGCTATCTACTACACCATCACCTTTACGCAGCTACTCGGGTGACCTGCTTCACTGCGTAAACAAAAACTTCGAGACGCTGTTTGGCAAGAAGGTGGCACCAGAGTTCTGTCCACCCTCACGTTACACTGGTAAGCATTTGTGAACACTGGTATTCAACTCGGTTTTAAAATCCTTTATTAACACTGTAAAATATCCACTTTACTTCAATTATTTCAGGAGAGCTCATAGGGCTTCAGTATCTGTTCCGGCAGACTGGTCAGGCACTGCAGGACATGCACCCTGACTCAGAGGAGACTGCTGAGTTGATTGAACAGCACGAGGATGATGTGGAAACAGATGAGGGCTTCGCTGACATCCCAGACGACCCCACAGTGGCGGACCTGGAGGTCCCTGCAGCGTCTCTCACTCCTGCTCCCTCATCCAGTCTGGTGTCCACCGTCTCCACCCTGGTGATCACCACATCTGGCATGGCTCCTGGCACATCCACCCTGAGCGTGGGCACATCCTCAGCGGTTTTCGGCTCATCCACCATAGATACTGGTATGGATGAACTATTCAAAATACTAGTGAAATTGCAAGTGCAATGACAAAACTGCACTAAAATGATGTAGCGCAGAGATGCCTGGCCTACAAATCATGTTCCACAGATGTAAGAGAACATGTTCATTTGGTACAGACCCCAAAAAATGTTGCATCATCATAATTCCAATAGTTTTTTGCAGTGAAAATTAAAACTGTGATGCTGTAATATCAATACAAAATAATCTTGTTGTGATTTTTCTTAACATTTCCTGCAGCCCTGCCTCCTGGAACATCAGTCCTGGCTATTCGCACATCTTCCATGGCCTCTGGTGCATCCATCATGCCCTCTACTTCATCTGCTGAGGCTGGAGTGGATATGCAGGCTGAAGATGAAGATATGGTAAGTGTGTGTGTGTGTGTGTGTGTGTGTGTGTGTGTGTTCACTTTTAATTATTTAGGTGTATAGATATGAGCCCAACTCTTACATATACACACTTAAACATTGTATAGATGCACACAGTCTAGATGATATTTATTTTAAATAAACTGTGAAGGTAGTAAGGTTTGTTGTTTTATTATTTTCACAGGCTGTTGATGACCAAAATATTCCTGGATACCAGCACGTGGACAGACTGGCTGAGTATCTGGTGAAGCTGCGGGAGCAGACGTCTCTCTATCTCACCAACCAGCAGACCAGTGCCATTATAGCGCTGTGGGAGAAGCTGGACGAAGGTGACAAGCAGCGGGTGATTTATGCAGCACGACACCAGGGGAGACTTTTGAGTGGACGGTTCAGGACACCGAAGAAGCCCTCACAAACTCCTGGTGTGGAGAGCACCACCCGTTGCATGTTAGGTGCAAGTAGTGCTCCTGCTCAGTGGCCAAACTGTTGTCGGTTGGTGGAGAACATTTTTATTAGACTCTGTGATCTCCACCAAGGCCCAGTGAGGAAAGGCAAGGGGGCTGACTCAAGGTGGTCCTTAATTCTGAGAGACTACCACAAAATCAGGCAGCTTGTTGTTGGCAACTCTCTGGTGATGCAGGGATCAGAGATTCAGCTGGTGGAGGTGAATCAGAACACCCTCATCCAGTGGCACAACAGCAGGCAGAAGAGGCAGGAGCTCTCTGTGCTGCTTCAGGGTACTGTGTTGCCTCCAGCCCTTCCTGAGTCTGAGGAGCCTCTTCAGGAAGCGAGAGCTCTCCCTGCTGAGCCCAGGTCAGCTCGACACGAGCACCAGTACCACCTGCCGGAGAGCACAGCGGGTCAGGCACAACAGAGGCCGACAGCCTCTAGTCACCCCATCATGCCAAAGGCACCAGTGAAGAGGCTTGTGCTTGTCATGCCCCCAGCACCTCAGATCGCCACGGCAACAGGACAAATTCTTCCTCATTTTGTCACAGTGGCCCTTCCTGCACCGGTTCAGGGCACCAACCCTCAAATAACTGAGCCCAACACCACAGCGGAGTCTGGACCTCCACCAAAGAGGCCCTACAGGAGAACAGTGGAGGCAAACACCTGTAAAAGGTGTGGCCAGTTCCGCACTGCTGAGACTGGACACAGCCAGTACCGTGGCAGAGTGTATTGCCCTGCGTTTGATACACTCACCAAACAGCAGTGGTTGGAGGAAATGAGGAAGAAATTCTCAAAATAACTTGTAATATATTGTAAATAATTAATCCTTGTAAATAATAGTTAAATTGTAAATAGTTTGAAATATTCTTTGTTTAAGTATTAATATATTATCCTGTTTACTGTGAATAGTTGTATGATAACTCAATATTTCTACATTTGATAGAAAAGAAAAGTTATATCCATTGTAAATAGATAATGGTAATTGACAATTGTATTGTATGTAAAGTTTAGTTTAGTTGTTACTAAGCTAGTTGTTATTAGTTGTTTAGTTGTATTGTAAACTTTGGTTTAGTTTGGTTGTTACTTAAATGTTGTTTATTGAAGTATGGCTACTGTGGTGTGAAAAAATCTAATTTTCTATATTTTGATTCTGTTGTAATTAAATCTTTCCAAAGTTTCTGTTTCTTCTCTCCATGAACAAACAAAGCTGGTGTACACCAAATGTACAAGTGGATGTTTTTAATGATGACAACGACAACATTCAACAACAGTAACAGTTTACAATTTAATTAACTTGACAACTCTTGAAAAAACAGCATGTTATTTCATTTCATTTATACAGGAAAAGATTAAAAGTTACAGGCAACAGTTAAGTTGTTACAGTTTTGTTACAGTGTTGTGCAGCACATCAACAGCATGTTCATTTTTCTCTATGAAAACAGAGAGAAAGAAACATGCTCAGAAAAGGCTTTTTTTTTTACTGATAAATGATGGAGGTGGTCTCTTGTAAACATGCGCAGGAATTTCAGAATGACAGTCAGCAATGGAAAGATCTGCCATCCAAGTGATGAGCCTTTGTCAGTGGGCAGTGTCACTATTTATAAAAAGATGCCAAATGATCCTCATTTAAGTGAGGAAGCATTTATTAATTATTGCCTAAATATTTACAACCTAAGGAAGGAAATGGAGGCCCCGTCAGCGCCCAAGCTAGGGAATACCCCTATCGCCGGTGGTTATGTCCAAATAAGGCAATGTGCGTCAAGGAGCGACAGTTCGTCGGTTCGAATCCAGGCCGCGGTGTGTCAAAAACACTTGAACGCATCAAAAGTTTCCAAATTGCGTTCAGGCGGCTAGAAATGCTTTATAAATGTGCAAGATGGCCAATGTTTTCCTTCTTTCCTCCTTTTCTCCCTTTTTTCCTCTTTTTCTCCCTTTTTCCTCTTCCCCCTTTCCTCCCCCTTCTTCCCCCTCTTTGACGGACGAGTGTTCCCCAGCTTGAACGCAGCGCCTTAGACCGCTCGGCCATCCTGACAGTGGTGTAGACTGTCTCTTTGAGATGGCATAAAAAGCTAAATGACAACAAGCTGTCATTACAACATTGATAAAGTCGCAATATAGTCTGAGTACACATGTGATTGACATGTGAATTTAGCTTTGGTGACTAATAGCATAACAAGCTCAGATGTAGTTACTTGCCTCATGAATGTGAGAATTAAAAACCTGACAACGATGAGCACTCATTTCAAATCATTCACAGATATTTCTGTGCACATAGTTAAAAGGTCCTGTAGGTCTGCATTTCAGGGAGTTTCTGCTTCGCTGAGGACTGGACCAGAGTCAGAGGGTGTGCATGTCGTGTAGCCACATGTGTCGAGCTTCATGGCCATGTTGAGGCTGCAGTTCCTCTCAAGACCACTAGATGCTAACCTCTAAAGAAACTGCATCAAGTCAATGGAAGACTGCTGCAGTCTCTCTACTGACGTCAAGTCCACAGACAGGGAGGCAGGTTTGAATTGTGACAACATGGTCATACCTGTAGCACATTTACTGTGTAAAACAGGAGGCAAACCTGCGAGTTAAAGACAAAAGACTAAGATGACAACAAGCTTGATAAAAAAATGTATTCCCATGAAAAGTCTTAAAGATGGATACTACTTAAAAAAAATAAAAATTCTGATTCATTTTTTTGTTATATTATAATTTCGACCTTCTATCTCATTATTATATCTTTGTATCTAGTTATGACTTTTTTTTTTTAAATCGAAGAATTGACTTTTCTTTTCATAATTACAATTTTTATGTCATAAGAATTCATTTTCATTTGAGAATTCTGACTTCTTATCTTGTAATTATGACTTTTTATCTAAGGAGAATTACTTTTATCGTATCATAATGACTTTACTTAAGAATTGTGCCTTTTAATCTTATAAAAATGACTTTTGATCTAAGAATTATGACATAAAATCTAATAATGACTTTTTAATCTCATAATACTGACTGTAAATCTCATAATTGTCACTCTTTATCTCTCATAATTATGACTTTTTATATGAGAATTATAGCTTTTTATCAAATAATGTCGATTTTCTATCCTATAATTATGACTCGATCTCAATTATGGCTTTTTTTCTCGTAGTCAGTTATAACTTACCATAGACTATTTTAAAAAATAATAATTATATCGTTAATGTTATTTTAATAAATAAAATAACGAATACTGACACCAGACTGACAATAATGAACAATAAACACACTATAAACATTCTGCCTAAAGAAATATAAGAACATAAATGTACATATGAACTGCAAATAATCTCACTTAATTTTCCACACAACAAGAATTGGCTTAACTAAAAATATTAAGATGTACAAATATAATTAACAACTCAACATACACATTCACTACACCTTCATGCCCATATTCATTCATATTTAACACGTACATTTCATTCACACTCATTCTACACTTGATTCATGTACCCAAGACCTTTCTAGCACACACACACACACACACACACACACACACACACACACACACACACACAACCGATCTTACACTTGCCCTTAACTTCCGCGGTTAGCATGTGTAGCGTGACCCCGCACATGTTAGCTAGCAACTCAAAAGTGAACTCATTTGAAAATCCTTCTTCGCCGTTTACTTAAAACTGGCTGGCTTAAACACTTAACACTCTTGAAAACATTACGTTACCTAATACTCATGTCCGTAACTTACACAACTATTATAGACATCTGAAATTCACAGACAGTACCTGTTCAACATGGCGACAGCCGTCGCGATACGAAGCTTTACGCTTTATTTCAACACGGTGTATACATCTCAAAAACATATAAAAACATTTCAGAACGATTACTACAGAAGTGTGATTTGATACAAAACTAAGCTGAACATAGAAAAACAAGTTTTATCGTACCTGTGGATGATAGAGAGAGGACCAAAGTTGTCGTCTTCCTCAGGCCAGTGCTCGTTTGTTTATGACCTGCGCATGAGCAGAGCACGTAGCTAACGTCTCCCTGCTGGATCCACAGTAGCACCAGAGCGCCATCTACTGACTAGTTTGGGTACGCCTGTAGGGTAAAGTCTGTATAACCGGTGTTATACCATACCATTCTGGTTGGCTGCAGGGTGTCCATTAACCGTTGATATATGGACATCTAATAAGTAATTAATGCGCTAGCTGGCCTATCCACAGCAACAAAAAAAAGAATATTTTATTTCCAACACTGAGTGCAGTCCGTCAGTCCTTCAGTGCCGTGTCCTCTGAACACCACAGGGTGGCGACTGTAACACACAAACTGCAGAAAGTAACGTTACACTTCCCCTCTAAAGCGAATAATCTCACATCCCTCTCTACTCTAGGCTGCGGCCACGGTAACGTTACACACGGCCCATCATTTGTTCGTGAAAATGTTGATATTGATGTGGGGACAATGACATGACTGGTTAGCTAGCTGGTCTTGTTGTTAAACATATTGTCAAATTATATTTACTGTTTATCAACCGTACGCAGTGTTATTGACTTTGAATCTTGCTAGCATAGCTAGCATACTAGAATATCTCCCGTTGCCAAGTCGTATCTATGGTTCGTCCTATTTACTGGAGGAGTGAACAACGTTTCCGTTGCATAAGAACCTTATGGGAGGGTAATGATTGTTCCAGGTATTAGTCAAACCCTCAGGCGTTACCGGAGAAACTTGGTTAAGGCTTATGAAAAACTTTGTATTTTGATTGTAAAACGCATGAAAATATAAATTAATGGTCTAAATTTATTTTCTTTGGTGTCTGTTTACATCAAAAAATGTGGCGTTTCCAACCCACTACATTAACTTGCAAAACGACAATCCAAACCCTAACCCTGACACTTTTATTTTGACAGAATGGGAGAGGGATAAAAGAAATGGGGGGATTAAATCAGAGATGTCGTGAGAGAAGACAGTGATAGTTTATACGATTTGTAATTATTATATGGTTATCTATGTACCTAGAGAATAACTGATCAAAAAAAAAAAAAATAGAGTCATGATTGATTCCCCACAGTTTAACGCATGCTGTCGATGGTGGCTGCATGGCAGCGCAGCCTACATATCATATTAATGTTTAATTTATCTGTTTTAGAGGCACTCTCACTTGTAGAATCCCACACCTAAGCAGAAACCGGTCAGTTTATAAATGGCTTAAGTAAGCCTCATAAGGTCATGGGCTTTTGTAATTAATGAGTTTTTAGAGATTCTTAGTTTTTAAAACACCTTGGGAAAACTGCCCTGTGAAAGTGCTAACTGTGGAATATTTTGCAGAAGCGGAATTTACCAAACTCGAGGGTCAAGTCTGAGCACAGTGTGTGCTTAACAGAGTTGTAATTCTAGAAAATGACTTGGTAAAACTTCAAGCCTCCACTTATGTTCGGCCTCTTTTTATAGTGGAGGGTTGAAGTGACAGAAATATCTTATTGGTCTTGAGTTGAGACTTTTAGTTTCTGCTAGTGGTGCGTGAGTTCAGTCTTTGAGTGCCCACTTTACACGACACGGTGGATACGTGACTGCAGCTGCCTGAGTTGCTTATCAGAGCTTTCAGCTATCACTGCTCTTAAGTATTCCGCCATCTGCAATAAACATAGACCTATCCAGCTCATATCCTGTTTTGAACCTGTCAACATGGTACTTTAGCTGAAGTGTCTGAACTCTGGGGACAACTGTGTGAGTCATTTCCATGTGTCTCATTTTTGATGTTGAGTCTTTAAGGAAACGGGGCTGAGCATCCAGCAGGAAGGGATTCCTTCAAGCTCAGACATCAACAACATCCCGAATATTACACCCGCAACGTAAGGGCGGAGGAATGGGAGTGAGCGTGGAAATGATGCCAGAGTGGCCCGGTGCCAAGGTCAGTCAGGAGCTTACCCAGAAATTCTGAGTGTAAACAGCGTACATCAAGGCGACGGAAATGCTCTGTGTCATGGCTGACGTACTTTATCTCTGCATAAGCGCTGGTAAATGAGGCTTGTTGTTCCGTGCGTGTAGGAACTTGCATCACTGATCAGTCATCACAGCTTGACTGTTTTCAGGCCCCTGGGCGAGAGTTAATTTATATTTTCAGCTTGAGTTGTATACATCGATGAATGACCCTTCTCCTTGGTGGATCCAGACGCCGTCCACGAGAATAGGACGATGAATATGAAGCGGGGGAAAAAAAAAAATCAGGTGGTGGAACGAGATTGCAGATAGCGACACAGACAGCTGCTACGAAAGTGAGGAGAGCAGCGATGAGTCTTAGGAATGATGGAGAGAAGTCCTGCCAAAAAATCCAGACAGTAGAAACATCTATCACAGTCAGAAGCCCTTTTACACTGCATTTTCATATCGCAGCATTATTCTGCCTCGTCGTCTGTATAATAGTTTACAGTCTCAGTGTATCCCTGGCACCTTCACTGATCACCACCAGCCCACTCTTGGTACTCACCAGCTGATGGTCCTGGAGGGGGATCCCTCTGTGAGACGACCCTCCCAAGGTTCCTTCCAAACGTGATTTTTTTCCTTGCTCTCATAGAGAGTCTAAGGTCTGGGTGAGCACCATCGTCATCTCATGTGGGTGCTAAAGACTTCTGTTCAAGAGTACAACTAAATACATTCTGACAATTGGATTTGGAATTTACTAAGTGTCGAAAAATCAGAATGTCTTCTTTTGTTGGTTCAGCCCTGGAAATGGTATTCTGTCATGTTTTGTTGTTTTTTTTTTGTTTGTATTTATTTGTTGGATACACTATCAAACTTGTACCGTCCAGAATTCTCTTTCTCACGTTTATTTAACACTAAAAAGCAAGTAAGTTGATTACTAGCTGAAAGTATTAAATATATGCAGTTATGACAGGCTCATCACAAAGTACACACAGGGGTGTGCAGCAGAAACAACAGTCAGTATTTAAGAGGAAGAAATTATTACTTATTGGTTGTATTAAGAGATTAAAATTTAGACAAAATAACATTTCACTTTCTTTTGAGATTGCATTCATCACTACATTCACTGTGGCTTACCATCAATAAAAGACATTTATTTATTTTCATCAATTATAAAACAATACTCAGAGGCTTTTGATACATAATTAAAATATTAGACAATAAAAGTTTTCGGAATTTCTCTCAGCGTGGCTCAGGAGCTGTCATCGCGCAGCCTGCTGCTTTGCTTTGTCTATCCTCCACAGTAGCTGTTAAAAGGGGCTCTCTCACACCGCTGAACTTATAACATCACTCATCTGAATCATTAGTGCGTCTGCTTTTCAGGATGCGTGCTGACTAAACTGTGTTGGTGCAGGGCGAGGGGGCCAGAGGCACGATGGCAGCATGTGGGCCCGCTAAACTGGAAAAGATGGGGAGTGACCGTAGATCAAAGGTGTCCAAATTCGCTTGATGGCATTAGTTTTTCTTTTTTTTTTAGAAGAAGAAAACAAAGAGACAGCAGCATCGCAAAAGATGACCAATTTTAATGGCTCCAAACTTTGCGGGAATTAGCCATGTCCCGGCCTTGAAAAGCTTTCAGAAAATGAAAACATTGCATGAAATATTCCAATTATCTCAATGAAAACACGACTCAAAATACCCCTTCCAGTTATTCCCACAGTGCATCACACACGTAAACAGATAAGGATGTTCTATCTCTTAAATGGAACAACCACATTGCAATTAGGAAGCACAATAGGAACATCCTCCTCCACATTGAGGTGAAGAGTTACACCACCCAGGGGAGAATCTGCAGCAGTCAAAAACAAGCCCGATAGCACTGCAGCATTCGTAGACTAGTGCAAGCAGTGCTATTAGAGAGAGAAGAAGGAGAGAGAGAGCGGGATACCAATGCAGGCCAGGCTGTAAAAATAGGACATGCGCTGCAATTTTGCATCACTTGTTTGAAAAATAATAAATCTGTGCCATTTGTTTTTTGACTTCTCCAGCTGCTTCTGCTTTGAGTGAAACATTTCAATGCACAGTGAGAAAGAAAAGCTCTTATTAAAGCGAGGAGTTTACTGAAATGCATAGTTGTGGGAGCGGGCACATTTCTCAATCCTTTTTTTTCCCCCGTACATTCTGCAGCAAAGCCTGTGCCGATTTGGTAATCAGGCCGCGCTTATGGGTAAATGGAAATCTAGCCTTCTCCTTCCCTGGGTTGGCAGCCATGTGCTGGCCTCCCTCTGTGCTTTTGCCGGTCGCCTGTATCTGCTTAGAACAGGTGCCGGATCCCGTTCAGCTGCAGCATTCACAGCACAGGTACGGGTGGGAGGCCCTTGGCCGCTCGTGCGGTCCCCCAAGTTTTCCAGGGGTCCCCATCTGTGTCCCCGCACATCCTCTGCCACATGGCACCTGTCCCTCGACGAGTCTGGTCCATTCTTCGTCCGGCAACGTACACGCCTGCCTGCCACCCCACACTCTGCCTGTTGTTGAGCCACAATGAGATGAAGAATAGCTGCACCCATAATCCCTTGCTGTGAGATGTGTGTGTGTGAGTGTGTGTGTGTATGTGTGTTTTTCTTCCTTCTTTTCCCTCCTTTGGCCAGATTTAGGGCCAAGTACAAATTGTAAACAGGTTATTATGCTGCTGTAACACACTCCAACTGGAAATGCACTCCGACAACATTTAGCGTTCGCTGATGTAAGTGTGTCTTCATCCGTCGCTCGGAGTCGTTTAATTTGGTGCAAAGTTCACTGCGTTTACTGTGTTGAGGACGTTGTAATTGGTTTTGTTGTTTTCTTTTTGCAGGGCTCAACAGTGAAGATATGATTATTCCCCTGAAAATCACTTGGAACAAAAACTTCACTTCATTCGGTTGCGTATGAATGGTAATGAAGCGATCTGCCATCTACGACGCTAAAGCTGACCCTTGAACACACCATGACGTACAGTATCTATAGTAAATAGGTTTAAAGGGCATCTCACTCTCAAACAATGATACGCCTTAGTCACGTAGTTCAAATCAACCACTTCCTCCTGACCTACAGTTGATACGCACAGACCTTCATATAGCCGGAACGGTCGACCTCCACGTGTGACGCGATTGGACGCTCCCCTCTCCGGCTCAACAATGGACGCTGGACCAACCAGACAGTCAGCCTCCTCCGAGCCCCCGGAGGACGCGATATTTAAAGTGATCACTGCTCACCTCGGTCCCGGCAGATGGATAATACTTTACACAGCTGTGAGATCTCCGCACCCCATCCACACACACACAGAGTCGTACGCTGTTACCTTGACAGTCGCTGTTGAGTTCGAACCGCCGAGTTGTTTGTTTGCTCAGGGAAGTGACATGACGGCAGTGGGGGAAATAGGAAACATAACAGACTACCTGACAGACTCATTCCGCGGGCTTGACCTGAGACTGGAACTGAGCCAGTCAGCAATCAGAGAGAAATAACAAGAGGAGGCTCTCTTGTTTGTTCAGCCTTTATCCTTGTATTCGCTAAATATTGTAAATCCTTGTGATCCTGCAGATGTGTGAAAGATTCAATTAGTCAAATTAAGGAGGTGATGCCCTCCGCTACGGACAATTCCTCCAAGTGCATGCGTGCATAAAGCGTAACGCTGACAACAACGTCACGCCACTGTTTGTTTCCTCTCTCGCTGATTTATTGCAGCTGAAACAGCAGCGATGACTGTCGCAGGTTTTTCAGCAGAAGGCTCTGACTAAAGGTTACCATGACAATGAGTCAACTTCTAGGGAGGAAAAGATTGAGGCTGACAAGTTGAGCGTTTTGCCCTCACTTCCCGTAAATGTTGAAGTCACAGGACCACGGTTCTCTTTAAATCCCCCCTGTAGAGCTCCTGTGGGAGTTTTACAGAAGAGAGTTTGGTGAACCGGTCAGTGATTAGTAGTTTTTTCACTGGAAACGGTTAAGAAGTCAAATGTTGATTGGTTGTTGATCACATTTGAATTACAAATTAATGATAAGCAAATGTGTAAATATGTTCCATGTACTTGAAATTATTAATATAGATGATCTTGGCCGTGTTTGCTGTCCACTGAAAACCATCCATCTCCAGTTTTATTGATTTTGAATTTTGTAGATCATCGGAATGGTGCGCGTGTAGCTTGGAGAGGGAGATTTAGAGGAGAAAAGGCAGAGAAGGAGAGAAGAGAATCTGTCATGACTGATTTTCATGACTTAGTGAATTGAGTAAACAAATTGTCCCCAAAAGACGGCACAATTTCATACTTTGTTTTGTAGCTTTAAAACAGCTTGTTTATTTAGTTATGAAATGAATACTAATGTTAACACGATAATAACATATTTTGAAGTTTGTATTATTACCTTATTAATATTGTAAATGTGAACTTCTGAGTTTTCATTTCTTTTCCGACACTACAATGCGTCGCCGGGACTTTTCGTTGTGGTTTTTCAAAATAATCCATCAAACAAATGTTGGATTAATGATGAGCAAAAAGAAGCTGTTTTTCTTTGCTCTTGAAGAGTTGATAATGAAAATAATTGGCAGCTGCAGCCCAAGTGGCCACAATGGTTTTCTGAGACATCCGGATATGAAATATTAGTAAAATGGAAATGATACGATTCGTCTGCAGCGCTCAGGTGTGAGTCAAACACGATGATGCTTTGTTGACGCTTTAGTCTTTGTCCTTGTCCGTGCTCCAGTGTCCTACCCTGAGGTGATTGTTGACACATTACAGGGCGTTTTTACCCAGGGAGTCTACAGCGGCACCCTGACCTGACCCTGAGGACTCGGGGGTTGACGCGGCCCCAAAGACTGTGTTCTCACCCCGCATGCCTGGGGCACCACCCTCCCAAAAAATACGGTCGCAGTCAGATGGACCCTCTGCAGAGTTCTGGACGCCTGCAGGCACAGAGGGTAATGATCTAACCCCGAAGAAATGAGCACAACGTCCGCCAGCTGCAGACACCGGTACTTGATGAATGTCGTCGTTCAGGTCAGTTTAATCACATTCGCAGTGAGGTGTGTCAGAAGCAAAGGATTGTGGTTGAATATTTGGACAGAGGTGTTATATATGGTGCTCATGTTATTGTTTTGTGGCTTCAGAAGGAAAAAAACAGACCGTGTGCATGTTTGTGGTGCGTCTGTGGTCAAGGTACGACACGGCCAGGTTGACAAAGCCTCTCTTGAAAAATGGCGGGCGAGTAAAGACGGGTAAGTAAGATGCTAATCAGCGCGGCAGTGTTTCCTCCTGCTCGCTGAACAGCGGGTTCCCTTCCCTCTCTCTGGCTCTTTAATGCAGGGCCCAGCCAGGCCCAAACATCCTGACGGAGAGAGGCTTTTCCCTTATCAGTCAGGAAACACCGCTCCTCCGCCACATCCTCTTTACAAGAAGCACGACTCAACCGTTCCCAAAAAATGCAGGAAGACCAGCCAGACTCCAGGATTTGTCAAAAGCCCCCTGAATTCCTTTTATCGAAAAAGAAAAATTCAAGAGAACAGAGCGGGTGAGAGGGGAAGAGGAGGGGGAGAAAGAGAGAGAGAGAGAGAAAAATGAGGAGGGTGTAAAACAGTCAACGAGGCCCTGGGATTTATTTTTTTATTTATTTTTGCACAGATTACGAAAGGTCTGCATCAGCAAGATAGACCGGGGGGGGGTGGGTGGGGGGGGGGGGGGGGTGGGGGTCCGGAGTGCCTAAGAATGGCACCCAGAATAAGACTCCGGGAAAACAAAGGGACGGTGGAGATGGAGGCGGGCGGCGACGGCTGTGCCTGTTTTACACTAATCCTCTGAACCGGGATGAAATGAAAGCAAGAGGAGACGGATGGAGAAGGCTGGTGTGATGGGAGGGTGGAAAAAAAAGCAGCAAGCATGGGGAGTGGGTGTCAGAATGGGCCAGTATACGCCAGTGCAGCAACTAGACTGAGCCCGAAGTAGAAGAATGGACAAGTAACACACACCACTGTCATCCAATTTGTGTGTGAAATCTTAGAGTGTAAAATAACTCCAATATTGATTTTCATTCGTGAATATTATTGTATTAATTTGGTGCTGTGTATGGACGTGATATTTGTGTCTCACCTGCTCCTGCGTGATGCCTTTAAGCGTATCAGTTATTCCCAGTATCTCTTATTTAGGTGTAAGAATGAAATGATAAAAAGTAATCCCTCTGCATTTTTTATATAAAAAATGAACTTTATTTTTAAATTATTGTCTTTCACAAACCTAAATCAGCATACAGTTATAGTTACCATTATTATTTTCCATCGTAGAGGTTATGATTATATATTATTAAGTACTTGAGAGGAAGTATAAACGCCTTTTTTCTTCATGATACACCGTTTTGTTAGATTGCATAAGAAATGTCCAACGGAAACCTCATTCAATTACAACTACTGAGGTAAGACTCCCAAACTAATGAGAGCCAGAACATGTATGATACAAACATTCGAATGGGGAAAGCGTTGATAGTAGCGTTACAGTTAGCATTTATGCGAAAACATCAAAGGACTTAAATTAGCTTCTAAAGAGCATCTGTACACGCCGCGCCGGCGACAGTTACTGGTGACATTTACAAGTGGACGACAAAGTCTTTTACGATTGTTCTCTGACAACTGGAGGTGGCATACTATAGTGTTTTGTGTCTGCATCCCTGAGTTGTCCATCTCCCCTTTCTTCAGACTCCTCCGATTCGATTCTTTGTTCTTTCCTCGGCTCCGGACAATCATATTGCTCAGTAATCAGTTCAGGTTTCACTCGGTGGCGGGAGGAAGTTGCTCATAGATGCTAATACGAGATCTGAAAAATTACAAACGAGAGCAAAGAACGCTTTCGCCGCTAGCACCCGAACGCAACATCGTCCCAGTATTCTTCACCCACAATAAACCCTGAAGTGTCTCTGATCAGTCACAGGTGTAGTGGGTGCTTATGAGATGCCGTAGTTGTTGTAGTAGGCCGCCGTTGCATCCGCGAGCACCGAAATGAGGCTGGTTTCTGTGGTGCTGCTGGGACACGTGGTGGCGGAGGCGGTGGCGGCAGACGCCACCTGGATGTGTCCAGTAACAGTCATGCTGCCGCCCTGCTCGGGATGGAAGCCGCCCCCAGTGGAGTTCAGGTACTGGTCGAACTCGTTGCGGTCCACCTCGCCCAGGAGCTCAGCTTGGCTTAGCTGGTCTAGTGTCTCCAGGTGACCCTGCGTCTCTGGTGGGGGGGACAGCTGACCCAGGTGGCCCTGATGGAGCCCGTGGTGCATCTGGGGGAAAGATGAGGTACTGTAGTAAGACAGCTGAGGGCCGGGGATCAGCCCACCAGGACCACTTTGGGACATGTGAGGGATGTGACCTATGTGTGCGCTCCCACAGTGGATTTGGGTCTGAGCGTAGTCACTGTGGTAAGGAGGCGGGCTGCCCATGTGTGTCTGGTTCTGGTGGTGCTCGTCGGGACAGGAAGCCGAGGAGGAGCAGGAGACGGAGGAGCTACCAGATGTTGAATAATAAGAGGGAGGCACATGCTCGTGATCCATGGCGTCTAAGGGGGACATCTCAGGGGGGGTGGGCAGGCCGTAGGGGTAGGTGTCAAAGCTGCTGTTGGAACCGGCCGGGTCCCTGAAGGTTCTGACGCTGGGCAGTGCAGGACTGGGGCTGGAAAACCTGCCGCCGACACCGTTGGGGCCGCCCTCGTCTTTGTCGAGGGGGTGACAGAGGGCACGCTGGTCGGGCAGGGCGTTCTGGTCAGGGGCCAGGCCGCTCAGGAGGAAGCCGGGGTCCACGCGCTTGCAGATGCGCTTCAGCTGCTTCTTCCGGCGAGGCCGATACTTGTAGTTGGGGTAGTCCTGCATGTGCTGCACCCGGAGCCTCTCCGCTTCCTCCACGAAGGGCCTCTTCTGAGGAGGAGTCAGGGCCTTCCAGGACTTACCTGCAGGGAGACGACACAGGAAGATTTGTTTAATTTGAGATAAAAATATCCTCAAGTTGGATCAACATATTAGTCTCTAATTCAATGTTTAAAATGTATTATACATACACAATAATAGTGACTTACACTGAAACAATTTCAACAACTTGTAAAATATCAATTAATGTTCTAAATCATTTTTTAAAGATGTAGGATTGTGTAGCTTTTTTTTTTGGATAAACAAGATATTAATTCATATGAACAATAGTGTGATGATTGTGTGTTGTTCAAAATTAAACAAAAGTTAAATAGCATATAAACAGACACAGCCTCACATATTAAAAAATAAAATAAGGTTAGTCTTTCTTTACTTTATAAAAATGGTACAACATTTTTTTTTAAAAAAAGAACATCTCTATTAAAACTTTCCCCTCAGCCTCAGTGTTCAGCTTCCTCTCTGGGTCTTAATTATATTTAATGGACTTATCTTCCAGTAATAAACGCCCTAATTCAAATGAAACACAAGTGCCAGTGTTACCTTTATTTATGAAGCACATTTGACATGTACTGCTGTTCCCAAATTGGCTTTAAAATGATTCCCGCGTGAGTGCCAGATTTGGAGCTTAATTTAACACTAATCCAAATCCAACGCAGACTGAAACATTTCTCCCCTTTATTTGTCCACAGTCTGAACGAATTCTACGATTACTGGCGACGGGAAACTTTTAAATTCAGCCGATTTTCGCCGACGCGCTTCAGTGAAGTTACGTAATTGATCGAGCTCGTTTAACGACCTGAGCTGACAGACGTCGTTTTGTCCTATTTTTTAAAACGTATTTTTTATCATTAAAAAAGTTTTCTTGACATGGATTTTAATTACTTCGTCCTTTTAGGCGTTTGAAATAACCTGCAAACTTTTGTAAAACAGCCGAGGCCTGGTGGGAAACGCAAGGGTGTGAACTGCTTAATAATAATAATAATAATAATAATAATAATAATAATAATAATAATAATAATAATAATAATGTTAAAAGTTGATCTTACCCAACATCTTGCTGAGCTCGGCGTTGTGCAGGTCCGGGTTCTGGACCGCCAGCCGTTTGCGCTCATCTTTGGCCCACACCATGAACGCGTTCATGGGCCGTCGGATCCGCGGCTCCGGCGCCTTGTCCACGGCCGTCCTGTGCGGGCCGTGTCCGTCGGCCACGTCCCCGTCTCCTGGAGGACACTCGAAGGACTCCGGCCACGACGAGTACGCGCTGATGAGGGCTGCCATCTGCGCGCTCTCACCTTCTCCAAAAAAAAAAAAAAAAACTTCACGGGCGCTTTTTTTTTTTTTCTCGTCTCTGACAAAAGTTCTCAGAGGAAAGTAAACTGAAGGCTGGATGAAAGAGAATAATAACAATAATAATAATAATAATAGGGGAAAAAAACCCTACAGGAATCCACACACACTGACTGGATGAGCAGAGCTGCAGCAGTCAGATGTCAGCAGAGGTTTGAGGGGAACAAGCCACAGATGTGCTCAGGCAGCGGCGCGCTCCTCCGTGTGAGTTATGATTCAGTCTTTCCTGGTGGATGGGGGGGAGCGCTTTATATTTGAGGAGCAGGTTCCAGGAGAAGCCCCGGAGGACTCTCGGCTCCTCCTTGATTGCAAGTTGAGCCCCGTGAAAAGGAAGAGAGAGACAGAGAGAAAGAGAGAGAGAGAGAAAAAGAGAGAGAGAGAGAGAGAGAGGGAGAGAGAGAAGGCAGCATTTCAACACTACTAACTACTCAAACTGGCCCCACAACAAAACAACACTTCTCCACTGACACATAAAGTCCATGGACGTGGTTCTTTCTGTCATTTTCTCAGTTATTTTTCCAAACTCACCAGGGACCAAAGATTTGATTCGCAGAAAAAAAACAAATCTCTTGTTCAACATCAGGGCTTGCTGTGATGACTAAGAGACGCTCTGCAACTTCACCCTTTTCTGGTCAATGCGGAAAAAGCTCACCTGGCAGACTTATCTAACCTGTTCTGCATCCTTAACGACACCGCATGTCTAACTACACTGGTTAAGTGGCGAATTCCAGTGAACTCCACCAGGGTTGTTTGGCACAGTCTCGGCATGCAAATCAAAACAGAACACTCCCATCTCTACAGAGAAAAGGCTTTTATTTTCTTAAAAGAAGACACATGCAAAAAAAAAAAAAACAGGAAATTTTGCTTTCTAAATGTATTTTTCCACATAATTTCAGGACATGTAAGTGCAAAAGCTCCTCTTTTTTCCATAGTTTTGGTTGCAGATCAATTTTTTTTTTTTTTTGGGATTCCTCTGATCACATCTGTGTGTGTGAGAGGACAGATAAAAAAAACCCCACTGAACACACACTACAAACAAATCAGTTTCCTTCTGTGGCCAGAGGCCGAGTTGCATATCAAATGCAGGAGTTCCTGTTGACAGGATACTCTTGGGCTGCAGCCACGGAGTAGCTCGCACTCTCACACAGAAGGGGCACGCACACACACACACACACACACACACACACACAGAGCTCGACCACAGCTACCGCTCACAGGTCAGACGGTGTGTTGGTTTGTAGTATTAATAGATGAGGGAACCTGATGAGAAACTGTGGTTTTGATCTCCAAATGAAAGAATCTCAAACTTTTTTTCCTCCCTCCACAGGCTGCATGGATGTGAAATTTGCAATCAGTGCCCACACACACATCAAACTGAAGTGTCAGCTTGAGCTTTTTGTCAACCCTTGCAACCCCCCCCCCCCCCAACACACACACACACACACACACACACACAGGAACAGGATATGGCACCTGAAGCCACAGATATCAGTGATAAATATGGCCACGCTCAGTCTTGCCATCCTGACATTACACTTCACAGAACAAGTGTTGCCGCAGAGTGAGTGACGGTGCACGATCGGTACAGTAGGAACAGCAGAGCGGCGGCAGCGTGTCAGATAAAAGTTTCACATCACATTTGGTGCTGTGCATGTGAGAGCTTTGAGCTGGGGGTTTCTGAGATGACTAATAGCTCTGTATGTGTTAACCGCTGTGTGTGTGGGTGGGGGCAGTATCAGCCTGCTGTTGTTCACCCTTTCAGAGTAAAAGACATGTGGCTGCTGGAGACTTTGAGGAGGGGCTTCGTCTCCGTTTGTGGGGACACTTCACCCTCGTTGCAAAGGTTTATTTAAAACAACATCCAAGACGGTATCAATATACTCCGGTGTTGAACATCATCAGACCAAACACTTTTATCACTAATTTTAAGGTAACTTTCAAAGTAAAAGCATCATTACTGTGTGCAATTATTACAAATTCATGAGAAATAACAATTTCCTTTATAGACAATGATATTTACATTATTGGAGCCAGATTATTTTTTATTAAATAACATTTTATTAAATAAGACAGAGAAAATGTTTCAGCTTTACCTCAACCTATAAGAAAATTAAGCACAAAAGATCTGTTTCTAAAGTATGTGGTTGTCTATTTTGTGGCCATAATTTGATATTTTATGTAATCTATCTTATAAATTGAGTATTGTCTCTTATTGTAAGCTGAAAATGAACCTGCAAGGCCTAACACTTACAGTCAAGATGACAAATTAAGAAATCATGTTTCACCTTAATCAGCATTTTGACGAGTAATGCTGCGTTGTTTTGACTGGACAGCCTCTGTCTGACTTTTCCTCCTTTGACTCACACCACCCACTCTTTACTGAACAAGACTAACTTGTTGAGAAGTCATCTGTCAAGTCAAAAAAAAGATTTCATAACCTTGTAAAATTTGGAAGTGGAAAAGGCGACTGTTTTTGTTTTGTAGATTACCGCAACAGCTGATCATCTGAAACTGAAACATACTCCTCCTCACTACTCTGTTTTGATTTATGTGTTCACATACATTTCACTCCACTTGAAGGGGGAAAAAAGATATCAATAAAACGTGCACTCATGAATATTTGGATTTATTTAAAAAAAAAATATTAATTGATTCTGTTAAAAAAACTGTTTGTTTTCTTACAGCTCATGAAAGTGTCAGATGAGATTTTTAAGATTTCCACCGAAGCGTCATGACATCAACATCCATTCACAATTGTCAAATCATAAGACGTCAGAGAAACTACAAATATGTTTACTTCTGTTTTTTTACAAAATGACAAAAACAGTCTCTGGGGTCACTCGAATGAACAATCTGAAGAATCATTTCATAAGAAGATACATCCAGTGTCTGACGAACTGGACAAAGATGTGTGAAATACTGCTTCAATAAATAGTAGTAATATGCTGAGGCATATACGATTCTAAGACACAAATGATGGTAATTGAAAAAAATGCATTTTAACCTTGTTGGCAAAACACAAAATATCAAAGTTGTCCTTGGTTGTCTGGTGGCATTTTAGAAAATTCACAACTGGCCCCTTTTTTAACCACTAGGAAAAGAGAAGTTCAGCAGCTGGTTAGATTAGCATATAGATGTTGGAGACACCTGGCATGGCTTCATCTAACACATCAGCCAATCAGCACATTATGGCTTTCATGGTGGGAAAAAGTCATGTTGATTTTATTAGGGACACTATTTAACTTCTTATTTACTGTATGGACATTAGAGTGGTATTGATTCACCATCAAATTCTAAGAAATACAGCAAATATATTTTACCAACAATTCCCCACAATGTCTCAACTCTTTAAATTTAGGTATTTATATCATCTTCTGCAACTACGGTGTTTCCCAGTGGCTTTGCAGGCAGCTTTGAGGTTTCTTCCTGTTCTCCTCGATATTGCAACATGTTGGTCCTTAAAGGTTGTAACATACAAAACACATTTCATGAAGGCAGCTCATAAAGGCAATGACTCCATGACATGTGTGGCCCATAATCATGTTAAGGACAATAGGAGAATTTGAGTATCAAGTCCTTTTGAGTTATTCTTGATGTTTCCTTTTCTTTTTCTTGTCCTTTTTGGATTTCTTCTCTACCACCACCTCCTCCTCCTCTTTTACTACATCGTCCCCCTCTTCTTTGTGATTCTTTTTCTTTTCTTGAACAACCTCAGCTTCTACAGTTTGATCCTCAGTTGGCTCATGTCCATTTAGTGGCTCAGTTTCCTTGTTGTGTTTTTTATGCTTCTTCTTCCTCTTGGACGGAGGCAGCTCCTCAGAGGAGGAGCTACAGGTCTCATTTGTAGCTGTTTCGTTTTCGTCCATTTTCCTCTTCTTCTTCTTCTCCCGACACTCCTGCTGTTGATCCTCATCATCCTCTTTTATGACGGGAGCATTGCTGTTCTCCTCCGTCACTGCCAGCACCTCTGCAGACTCTTTGCTCTTCTTCTTCTTCTTCTTCTTCTTCTCCTCTGGAGGCCCCTGCTGTTGATCCTCATCATTCTCTATTACGATGGGAGCGGTGCTGTTCTCTTCCACCACTTCCAGCTCATCTGTGGACTCTTTGCTCTTCTTCTTCTTCTTTTTCTTCTTCTTCTTGGGCTCTTCTGAGTCCTCGGTGCTGGTGTGGATGGGACTGGGCTCCTCAGATGGACCCGCTGTCTCGTCGGCCTCTGCCCTCACTGAGGGAGATGCACTCTGGGCCTCTCCGCGAGCCTTTTTTATCTGAGCCATTCGCTGCGCAAAATACTCCTGCATACTGAGCGTGCTGGTCACAGTATGGGCGATAGACTCTGTATCCAATTTAGTAGTAGCAGAAGTCTCCACTGTCTCACCCTGAGAATCACCGCTGTTGCTCTCCTAAAACACAAAAAACAACACAAATAAGAGGACAGAGTTAGGATTTAAAGCAGCAACGTAGAGAATCTACACAGAAATAGGCAGAAGACAATAGTGGACCGAGGAGCTTAAGTGACCGTCAATCATCGTGCAGATTAACCAGGCAGATTTTGGTGAGTGAAAAGAGCCCAAAATAGGATGTTGATGTAACAATAGGTGTTAAAGGATCACCTTAAAATAAGCATCTGACATTCATCATCATCATCATCTTCTTACAACGTCCAGCTGTGTGTCCTTGCACCGTCAGCTCCTTAACTGCCACCCATCTCCGACAGCCCCTCACTGTTAAAGCTTCGCAGTGTGAAACAATAGCATGTGTGCCCGATGAAGGCGCTGGTGCGACCAAACACATATATTATCTGATATAAAAACCTGAAGTGTTGACAGTTTACATTTCACATGATGCCACTACAGAAGTGCTTTAACATCATGTACACAGATAGGAAAATTATTTAACATGGTTTAGAAATATTTACACAAATATTTCATTTATTATCTTTTTTTTTTTTTTTTAAATAATTGCCAATTTCAAAATGAATGTGTGCAACAGCAGAGTGACCTAAGGTTGTATTTTGGATCAGTCCCTTAAGTATTTATTCTAGATTGAATAATCTACTCTTAAAATAAATTCATCGGAATTCATCGGAACAACGACAATGACAACAGGCCATTCCGTTAATTCATCAGTGCCTTTTGGAAAACCATTTAACGAAAATGAAACGATTTTTATAAAATACAATAATTGTGCTGTTAGAAGCGGTTGTGTTGCTTTTATTGGCATTAGGCATCGCTCCTTATGGTTCATACAAGGGTATGACATGCAACAATGACCCCCAGCTGGAACTGAACAAGGAACATTGGGAACCCCTGGCCGAGTGGTTAAGACCTATACGATATGACCACAAACGGTTTCATGTTGGTGACTCCCACAATAGATGCAAATTAGACCAAGGATTCAGTTTTAGTGGATGCTGTCTCCAGGAATCCTCTTTAAATAATGTTTCAAATTAAGGTTTCAAAATAAAGTCTTTTGTAGTAAATCAGTGATCTCAGTAGGATCTCTATAAATCACCATCATCAATCTGCCATTTTATTCCTAGTTCTTAGTTTCCTAGTTCTTTCAACTTCCACAAAAATGTGATGAAAGTTAAAATATTCTAATCCTCCTCCTGGTGGGGAACCCCCTACCACACACCCAACTTTAAAAATGTCTTTTTGTTCTGAGGTATTGTGTCAAGGAATACTATCACAGAACAATCCATTTCATGAAACAACAACAGGTTTCTACTTAGTCCAGTGAGGCAGCTAGGAAATAATTTGCTAAAAGACACACTGAGAAAAGTTGGTAAAAAAGGAGGAAAGAGTGTCTCCATGTCTCCAATCAGGGGACACCAGTCAGTCCGGTCCCCAATGCAAACTCTCTCTCTCTGCAACCTTCAGGCTACGTTCTCAAACAGGGCCAACTTTACAACTACGAGGTACAACACGGTCTAGATTTAACTCTACAGCGCGAACAATTTGTCACCTCACCCCTGCGACCCATTTGTCTTCATTTTCCTAATGGCCTACTCAATGCATAATGATTTGTCCAGAAGAATACAGAGGCTCCTCCAGAGAATCGCACTAAACAATGCTGCCGCTCCGTGTATTACCTCAGAGATGGTGAAGAGGACGGCATTTTTCAAACCCCTTACAGATTAGAGATGAATTGAAAACACTGTGTTGTGCCGACTCACCTCTCGGTGTGGCCTTTAAGCTTTTACATTCAGATTAGGCCACTTTGACCCCCAATGCTGATTGAGATAGACAAGCTGACGGATGGACTAGAGGAACGATGTGGATGTAGATGTGAACGGGTCATGTGGGACATGAATAGACTAAAATACAGGGTGACGTTACGACTAACGTTCTGGGCTTCCTCTGGCTCTTCAAGCGCACTCTTTATTTATCTATATATACGCAAAAAGTGTTGTTTCTTTTAAAGTAGCCACCAGGGACATCGATGAAATCCTCCAAGCTATTACTCTTAACCCAGTTAAAGGCTGCTCATAATCAATACATCTCCATACCATTGTTTTTCTACGTAATATATTGATAAATATGGGGAGAAGTGATTGCTCTGCGAATATGGCCTCACATCAATTTGTCTTTTCGGCCTGTAAAACTAGGATTTACGGGACGCCAAGATAATATTTCCCCCCCAGTCTCCGGGAGCCATTCGGAAAAAACAATCATAACCACACTGGAGTGAATGTAAAACGTACCAAATGAACCTTTAAAGTATTTTTACCTCCTAACTGCTCTATTACTTTAGTACACTGATTCACTGCTTACAGTTTTGTGTTTGCGGCTTGGCGTCTCTGTCTTGCAGTGTGTTTAGCTTTTAGCTATATTGGCTTTGTTAGCAGTAAGCTATTAGCAACAAACCTCAGGACTGTGCTACCCACTAAGTGCTTACAGCCAACCAACTCGTACAATGTCAGTAAGTCAGACAGAACTTCTCGAACTTCGTAGCTGTTACTTAAACCGTTGCCGCTTTAAGTTCTTACTAACTAGGGCTGACACAGCTCTGTGGAGGGACGTAACAATGCTCACAGCAGGCAACGATTGGCTCTGTTGTAGTCAGCACTTGGCTCGGTTTGTCAATTGCAAAGTGATAGTTATGAGCACAAAAAATTCCCTCTTCTTTCCTGTTCATCCCAAACTATGTTCCATTGTCAACAGGACGATGGGAACACCATGAGTCTTGAGATCTGAGTAATTTGACTGTATTTCATCTAAAAAGGTTGTACTCAGAGGCTGTCAGGAAGCACACGACTGAGGTTAAAAAAGAAAAGCAGGGGGCTGGGGGGTGTCAAAAGGACAACAAAGTTTTGTGCCACCTCAGACCTTGACTAGAAAAGAACCCCCTAACTTCTAACAAGGGGGATTTGGCCCTTCAGGTGAGGTGCCATTAAGCAAAACTTTCCAACTTCCCAGAGAAAATCTATACTCCCTGTTACCGCACAATGGCATCCTCTCTGCTTGGGAGAGTGGAGATGGGGCTTAGAGCTGACAGCGCCAAACAACATGTAACTGGGATTTGGGAAGATGGCTGGGGGCCACTTCAGAGCTGCCTGTGAAATTACTCTCAAGAGAGGGAGAGAGTGTGAATGAACGAAAGGGGGAAGAAGGAGAAGGAGAGTGACTGAGGGAGAAACATCTTCTTCATCAGGGGGGGAAGTGGCTGGAACTTGGTATGTGGTTCATTCCTCACTGCCTGGGGATCTCCATTAGACCCTGATCTGACAGAAGGGAAAGTGCTGTGCTGGACACACGCACGTACAGTACTGGTATAAACCTACAGATCCAGTCAGCATTACTGGCAGCCCTGGAGATTCTTGTTGAGGGCAACATGTTACTAAGAAACCACTCGGCAGTAATGTTTGAGATCTTGTTTCTATATTTTCAGGTGTGTGTTATTTTTCTCTGGCATGTTATTATCAGTCACCACTTCTGTTTGAGTGCCAAGATGTAGTATGGAGCAGGTGTGAGACTGAACCTGCAGACTGAATGTATACAGATACAAAATATTACCATCCAAAAAGCAATTTTAAGAATTTATAATATCAAAATGTAAGCAGTGAATCAATATTTTGTCATTGCCAAATTTCCAGGGTGGAAATGGATCAATACTTAAATCAAGAATATAAACATGTTAGTCACTTTGTTTTGTTTTTTTTTTTATGACCACCAACATTTTGTTCTTTTTAAAATTTGGAAAGGGTATTTATTACATAACATTATTTACATTCCTGATTGGACAGTCACAACACTGACTCACAGTGAAAACCTTTTGCAGCCAAGAGAATTACTTGAGGCTCTTTTTGTTTTCAGTAAGCAGGGTTCCCACATCTTCTTAAATATCAAATTCTATTAATTTTCAGTGACTTGCTAAGGACCCAACACAGCAGAGTCTGAGACATGGATCACATTAAATTACAGTTAAATATTGCAATTTTTTATAATGAGTATGAAAAAAGAAGGAGAGGCTTGAATGTGTCAACATTTCTCAGTTGTGCTGCTGAGTTACAGTAATGACAGAAAAATTGCAGGAGGCACACGCAGACAGTGGATCCTCTCGGCTATACACTTACATTAACTGTTCATGTTTCTAGTTTTTCGAATTAAAAAAAAAAAGTTTTTTTTCCAAAACTCACAGCCCCCTCAATGACTGCATGAATGTCTATTTTAAAAACCCTTCAAGGCCTTAAGTTTTTAAGTCCATTTCTAATCATACTCATTACTATCGGTTAACTGTATCTGGTTGAGTTAGGACAATTTCATTGCCTGGTGCAAACTATGTGTATAGGACAAAGCATCTTGAAGCTTGAATCCTGAACTGGTGTGAGGTGAAGCCCTGGCAATTTAACCCCTTCAATATACAGTCCATAAAAAAACCTTGTCCTAATAAAAGATAATAATACTGTAGTGGCTTAGATTGTTTTTGTTTGACATAAAACATAGCTTCATTTCCTTTACTAGTGCATTTAAAAAAGGATTTGCCTTTTAAACCTACAGCTCAAAAAAGGGACAACTCTCATTTCAAATGTTTTAAATCAGTTCACGTAATTGCTGGAACAAGGGAAGGAGGACTGAAAAGGACAGTCCCAGGCTAAAACAGAGGGGTTGAGGAGTGGAGGGCTGGAGAACACACCTATATCTAGCCATGTCTACTCCTCCCCCTCCTCCTCCTCCAGGACCCAGAACCCCAGGAAAAGGATGCGCTCCGTGCACTGTGTGCAGTTCTGAGATAAGGCTCCTTCGGCAGAGGAGCGGCCTGGCTGGCTATCGGGCCCTTCCTGCTCCACTCTCTCCCCTGGCGGGGGCTGGGGCTGGGCAGGGAACACAGGGAGGGCCCACAGAGGGTCCCAGAGAAAAGGAGAGGGTGGGAAGACATTCAACAGGCCGCCTCCTTCAAGACACTCCAGTTCTATCTGTCCCTGCTAATGTAGCCGATGGAAAGCCACCGGTAAGACATGTGCCAACGAGCCAAGATACCGAGGCCAACACATTCAGGAGGAGAGTCGATCGAGCCAGCAGAGGGGCGGTGGGAAGGGTTCACTGGAGTGCATGTCAAACTTTTTTGACTCAACACGATCAGCAGAAACATTTATTGAACTTCATTCTATCAATTTACAAGATGCCTTCATCCAAAACCTACTTTAAGAAAAAATATACAACCACAACCAATACACCTGCAGATGTCTGAGTGAAGTGTTTTTTATCCCAATCCAGCGGCTTTTAAAATTAGTCTTTGCTATTCTTTTAAATGTTCCCATTCACTAATCAGCTTCACAGCGTACAAGTGATTACCAGTACACAAAAGCAGCCAGCCTATAAAATAAATCAGTCTGCTGTAAAAAATGTAAGCATTTTAAATACAACCTGTAGAAGGTGATTGCCAATATGGCCAGTTTGTTTTGGACCAGATATAAACTGGTCATGTGCCTGAAATACAGCAAGCATAAAAGCAAAACGGCACTCAGTTGGCAGTCTGTGTGGATTCCTTTAACTGAACTGGTTAAATGCAAAAATACACTTAACAATTATGAGCACACTGGTTAGTTGTGGCCTTAATCCAAAACATTAACAATGAAGTGATTCATAATCATCCATCATCTGGATATCATCAACTCAGAAGTCCAGAAAAATAGGCAGCAAAGCATTCAGCAGCCTTTATTCCCAAATGCAACAAAAAAAACTGTGTGTTTGCTGGTAAAACCTGGGGTTAACTTAGTGGTTTTTATGGATAACTCAACTGACAAGTAATTAATATTAATATTAATATTTCATATTAACTCGGACCCCAACTGGCTATTCAATAGTAGCTTTAAAAGCAGACTGTAACAAGGTCAGTCCTCCCAATCAATACCACACCTATTAGTCATTAAGGTGTGGGGATGAGGTTTAAAAGTAAAGGAGATCTAATGAACAATGGTGTGTGGTTATACTGTGTCTAATGTCTTAGTCATAACAAAATCTGAATCTCATACACTGGTGTAAAACTGGACAAATTGTGAGGTTAATTAAAGTTAGTGAAACAGGTGATTATAACTGGTTATGTTCAACCAATCAGCTCATTCAAAAGTATAAAGTCACCTTCTTGCTCACATGTTAATTAGCATTTGACAAAACTGCAGTTGCCCATTTATTTTCTTAAAAAACTGCCTGTTTGCATTACTTGCTGTTTTTTTTTCTTTCAATAATTTCAAGCCAATATTGGTTGGGTCTGTAATTGCATGAGTGTGCCCTCATTGTCCTGCCACAATAATAAATTTGGCGATACTCAGGGTCTATGGATCAGGCCCTGATTAGCCAGCTGTCTCTCCCTGATGAGCACACAAGTGCAGCAGCTCATCCTTCATGAGCCTGATGTGGGCGGACATAAAAAAACAGGTTGATGCCTTATTCCCTGGCAAATAAGCAAACCATTCCGCTGACCATCAATATTTTTATAAGTAATGTTGCTGCCTTGAAAATGATGCTTATATTCATCCTTATCCACCACAACAGTAATATTTACACAAATTAACAAAGTCAGAAACCATCAAAATGATGTAGCATAAAAACATTAAATGCCACACATGGATGCTTCCACAAAGCAATACTTTTCCTAAAGGCAAATACTTTCTGTGTGTAGTTAGGACAACAAAAAAAAAGGGTTTTGAAAAATTGCGTTTTGTGCCCGGTGCGAGAACGTTTATCATAAGTAACAAATGAAGACAACATTATGCATGCAGCGCGACTGCCCTGTGCTTGTTCAACATTGCAAACGCTTGCCGACAATGCGCCCCCCCCACCCAAGAGCATAGGGGTCCCCCCACCCTGACCCCAGAGAGGGAAGATACAGTGATTATTTTCCCCAGCTGTGATTTATTAGATTAAACAGTCAGTGATTAAACGGTAGTCCGTGGCTGTAAACAGCCGAGAGGGCTGGAAATCTTTGGGCGGTTAGCTTCACCAGGCGGTAATTACCCCGACCCCATGTATTCTAGTTTAGGCCTGTAACTAAGAGACAGACGCCCTCTTTTTCTTTTTTGTCCTGCGCTAATCTGTAAGTGTCAGCAAGCTGGCATGGCCAGGAGGGAGCCGTCCACACAACTGCCAGGGAGGTAAGGTGGTGTATGTGTGCTGCGTGTGTGTGCGTGTGTCTTTGCAGCAGGGGTGTGTTTGTGTGTGTGACTTGGCGGGTCTTGATATTTTTGGAGGCAGAAGCAAAAGGGCCTATCAACAAACACGCTCAAGAAAGGGAGAGCTTTTGCTTGAGGCAATTAGATGTTATCCGAGAATGAATTAGAGCTCCTCGGCTTCACAATGAGCCCAGCACTCATGGGCATGAGTGCACAGGCCCCATTCAAAGTCAGCCAGCCACACTACGACAACGTACGTTCACACTGGCGTCCCCTTTCAACAGATCACTGCTGCAAGTTGATAGACATGTGAGCCAAAAAATAATTTCTCTGCTTTGGTGCCATATTTCTATTTATACTGTCAATTATACAATACATGGGAAATGTGTAACGAGTAAAGGCTAATCCTGTTACGTTCCTGTTGTGACAGGACAGACCTCTAACCCTGTGAATCAAAACAATACAATAATTGAAAATTAAACTGCTTCGGGGGTTTCCCTACAATTTTAAAGCATTTTTAGTGCAACATCAAAGTCGGTTTATGCACCATCTAATCTAAGGGAATACAAAAATCAATGTGGAGAGCTTCCAAACTGACTAAATGACTTTTCCTGGATCTAATCTCCAAAATCATGTTATATTCCACTATTTTTTATTTTCAAAAAGTCAACGTTTTCAGGAAGGAACTTCAATTCACCCCTCCCCCCCCCAAAAACTGTACAACTTATACAATTACTTAATGTCTGTAATAATAGAGCTTAAAAATAACAGTAATGGCAGTTATTAAATGGTAGAGGAGTTGTCAGTCTGCAAATGTACCGGAAATCACACTGAAATAAAAAATGTCTTACTCTTGAATGATTACACTAAAGTGCGACACACTTTCCAAATAAAAATTCAACACTACCTCCCTTTGCTGTTCACAGGCCTCAGCAGCAACCTGTGAAACCTGAACTAGAGTGCAGACAACCGAAAAGACATTTTGCTTCTGCGCCGTCAGCAAAGTTTCGCTGTTCGACTCCGCCCATTGGCTCCTTGCCGACGCATCTGCCGAACGCTCGAGCCCCCAGCCCGGGCCGCCCCTGTCCCATATTCCTGAAGACCGTGGTGTCGGGGGAGGCCCCGCTGACGTGCGATCCTTCATGTGGACGACGCGTGGGCAGGAAAAACTTGCAACAGGTGCCACCCGATGAGGCTTGATCCTCGGCCCTTTGTGCCTGAGCAGGAGTGGGAGTGGGAGAGGCCGCAGGGGTCATGCTGACCCGAGAGCGGGGTGCGCCATACCGACCGTCTGACTGGAAGGTTCAGACGTCAAAACAAGCCTTGTGCCAAATTGCGCTAAACCATATTTCTTCCATGACACTTTTAAGAAGTACAAAAAAAATTAACAGCTCGATAATTGAAACTATGTTGGCTGAGAGGCTCAATCAGTAAAGTTACTGCATTAAGCTAAAGTAAAATGATAAGAATCCTCGGTGTAACTTATAATAAAAACCTTCATTTGGAATTATTATTTTTAGAGTTATTACAATGAGGAAGTGGCTTTTTCTACATGAGATATTTGTCATTTAAAAATAAAAACATGAAGCTTTTAAAGTAATAAAACCATTGCCCCCAAAAAATAAATCTGAATTTTGTCTTTTTCAAAAACACACACCCCAAAAAAGGAATACAGAAGGAGATGTAGGTGGAAAATAAAACCATGGCTTGTTTCCACCTTTCATCTGAGCTGGCGGCTTTAAAAAATGACTAACTTTTGTTGATGTATGAATCGGCGGGGAGTCTATTTATCAGCAGGCCCTCTGCGGTCGCCCGCTTGGGTCCCTCAAGTCACAAGCCGCGTCGCTCCCCTTTGACTGATTAATTAGCCAATCAGAGGACATTTTTCACTGGGCGGCAGAATGGTTTATTTCAGCTAATGCCGGGCTTTCGAGCTGAGGCCCGTTGGAGCCTCGTCGGCTCTTTCGGCCTGCCTGAGTGGCCGGGCAGAGGGGCAAGGGAGATAAATCAAGCCGGGCTGGCCCTCCATGTGGCTCCCCTAACTAAACCCCCTGAGGAGGGCACGGTGGTGGAGAAGGAGGGGGAAGTAGAGGGGGACGCAGGACGGCCAGGGGCACTGCTCGCCCGCCGATAAGCACGGGGAGCACAGGGCTGCCAAAGTGGCTTCATTTAGAAGTGGCCGGGGCTTTTTGATATCTCGGCAGAGAGAGCCTGTCGTTTGTCATGCTGTGAGTAATTGTGTGGAGGGGCACAAGAGGAGGCAGGAGATGGAGGGGACTCGCAAGCGTGGGATGGGTGATGGATAACAGAGAGCCATGTAGATGGACAGGTGCTCCACCATAGCTTGATAACCCTCACTGGTCAGGGAGTGTAAATAATGGTGTTAGGCATACATTTTCAGGGGGCCATGAGGTAAGGTGATGAAACAGTGGTCACCCATTTATCTTGTAGATATTGGTTTGTACTTAACAGGTAAAAATACAGGTTAAATTGCACAAGTGTGATGAAGTCAGATTCAGGTACACACAGAGGTACACCTGTACACGCAATACAAGCTAAAATGCAACAACTCAGCCATAAATCCTACCTTTCAAAATGTATAATGTTCAGTTCTGGCTGACACTGTCGGAAACATGTGAAATATCTAAACATAGTTAGTGGTGGTGCAATACAGGACTGGATTGTGTTGAGGTGAGATTGTAGTTTTATGGTCCTGTCAATTTATGTACACATACATCCCACTAACTACAGCCAACACATTTAACTAAATTAACGCACAAAGCTTAGCGTAAAAAACAAAACAAAACCTTTCAAGGTATAATAACGGCATCATAAAAGTAGACTTTATGACTGCATCACGTTACACAGGTGTACCGAATAAAGTGGATGTTTGTGTGTTTAAATGCACAGTATGCAATTTATGCCGGTTGGGGTCAATCAGTGATTGGGGTTGTTGTGTTCACTGTTAAACAAACATTACTGCTGATGAAAATCTATCCACGTAGCTTGGGCAGAAATGTTCATTGATGAGGTGATGTATTGTTTTATTCAGGATATATTTAGATTTAATCACGCTTGTCAACTTCCTCACTCTCTGACCAATCATCTCACGTCTCCACAAAAGTTATGGCAACATAACCATCAAATATATGAATTTTTCTTTTCTCTGGGTTTGATCATTGCTAATAACCTTTGGGTTTAAGATACAACAAAGGTCATTTTAATGTAGAAATGTTATACAATGATCTGTGTGTTGAAAAAAATAGATGATTGGTGTGATGTGATTGTCAGTGCTTAAAGTCCGTGCTCTGTCATACATGGCAAGGACGGAATGAACTGACATGCTTTTAATATCAACACTTGATCTCTGATTAAGAGGTGGGACGCAGTCTTTACTCTCACTACTTATCAAACACAATCTGAAATGCGTCTTTAACATTGATGATAAAAAGGGTAGAGTATCCAAAAGTTAAGAGGTATTTAATTATATTCTGAGGAATTGTTCCTACCAAACGCGTCTTTATTTAAAAAAATCAAAGCTGACTGCAGAGAGAAACCTGCACTTGTAATGTTTTTTATGCCGATTGCAATTGTCGGTTCTGATTTAAGAAATTATTAAAAGCGTTCCTTTTTATTCTACATTTAATTTAAAAGACATTTTCATGCAAAATACATCATACATTAAACATTAAAAATGTTTGAACTTAAAGGTTAACTGAGAAAAGAGGAATTTTACCCTACAATACAGCCCCACCTAAAGAAAAGTAGTTCAGGTGAAACACTAGAATGGATGAGACTCAGTGGCTACCCGTATCCAAACAATTTCTGTAAAGGAGTTAATAATCTGTCCCATGCCCTCGTATGGTCTTTTCATCACATTAAGTACTGCCTTTGATGAACAGAGGCATGTGAGACAGCCGAGTGTGTGTATGTGTGTGTCTGCGTTTCAGGGAGCGTTGTGAGCAGCGATAAGAGGCCAGCAGGAAGCACATCACTGCAGGAGGAAGGAAAACCCCAGCAGTGGGGGACTGGTGGAAGGGAGGCTGGAGAGACAGCAGTGGGTGGTGGGCGAAGTGCTGGAAGATTCATGAGGCGGGAAGGAGGGCGGTTTTGGAGAAGCTGATCCAGATTTGGTCGAGTCTCCTGGCCTCTTCTCGTCGGGATGCAGATATGTGATGATGTGTAAACACCTGCTAATCGACTCCACCACTAAGAGAAAACTCCTAGTGTTGATCTAGTCACTGATTGGGAACACAACTCATTGGGGTATTGAGATAATTCACGTGAGTATATACAGGAGTGTGTATGCAGGACTGTAAGCACAGATCAGGGTGCAGCGAGGGTCACTGGCAGTGTCACGAACACACTCACAGGAGATCCTGCACAATGCCT
The DNA here is from genome assembly GCF_904848185.1 of Acanthopagrus latus. Classification (NCBI taxonomy): domain Eukaryota; kingdom Metazoa; phylum Chordata; class Actinopteri; order Spariformes; family Sparidae; genus Acanthopagrus; species Acanthopagrus latus. The sequence goes on from NC_051060.1 coordinate 17,725,273, forward strand.
AGAGCTTGATTGCTCCATCACCCTCTTTGCCTCTTCCCAGTTACCTCAGATGTTGCTGGGCTTTAACACAAGGCCTCGTGGGATGCCATTGTAATTGTGTTCAGTGTTTTCGATATGGTCAATGGTGTCCCTCCTGGCTGAAAAATAACAACCCATAACCAAACGATTAGGGAGAAAATGATGGTGTGTATTGCTCGCATTTCCAATGTTAATCAGCTAGGGAGCAGCAGCCATTGTGATGTTATGGCTCGGTACAAGCAGGGGAATAGAGGAGGTTTTTTCTTGTGCAATTTATGGATTTTCAAGATGCCAATTTCTTCAAGCTAAATGCTTGAGATAAACAGAGGAAGCCAACAAGAGGCTTCTCTGTGCGTCTGAGTCCAAAAAGCGACATTTGTCATTGTCCCTCAGGTTTCTGTATGGGGTCGGCAGAACGTAAAGAAATGAAGACTGAAACGGATTTCTTTTAATTCATAAAGTACACAGAAGTTCTGTGTCTGCGTCACTTCTCATGGCTTTGATGATAATCCTACAGTTTGGTTTTTTTTTCAGATTTTGCATGAACAGTTCAGTGGAAAGTCTGTTTTTAAATATCTAAAAATATTCTTACAAAATCTCACTGGTGGGATAATTGTGATTATGTAAGACTTTAATATGTTCAACTGCGCATTTGGTGCATAAGTTTCATTAGCAGATACTTGTATTTATTTGCAATGTTTAATGTAAAACAACTCAAGGACTGTTTATTTGATTCCAAGGCAGGCAGAGGAATTTGCTTATAAGACATTACACAGGTTAATCTAAAAATATTTTGGGTTTCTGTTTAGGTAAGTAGGCTGAAGGAACTCACTTGGCCTGAAATGCAAGTTGCACCTGTCTCAGCCTGTAAGCTACGTTTCAAAAGCATACGAGCCAGCATAACGCCAAATGGCAAAGTGACGTTTGAAGTGACCGGCCACTAATGCCAAGAGCTAAAAGAGAACTTTATTTTGCAAGTGTCATCATTTCACATTTCTGCACACCTCACCCCCATTTGGATTTTCCTTTAATAATGCCCGCTGGCATTATAGCTACCTGATGTGACCGCTCCAAGACAGACGCAGAGAAGAGAGGGAAGTGCAAAGATAGGCGTAGGGGGTAAGAGTGCAAATCCTTTAACTGGATTTAGGTGCTCTTGCCGCCATCAGTGGCCCGGTGGCGGTGTTAAAGCCGCATACTGTGACACAACTAATCTAGGGCCACAGGCTGCTCAGGAGCTAGGAGCTGAAGGATCACATGATCACTGATGGAGGTATCAGCACCAGTGGTCATCCTTAATCACCAAGACAGAGGCAGATAAGCTCGAGCCACCTGGCCAGAGGTATGCTGCCTCCCGCAGTGCACAGTTGACATTGACTGGGTTAAGAAAGATCACAGGCCTGCCCTCTTTAGGAAACTACTGTTTCACTGCAAAAAGAGTAACTGACGCCACGACTACACATTTTTTCTAGCAGGACATTGTGCACTTTGACAAGATAAGACTGGCAGACTGGATCATATGACTGTAATACTTTGTAGGTATCGGTCATGATTATATTTCCTGGTTTGGAGAGTCAGAAAGGTGTGTTTGATCATAAAACCTGACTGTGAAAATAATGCCAAATAATTCTGCACCTTGTCGATTACTTTAACACACTTCTGAACTAGGACTAAGTTAAAAGAAAATCTGACATGCAGGTCAGGCTTCTATTATAAGAATAACATTGGTTTGTTTGGGGTTGTTGGAGAGGTGTTGATGTAGATAGATGTAAACGTTGTTAAAATTACGTAAAATTGTGGGTAATGTGAATCGTGACGTCTCTTACCTGCTCTTGCTCTTTGGCAGATTTTGCTCTCTTCCCAAAAATGCAGTTGAGGTCAGTTTCAGTACGAGATGACAGATCCTTCCCTAAAAAAGGGTGGGAAACACTTATTTTAGAAATTCAAATTCACTCTATGACTTATTTTCATCTTTGGCACTTAGAAATTGGGCTAATTTAAACAATTGTGGACTTTTACTTTTGCCAAAGTGCCAAAACGTTGACTCTAACATTTCATACTGCAATCTTCCTGCAACACACACACTTCCACCAACGAAACACATCAAATAACATCTCAACACATTTTCATTTTTTAAAATACGACTTAAGGGCAACTGACAAAAACATTGAAACATTAGTTTATGTGTCTGTATATGTGTGTCGGGGGGGTCGAAAGTAGGGGGAGGTGGTCTCTTGACTAAAGAAAGGAGAGGTTTGCGTGGTTTGCTCCTTACTTCAGGGATAAAACAGCAAAGAAAAATAAACCAACGGCGCGGTCCGCCACGACACGCCTCCGGATTCCCATTTTCAAGCCGGGCCTCAAAGACTCCTGAAGCATACCGTCGTCTGTCTCAAGCCCGGGTCCTGTTCGTACAGCTGCATCCTCTTCCTTCAGTGGGGCTCTGATAACATTTGGTTATTTATTGCTTTTAAACCTCTATCTCCCCCCTTCTCTTGGCTTTGAAAGTCGCTGCACATGCATGTCTAAGAAGTAAAACCAAGAAAGTACGCTGAAAACTAAAATAAATGAGGAGGATGGGAGGGGAGGGGGCCGTGGTGTTTGTCATCTAGTGAACACAGGTCAAAAGTAAAACTATGCCCAATCTGACCTTTTTGCTGTTTGGATGAGGAAGTACCTGTCAAAATTCTCTGGCTTTCAGGTGAAAGTGCAACTAACAGTGTTCTGATAAAAAGCAGCTTAACACTTCTTTTCCCATAAACTTTCAGAAGGCGGCGGAGTCCCATTACGCAGGATGAGGGCATGGGCTCTGCTAATGTGTGGTGGAAACTGTTAGTGAATACACGCTGGTTTCCAAGGACACGGCTGAAACGGCAGCAACTGTCAACACTGATAAGTGGTCAAACCAGACCGAGGAATCACTGAGGTTGTACAGACAAATACACTAATGTGATCAATTGAAAGATGGTGTAGAGCTGCAATGATTAATCATTTAGCTGTCACCTATTCGATTAATACATCTGAGATCTCTGATTCTACATTCTTAAAAATATGAATATTTTCTGGTCTCTTCTTTGAAAGTAAACTCTTTTGGTTGAGGCCAAACATTTTATAGACAAAACAAGTAAAGAAGAAGAATAACTGACAGATTGATCGACGATGAAAATAATCGTCAGTTGCAGCCCTAATTAGTGCCAAGTTATATCCAATGACTTGGCACTAACACAGGACTGGAGGTAGATTTTATATTTTTAGAGGAGTAAAAGAACACAACTTAGTACTTTCGCCTCCTCAACTCTGTAGTTTGACAATACATATCTATTATAAAAAGGTAATGATTGTTCACATTAAATGCAATAATGTGTTCTGTTACAAGGCAATAAATGCAACCCCACAAACAGCGGATGGAGAGCTGCGGTTAAATTCTGCATCAACCACCCCTTGCTGCCCTGACAGGTGATAGATGGAGGCAGCAATTAAAACTGGGTTACTGGTTTATGCTGCGGGCCCCCGGACCTGAGCAGCAGAGATTCTGGTGCCTTTCCCCCGCAAACAAAGGCCATCAATCCTCAGTGCTGGCAGTGAGGGGAGCAGCCCAAACAGGATATCAATAAAGAGCAGGAGAGAGTAAGGAGGCGACCCGCACCGAGACACAGAGCAAGATGTTTCCAAGGTCCTCAGATTCTACTGAGGGCACACGGTTTTTGAAGCTAAGCGCGATAGGTCATCAATACACTGGTGCAAGATTTCTTTACGCATATTAAAATATGCAGGGGCTCGAGGTAGACACAAATGCCAGTTTGACCAGAGTCACTGCTTCATAACTTCCTGTTGAGTCATTTACACGGACTGAAAAGACTTCAGTGAAGTGTAGTTGTAACCTCCCTTTGAACAATCTCACTCAAGCGATACACTGCTCTCTGGCAGTTTGGCTTCTGTCCAGTCTATCACGGTTTTCAATGGCAATGATTGCACACATGGACATGAAGACACTGCGGTCAGTGAGTGTGTAAAAAAGGTATTAAGCTGAGACTACATGCTCTTAATTTTCATCTCAGTTGTCAAATTGACAATTGACACCACAATCCAGTAAATAAACACATAATTCCTGCTTTTTGCCCTTTAAGATGTGTTTCTGTTATTCAGGATATTCAGATATTGTGATGTATTACTGTTGATTGCCGTGAAAAATATGTCTGGACCCCTGGATATTTTGTTAAAGACAGAGTCAACAATATGACTTTATAGTCTCTCAATGTATTTGTTATCTCACTGGGTGTGAAATCAGGTATTTAATGAAATGTATTTAAACTGTTGACCTCTGTCGCAAATGATCCGTTTGCATGCAGAACTACGAGAGCAGTACATGACTTTTTCAACCTCTCCTGTAACGAGCTTAGCGACACTAAATCTATTACCAAGCCTTAACTTGGCAACAGCTTCACAGGGAGGGCAGCCGACACTGGAACGGTTGGTGGAAGCATGCAAACAGGCGTGGCCGGTTATGTGCTTGCCTGGTAACTCTTTGGTTGCCCTTGCCAGTCCAGACCACAGGCTGCTGCTGGACACACTGAAGCTATGTCAAAAATGGGAAGATTCCAAACATAAATGACGCAGGATGTCCTGTGGGTACTGCTGAGGACCATCACTATTTCCAAAACTATCTAACAACTGGAAGACTGAAAGTCAAAGTGCACTGAGAGTTTATGCATGTCAGACCACCTGAGGCAGGTGGAGCATTCAACTCTCAGGTTTCCACTTAATGTTATAAGTCTCTAATGGACAAACGAGTACTGCCAGCGTCCCTTCTGTTGCATAACAACAGTTTGTGGCCTCCTTAAGAAGAAACGACTAAAAGTGGTGTCACGTTGCCAAAAACGGTTTGATTGACAGGTCTGACACCTACAGAGACACAAACTGCCTCAAGATTGGATTCCAGTGGAAAGATTCCCACCTGCATATCCTCCTAACCGCTTCCCTCTCTGCTTTCTGACAATCTGAGAAAATAAAGACACCGAAATCTGTCATTCGCTACCTGCTGTTTAGTTCCCCTGACATTTATAAGCAGCTGGTGGTGGTAATGGAAGGGATCTCCTCAAATGGATTAGAACTTAAAGTCCTGCAGGATCAGACTTTATCAGTTGACGGCTTGTCGAGGGGTATGACGCATCCAAATGCGAAGACAATAAAAGAGGCCCAAGTTCACCGTCAACGCAAATGTCCAATGACGAGCGACAGACAAATGTGGCTGCCTGAATGACTCGTGAGCAGGGTTTTGTTTGTGGTGCTTTTCATGAGGTCAATGAGGTTGATTTGGGGGAGAACAGGGAAACATAACAGAAAGGATGGAGGGGCCTGCAAATAGTCGATGAATGTCTCCACTTGCACGATTAAAAAGACAATATTGCATTAAAGATAGTCCCTTGTGTGCATTACCACTAGCTGTAACTCACAATGCATTATTTACAAGTGCTTTGGATCAACAGCAGTCAACACAATGCTGAAAAGTCGAAGGCTAACAGACATCCCTCTGCTAGTTTTAATTAAAAAAAAAAAAAAAAAACTCAAAACACTTTAAAAAAAAACAAAACATGTTGAACAAGTACCGGGCAGGCTCCAGATTCTCGAGAAATGAAAAATGTGACAACAGCCAAAATACACACAAAGATGTTTCAAATGAGAATAGCGGAGGAAGCTTAAGTGGGCAGTCAATCACAATGTTTTGCCAACAAAAACATGTTTCCTTGGGTACAGCGCACCAGACATGCACTACTCTCTCCAGCTGTGTCTTTAGATGTTAAGATGTGCATTAAGGTTCAAATAATACTCTGACATATACTCTTACTTTTGCATTCTCCTGAAGGTAAGGTGATATGCTGTCATTTAGCAGAACCAAAATAAACAACTATGAGCCCAGTCGGGAGTAGAATGGCACTAGTAGAGTTCACACCTTTATACAGCAGTCCCCTTTTGTAGTCAGTCATTGATACCAGCTACCTAATTACAACTGATGTTTTCCCCCAGAGAAATTAATGTTAACTGCATCCAATGTGAAAGACAGTGAGAAAAAACCCTGGATCTGGTGCAACGTTGAAATGAAGTTGTATGAGTGAAGTAGGCATAAGGAGGGAGGGCAGGAAGGAATACGTATGTGCGATCATGTCTGGTGCATCTCATCCATCAGGGACAAGGTCTTTTTCTGGCTCCTGCCAAATCAAGATCACGAAAACAGGGTGAGAGGGTCTGGGGGAGAGACTGAGGCCACGTTTATCTAGCAGGGTCATCTGATGGGCCACACAGCCCCTGGGAGGTGTTGTTGCTCGGGGTGGGGGGAGTGGGGGCAGTAAATGGACATGCCAGATGCCCCAAACAGGAAACAGGAAGTTGCTATTGAATGACGTAAAATAGAAAAGGCTCTTCCAGGTGAGGCAAGAGTTGAGATATTTTGTTTTCCCATGTATGCTGACCTGATGAGGTAGATCTGAACTCTATACCAAAAACGATTATAGATCAAGCACTTTACCATGTGTTAATATTTGATTAGCGTGCACTGCTTTCTTACAAAGAGACTTCCTGCAAACTGCGACAATCTTATTAAGAACCCGAGGCTGTAATCACTGAACTATGCTCCAAGTAAAGCAACTCAGCAGTAAAATATGGGCTAGCAGTTATTCACTTTGGTCTCCAGTGGTCCTGAACACTAAAATTCCTCCTCGTGCCTATCAGTGTACCGGCCTTGACCAGCAAATCTTGACTTCCTGACGTGTAAAGGAGTAATGAAAGTAGAAGGAAGAGTTATTAATAACCTCCCCTAGCACTGACCGGGCCAACTGACCCGGCACAGGCCGACAGATCTGTGATCAGCATCTGTGCTCTGAGCCAAATGAACAAGGCTCAACCCAGCCTAAAGGAGGCCGTCTGTCTGTCTGCACACTTGAGTTGCTGCTGGAAAAAAAAAAGAGCTGAGCTTAAATCAGTATACAGTTTTCCTGAAACTGAATAATGCAGATCCATTTTCAGCGGAGGAAATGTTTACAATGTGATGAACAGTTGATGCAGTCTGTCTGATACGACAGAGACAGTTTTACAGGTAGTCACTGTAATGACTGATGAGAATGAGAAAGGAAACAACTGCGTACACAAAGAACATCTTCCTGTTTATCTCTCTGCTGCCTTTACAGTAAAACCCACCTTTAGTGAACTTCATGTAATGGACCCTCTTTCTGGAACCCTTGGATTTCTCTTCCAAGCTGAAGCCTTTCTTCTCTTCTGGTGGAGTTTCTAAGGAAATTTAAGAAACAAAACATAAATGTCATACAATTCTAATATGCTCTGCAGTATTTCACCTCTTTGACAACTTGGAAACGACAGTATTCTGTGCTTGCTTTGTTTCCAAGAACAGTGATAATGAAGATATTCCTTGTATGACAGTGGGAGTATCAAAGGGTTTTCTTTTGTAAATGTGGCAGTGCAGCGCCCTCCTGTGTCCAAATAATGGAACAACAATCATAAGAAAAAAACAGGCTATTGTTTGAAGTCGTGTTTCATTCAGAATCACAGTTTGCTTGCAAAAGAAAGTATATATGATGTGCCAAGTCTAGATAGTGATCGATTCCAGATCCACACTAGAAAGGATTAGAACAACTTTCAGGAGTTCAATTACAGAACTGCAACAAATAATGTTTACAGAACTACACAATCAAGCAATGAGCGATTGTGTAGATGAAACACAAGGTTTTTTTTTTTTTTTTACAACACATCAAATTAAAAAGACAAATAAATACTGAATAGTAACAGTTTTTACATACCAGTGTTTTTGTTGTTGTTTTGGCCATGATGGTTGTTCAGTTCAGCAAGAAGCTCATTGAAATCATCTTGGTGTGCGATCCAGTTGTCCTATGAACACAGCAGATCTTAAAGAGGCTCTATACAACAATTTGTAGCATTTTACACTTATAAATCACTTTTTAACTGGACATATGTGAGTGGACTGTGATGTGATGTGAAAAACAAAACCTTGCCCGTCTCTCTTGGTTGCCTGTAGACGATTTGTTTAATGTTTAAATGTTCTCGAGTGCTGCATCATAGTGTCGATCTCCTCTCCACCAACAGAGAGCAACAGTAGCTAACACAAGCAGAACTGCAAAAATCTGCAGGGTAATTAAGTGACCTGTAATTATTATTGATAGTTTAACTAACTCGAAACATGACACAAGTGTACTGTAATATTAGCATAATAGGACTATGGTGCTCTGAAATCAGGTATTAATGGACTTGACTTAGTACTTCTGCAGCAAAACTGTGATTAATATCTGTACTGAAATAAAGGCTGCAATATTACTCATGAGAAATTACACATCGTTTGAAAACACCCACTCAGATAATATAAGCAGATACTGTGCCCATGCATTTAAACATACAAATAACCTTGAGAATAAAGTGCTGATTATACATTCTCGTCAGCTTCACACACATAAGTAAACTTATTTACATTTTAGGGCATTTAGCAGACGCTTTTGTCCGAAGCGACTTACAGTAATTCATACATTCATACACTGATGGCAGTGGCTGCCATGGAAGGTGCCGACCATCACATCATGAGCAGTTTGAGGTTCAGTATCTTGCCCAAGGACACACTGACATGCAGATCAGGGGAATCAAACCAGCAACCTTCCAATAACAAGACGCTGGCACTACCCTGCAGCCACAGTTGCCCCTGAATAATACTGAATAATGAGAAGGGCAAGAAATGCTTTCACTCAAGTGTTAAATGTGCCTACCTCATGGCTGGGATTGGTTCCCAGACCATAGTTGTCGTTCTTAACCTTCACTTTGATGTGATCGGTGGAGCCTTGCTCAGTTCTGCCCAGGCCCTTCACGTGAAAACAGAAGAGAGAGCATGTGAGACTCAACAACCCACCCATACTACACTGCCAACGCCTACAAGAAACTTAAAAACAGTAGTGATCCGTCTCAACACTCACCTTGCCCTTTGACCAGCCCATTCGCTCCAGCATCTTCTGGCCAAATTTGGAGTCATCTTTACTCCAGGCGCTGTTCCTGGGGTCGACAGACCACTTCTGTTTCCTCCGGGCTGGAGACAGAGAGCAGCAACATTGTTACGTAACAGTCAGCGTACATACAGATCTTACGTAAACGATTTGGATAATCCACGCAAACCAAGACAAACAATGAGTTTACATGCGCTGTAATAACTGACTTCATTATCAAATGATGTCCTGTGCCTGCGAACACACTGACTGACAGCTGTCATGACGGGAAATGATGCCCTACACCACGAACATCCGTTAAAACAAACACATGTCACAGCTTACGCAAATTTAATGTGTATAAATAAAGAAATATGTAGCCATTAATGACAATACAGTTCGCTGTAATGAGCTAGTAACAAGTGACTGCAGTAGAGGCACAACGTTAGGACAGACAACACGTGTTTACATCGACTGCCTCTTGCTAATGCTAATGCTAGCTACCCGAATATTTGGAAAAAATAGAAACTACTAAATATTTTTGGATGAAAGTCTCTCGACAGGTGGTAGGGGTGTTTTTCGCTAACACAGCACACAGAAACACACACTGTTACACTGAAAGAAAACTAGAAATATTCACGAAAAGCTCTAGAAGAGTTTTACATACGCTCGGCAAGCATGGACATCCTGGGGTCCTTAAACAGCTTGACGACAGTCGGGTAGGGATCCTAAAACAATGCCTGACGACAATGCGTTGCCACGCCGGTTGTTTGCGTGAACGTATCATTATAACAGAAACATCATTGCGTCTTTAAAACAAATTTTAATTCAACCAATTTTAACTACGAATATTATGGTTATTTGTATTCTCATCACTGCGTGGGATTCTCCCCGCCAACAGAGGGCGCCTCAGCCACACGTCCACGGCATAAAAACATGCAACGTGTGCTGCTGTTGTGTTACCCAGGTTCAATGAACATTACAGTACCTAACAACTGCCCGACTGAAATTGGGTTTCTGTGTCTCATACTGATACACAACTAAAGAAAAGAGGGCTAGTACCAAAAATATCAGCAATATAATATTGTATAATAGAGGTGTGACTAAGATGTACTGAGGAAGGATTTTCCATATCTGAACCATAACATTACCTATGTATAACTGTATATCATAAATATATATAAAAACAACACGACAAGATAATGACTAAAAATCGACCAATATCACAAATTATATTATCCTAGCAACAAGTATCAGTATTTATCAGATGGAGACTGAAACATGTCATTTCTGACATTTATTTTGCATACCGTGACGTCCAAGTGCCAAAACAAATAGCCTATGGGCTGTGTGTCTGTCATCCGCCTGTGTATGCTGATATCAGCCCACGAATACATTAGTCAGGCTCCACCCAAGACCAAACTATGTTGTGCAGAGCATTGCATAACAAGTACTGACTGCATAACCCGCCATAATGTCATAAAGTTCCTACAGATGGATGCGATGCACAGAGTCTCAGCTGCACCCGATCACATTTTAAGAGTTCTTGATGCAAAGCTGCTTCCTGTAATGGCAGAAGAAGTAAAACCACAAGTGAAACACAAAACAAGCACTTTCACTCTGAAAGAGCAGCACACGAGCGGCTCTTGAAGGCAGCAGCTGTAGCTGAGATGTGGACCAACTGGATTCCTCATGAATACCAAAGTCCTCTTATGTAACTTTTAATCAGTAAGACAATATACTAACCCGCATAAACAACCAATGAGCAAGACATTAGTAGAAAGCTTAATAACAGTAAAAGTAGCAACTGTAATATCAGTGATAGTGTCTGTTGGTAGTTTCTGGGATGTCATCGCTTAGGATTCACTTAGAGTTGCTGTCAGGCTTTTAAAGTATGGAGCCTGGAGTGTAAACATATTTTATTTGGATATATTTCACAATTAAACACTGTAAAAATCTAAAATCTTTCCAGTGAGCACAGTGCATTCTCCTTTTAATGTGTGACTGCCTTGCAGTTATACGTGGTGGACTTGAGTGTCCTTGAGTTTCACGTCGGAACATTTATCAGCCCTGTCAGGAGTCTTAGACAAGATATGAGGCCAGCGTTCACAATTCATGTCTGCACAATATTTATTTATGCTAAGCGGCCCCCAAAGATGTAAGTAGACTGACTCAGGTCACCTTCAGGATATGTATGCCTTGACAGGGAGCCCGAATCCCAGGATTATGTCATAAGGGAAACTTCCTCCATGTGAAACATTCATTTAAAGTCAGAGATTGAGGTGAAAATTTAAGCCAAATGAATGCCAAAATAGGTGATTAAAGAATGACAAACAGTTAAAGATTGACCTTGGAGGTTTACTTTCTGTCATTATAGCACAAAATGAAAACATTCACAGTGTTTCAGTGTTGTGAGAATATTTTATCTGAGAATCTGTTCTCTCTGAGATGCATCATGTATTATTTATTTGCCATTTATACTTTATCTATTTACTTAAAATTTTCTGGAGGACGTGTTAAAAGGCCTTCGAATTCTTGAGGTGATCTCTCAGTCAAGTAATAAAAATACAGTAAAAGAAACACATATAGAAGTACAATAATATACTTGTAATATAAACAATGAAAAGTATAAATAGTGTGACAGACACTACTAGCATGTGGGTGTTTCCTACTGGACAGTTTGATTTTTCAATTCTAAATCTCAAACTTAAGCCTCTCCTGTGTTAAATCACCCCTTCCCTACATTTTAATTAAAAGTGGAATATGTAAGATTTGGCCTCCTGTCAAATTAATTCTCAAAACAAACAGGACGCAGCATATCACCACAGTAACCGCCTACTGACGCTAACTGTAGCTGCAGTCAGCCAGTTAGCTCAGTTGGCCGTGCAGCTAAAGGTTTGACCTAGAATCTCGAGGACAGGAGGAGTGCAGCGCAACACATAGACATCACAATGACAAATTAATGTGGGTAACTTCACATTCTGTTGATCATTTATTCTAATTTTTTTTTAATGTTCTCAACTAAAAGTCTTACATACTGCCCCTTTCAGATGATTTGTTTGGCTGATCAACCATCACTTCACTTTTCAGCCCTTAAACTGAGACATTTTACTGATAATTGGCAGTCATTCCATCTCCACTAGCACAGACTGAATATATTATAAACTGATAAATAAACTGCATGTTGAGCACAATAGTGAAACATGTGCTTCATAAGGGTTAAGATACTGGCAATCCTGTATAATAATGCACAGCATTACTTGAAAGATTAACGTGAACAAGATCGGGTCGGACATCAGTTTTAATTCTGTAATGGTCAAGTCCGAGTTGTGTAAAGCTCTAATCTGACCCCAAATCTGTGGTTAAAGTTACCACCTCAAGCATGGGATTAAAGGCGAGCTTGCGTAACAGCCTGAGAGAGGATCAGTCTCAGCAGATATTGTCGTACCTGTCCCGGCCAGATTGTCCTAGAAACACTCAGACAATGGGGCTCATGATATTCTGTGCTATCGCGTTACCATTCCTGTATTTTTCCCCTCTGTCCTTGAAATGTCCTGATTTCAACTGAAGACAAAAACCTGCAGATCGCATGTTGAAATCGCATGCAATGGAAAGGTCAGATCAGGTCATCCAAAATTGATAGCTCTCGGGATCATTGAATCATAGAGCTCGTAAATATCGCCACGAACCGGAGGTCATTATTGATTTTATAACCCTCTCAGCATCAGCTGTTCCAGACGAATGGAGCCAAGGAAAAAGACATTAGATGCTTTGCGAAAGCCTTCTGTTAAACAAAAAGAAGAAGGAGCTCGGTTCAGGTCTTTATTTTTCCCCACAAGAGGAAGTTCTTTATGCAGGACAAGAACACAAAACCATCCATCATAAATACACCTGAAGGTATGAAAAAATTACCATGAGAACACACTGTGCCTTATAAGGGAGTGCCATACAGTAGACCCTTACAGTCTTCCTGCGGAGGAGGGTGGTCTTGGGTTCTATTACCATGGCAACAGGTCTCCATGTGGAATAACAGCTGTGGCACAGAGTGTTATGGCGTTCTTGGCCCACTGCCCAGCAGCAGCCCCCCACCCCCACGCCCGGCCCTCTTTATGTCTCGTCCTTCGCTGCAATGTAAGCCCCCTGCACACTCTTATTCTGCGATGACGAACAAAACAGTGGGGCCCAGCCGACCGAGGAGGCTCCCTGATTGGCTGGCGGGAGGCGGGCCTGCGTGTGTGTATGTGTGCGCACACCCAGGGAGACGTCTTACATAACAGGCTAGGTTTCCCCCTACTAGAGGGAGGGAAAGAAGGAGCTTGTGGACACTTTGTCACATGGCTCTTTGTTTCTGCTTTCTTCCAAACGCGCCCCCCCTTCCAACCCCCCAGAGCCTCGATGTGGAAATCTGTCAGGCACACACATGTGCAGTAATATTTGGTATGTTGCCCCTGAAGCAAGTTCACATGCTTGCGCTGCAGTTGCTTGTTGTTTGCGTGTATTTGATGTAACTCCTGAAAGATGTAACTTGATTCTTCAGCCATGAGGTGAAATCACAGCTCCTCTCAGTTCTTGCACTGGCAGCCAAATGTCAAAAGACCCTGTGTTCCAGACGGCAGGTCGACTGCATTGAAAATCTATTTGGAACTTGGCAAATCCAGTGCAAATATTGACTTATATTTGCAGTTCCACATTTCTGTCAAACTCCTGAAGGTAAAACAGGCTGCGTGTGCTTCTTCATATGGAGGGAGAAGACAAATTAGAGAAACTTTTAAAAACGCTTCAAACGTAAACGGCCAAAGAACCATCACACGCCAATGAAACTTGATAGAGTGACTCCCTGTTGTCTCACCTTTCTGCTGAGGATGCTGCTTTTTTTTCCCATCAGGTGTTACCATTGTCTTGCCTTCCCCTGTTATACAAGTCAAGCACTGATAACACTATTGCTATTTGTGTAACCAGATGTAAAAACACTGCGAAATCATTCCTACGTGCCGGGGTTGCGGGGATGCGCGTGTGTATGAAAAGAGCCTGTTCACGATTTCTTGTTTGCTGAGCTTTGTAATGAGAAAATGATCCTTTTTCCTCCCAACCAGAGAGCACACCTGCAGCTTTGTTGACACACGCTCACAGAGGAGAGGCGCCAATTAGAGTGGAGAGCTGGCAAAGTGTTCGTAGCCGCTGTGCTCTTCACTCATGATTGAGACCGAATGGAGTGTGCGCCGCGTCTCTTACTCAACGTCGAATTTGGCTGAATGGCGCAGACCTCTCGGGGCACTCTGCCTCCGCTCCGAGCTCTTTTCTTTCCGCGGCACGACAAAACTGCGAGACAAATCCAGACAAGGTCGCCAGGATGCAGCTGCAATTACTGACACCGAGAAATTGAAGAAAGGCCATCAAGCGTGTGGTGAAGGACGCCGCTGTCCTCGGGGTTACAGTTGATGATCCCGTGCGGTGGAGAAAAATGCAGCAGCTTCGGTTAAGTGCACTTATTGATGTGCTGAGGCAGACATTTTTCTCATCTGGGTTATTTTTTTGCGCCTTCAGAGACCCAATTGACCTCTGACCTTAGGGAGGAAGGATGTCAAGAAAGACAAGGGCCAGAACTGAGAAGACATGGCTTGTCCCGCCAGTCGCACTTTTCATCCTTATCCTTATAACTTAAACCTCTTATATGTAAAATGTGCGTCACTGTTACGTAATCCTAAACTGCAGATTAGCACATGTTTATTTGTCAGGTCACCTGTCACTCTGTTATTTGATTAATTGGTGTTGCAAGCCCTCCGTGCTTCCATCGGTTCTATCGCACACGTATTGACGACAGAACGAGTGGGTTTCCAGTTTGCAGGCTTGCACAAATCAGGATATTGTTGAGAAATCACATTGCTCCTCTCTCAGCAGACGCCAGTTCTCTTTCCACACAACGGATTTCATTTGACTCAGTTCATTAGAGCTCCACCGATCCTCCTTCTTTTAAAAAGCACTCCTGGTTCATGCGCAGGCTCAACCTGTTACAGCCTCTCGTCTTTTTGGGTTCTCTATTGTGAAGCCCCCCTGCTGACAGGCATGTAAGAGTGTGGACTAGCTAAACGAAGCTCCAGATGAACACTCAACTGAGAAGAAAGGACTGCAAAGAAGCCCATCGTTTCTTACACGAATAATCACTGATATTGTACAAAAAAAAGAGCACATGCTGTGTCTCCTCTGCGGCCTCAGATAGGCCCTGCATGAGCCCGGACTCATTATCCTGAAGAAGCTGCTTCCCTGAACCTACTGCACAGCAGCCGGTGATCCTCAGGCTCTCTGTACTCTAAATGATGTTTGCTTTTACCGATCTTCGTAAACTATTCCCCATTTTTTAGCTTTTGAGTCCTTTGCGATAACATACTGTTCCACTTTTTGCAGTGAATGGAAATGGAGAGTCGGGGTAGCCCTCAAACAATTTCTGGAGCTTTACAGCGCTGCAGCATTTCCCTTTAACGACTGAAGTAGATGGGGAAGTGTATCAAAATGTTGAAAAACAAGTACCAAAAATAAATAATTGCTTCATACCTCCATACCAAGCCTTCGGAAGCCCCAAGATCTGAGAATTTATTTGAGAAGACGTTGTTTACGTCCTTTTTTGAAGCTGAAATCTCCAATTTAATGTTTACTTGATTTCAGATGCTTTTTTTAAAACAGGTTGCCATCGACTTTGGTTGTTTTTGGAGAGCGCCATGACGCTGTTCAGCTCCAGAGATGTTTCGCAGGCTAAGGACACTTCCACTGACTCGCCACTGTTATGAACATGAGTCGATAATGACTGAATTTTCATGTTTGGGTGAATCGTTCCTACATGTCTTTCTGTATGTACATGATGTTTAGGGTAAAACGTACCCTATAGATATTGCTCATCACGCTCACTGATCCTCCACATCCAGAGTAATAACATTACGTAACGTGTGTTTTTACACTCCCTGATACATCAAATCGCAAAACAGCAAACAAAATTAAATGCAATCAAATATGTGCACAACAACACTGTTGGAAGCCGCAGTTGCGTATCTCACAAAACAGGAATATAATATAATAATAATAATATAATAAAGAGTCCCTGTGCCTGAATGTTGCCTGAGACAAGAAGTTATTGAGAAAGGGGAGTAAAGTGTATATGCATGAATCATGTAAAACCTTCTCCAGACAGCTGGATGCGTTTTCTCAAGTCTCCTCGTACGCACACTCCGACTCTTTCGATTCCTCACAAGTCACACACTGGTTTGTGTCACTTTTGGTTGGAGCCCACAGAGAAGTTAGTCCCGGATCATGTTACTGGTTTCGGCTGCCGGCAGCACAAGCTCGAACATTAACATGTTGCAGCGGAGCAGCGTATCATATTTTCTCACCTCTGCAGTCAGACAATATGCGTTTCGACCTGTTCGGGGACGCCGCGAAGTTAACCTGACATTGCTGACGATTCCAATACTGACATCGATAAAGGTCAGATTTGAGGCGAATGTGAAAATTTGAACGATTCTGCAAGTCACTGCATATAAAACTTCAGTGTACAGGGTGCGTATTACATAAGATGCATCCTCATGCGTTTGGTGATCTTATCTGCTGTCTGTACAACCAGTAACACTCATGGTCAAAAACTTTCATATCTCACAAGCAATGAAGGCTGTTCTGGGTAATTTGCACCGCCTTAAAGAATGAAGGAAGTTAAAACATTAACAAATCTAAAACCCTTCTAGTAAAGGCAGACAGGCACACGTTGGCACAGTTGGGCCTTGAGGACATTTTGTTCTCAAATGTTTGCCATGGCGAGCGCCCAGAGGTATTATCGCCTGCGGTTTGTTTATGTAAGAGAGTCAAGAGGAACTTGTTAGAGATTAAATTCTCTTCATGTAGTGAAGGTGTGAAAAAGACAACAGAAACAGGCGGAGTGGTACGTGGAAAAAAAACCCTTTTATTGTCAAAGCTTGTTGTGATTAAAAGACCAGACAGAACCTGCTAGGACTTTCATACAGAGACCAAATTCCAGCGTCACTTTTTTACAAAATGTCGAGATACAGAAACCACCACATGTGGTTGAACCTAAATGTGGCATACAGCGTCACATTTCCCTTCTTGTGTCAAAACAAATCCCCAGAGTTGAAGAAAATAATAAAATAACATAAAAAGTGGACAGGAACACTTACAAACAAGAGTGTTGAGAAAATGCTTTCACTTGACGAAGCTCCCACACGTTTAACACCAACAGACAGAATAAATAACGTTACGTGGAATAAACAGAAGAACAATTCTCAAGAATCATCGCTCCGCACTGCTCGTAATACAGATGCACTGCATCAGAAATCGCCCCCCGCGGGTGATTAGGCTCATTTACTTATCAGTAATTTTAAGACACAAATCCGTCTAAAGTGCATCAAAGAACACAACTTGTGCATTTGTACACCCACTTTGAGTTTAGCCACGGGAGCTTTAGGCCCGGAAAACCTGAATTGTGAAAATCCCAGGAAATTTAGCAGAAAACAAAACCCTGACCGATTTTGGATTTCCAAAGAAAAACAGGTGGAAACGCTCACACATACAAGATGCAACAGTCTGTTAAATAGATTTTTTTGCCTAGAAAACATTGCAAAAAAAGAAATTTGCGCAATTAATCAACATGCAAGTCATCTTCCTTTTCATCCAACCAAGTTTTTCTCAGAGGCAACCGTTTCGTCCCTGATACCGCTGACGACTTTCCGCCGATGGGCTGCTCTTTGCCCAGTCTCCGTGGAGAGTAAAAAGGGGGGTAAATAGAGCAAAGCAGGGGTAGATAGACAGGAGCGGGGAGGATTGTCTAACCCGCGCTGACCTTTACATTCTGGAGACACAGTCGCCTTGTGCCAGGCAAGCAGAGCCCTTCTGATTTTACACAGAGAAGTGAGAGAACAACTATGTACAGGCCATGTTTCTCTATTCTCTTTGGTCAGTCTTTACATTATGTACAAAGAATACTCGGACCGATGCGCTCAGTTAGCGCGAGCCATGCGCGTGTCTGCGCCAAAGTAGTTGAGCATCGTCTGGACGAGCTCCGGGAGGTCGTAATCGTGCTTCCAGCCCCAGTCCTTCCGTGCGTTGGAGTCGTCGAAGTTCATCGGCCAACTGTCGGCTGGATGGAAACGGAAGTGAGACATTCAATTCAATTCTTAAAAAAAAAAAAATAAAACCAGTGGTTTTCCATCTTAACTACATGCAGACCTGCTTTTGTACTCTTAACTGTAAAGTGTGTAAAGTGAGCGTATACGACTTTTAAAGAAGATTTAAAAAAAAAGCAACTTTCGTCTTGCATAGGAAAAGAAAAATTCACCAGTAGCTGGTCGTGGCTAATGTCAGCTTTCAAGATGCCGACGATTCCGACCCAACTCACCGATGGCCTGTCGTACGTGGTCAACGTCGTACGTGACCTCCAGGGGCATCTGCTTCTGGAGCTCCTGGGCCAGCTCCTCGGGGGTGAAGCTCATGGCGTTGATGTTGTAGGTCCTCATGGTCAGCGTGTCGGTCGGCGCCTCCATCACCTCCAGCGTGGCGCGCAGGCAGTCGTCGATGTACATCATGGGCAGCCGCGTGTCGGGTTTCAAGTTGCACTCGAACTTGCCAGATTTGATCGCATCGTGGAAAATCTGGACGGCGTAGTCTGCTCAGAGGTGGAAGAAGAACACGGAAGGAGAAAAGGTGAATAAACAGCTATGAAAAAAATTAAACTGATGACGACTGCATGATGAGTTTTCACGGTTTCTATAGCTGTTGGGACACGTGAAGATATGGAGATGATACATTGAGTTACCTGCCGCCCTAAAAATACAAGTCGCGTCAGCCATCTGGAAGAAGTCAGTTACATAACGAACTTGTGACATGGCGGCAGCGCTACAGGAATAGACATCCATTAAAATCCGAACCTTGTATGTGGCTGGAACTTTATCTCTCTCACCTGTCGTGCCACCTCCTGGCATGGAGTCAGCCGAGATGATTCCTGGGTAGCGGAGACAGCGGAAGTCCAGGCCGTAGCGGTGGTGGTAGTACTGTTGAAGAGATGTAAAGACAATCTCAATATGGTTGCGTGTAAATACATCCAGGGGAGTTTTATCAAGGGTCCTTTTTTTTTGGAATGAAAAAGAAAGAAGTCTGGGATCTAACCTCTCCCATCAGCTCGGCGTGGACTTTGGAGACGCCGTAGATGGTACGAGGCCTCTGCACACAGAGATCTGGTGTGGGGTTGCGGGGAGAGGTGGGGCCGAAGGCGCCGATGGTGCTCGGGACAAACAGACGCAAGCCGTGCTCCGCCGCAATGTCCAAGATGTTGTGAAGCCCTGAGGAAAAGAAAAGAAAACAAAAAACAACGCCATATCGTGAGGACGCCACGTTTAAAAGGAACATTACTGATGCTCGCGCGATGCCAAGAATCTTTAGTCACCGATTTACTCACCGGTGATGTTGACAGAGCGTGCCAGGGCCACGTTAGCCTCTCCAACGGCGCTGAGGAGGGCGCTGTAGTGAACCAGCCAGGTGATGCGGTTGTTCACCACGATTTCCCGCAGGTTCTTGTAGTCCAGGATGTCCGAGTAGATGAAGGGGCCTGACGGTGGCAGAAAGGATAGACGATTTTAAAATTCACCCATCAGGTTCATCTTGTATGAACTAGCTACAGAGATATATAGGATTTCTTCTATCATTACTAAGCAGACAGAATAGTTATGTAATCATTCACGGTTTGTTTACTGCTACCTATGTCTTCAGACAGCTCATCACTGGACGTACAGAACATCAGCGTCACATATTGATTTGTTGTCATTTGGCAACCTTTTTTTACAGGCGATGTGACTTCCAACAAAGATTTGGAACACACTGACGACCTTTGTTGCCAAACACCAGTGTTACCAATACAGTGTTAGTCACAGGCACACTCACGGGAGGAAAACTACTTTGTGCTCCCCATTGTGTTGAAACTAAAGACTGTCTAGACACCGAAAAGATTTTGATGACCAAATAAATGTTATATAATCTGACACACCTGTATCCCTGCCGGTCTAAAACATGTCAATTTGCGAGAGCATGCCGTGTCTGAATCTCAGTGCGGTGCAGCTGACTCACCGCTGTGGAACACGTTGCTTGGAGGTTTCCTGATGTCAGACAGGATGACATTGTTCTTGCCGAACCTCTTCCTACGAAGCAGGAAACCAGCGTTAAGCCAACTTAAAGAATGGCGTTGTTCTCACGCCGTCATTGAGTGTGTGTCACTCAGTGGACACACGGGTTGGGACGACTTACCTCAAGAGTTTGGCGAGCCCCACCCCGAGCTGACCCAGACCACCTGCAGCACAAGGAGAGAGACAGATCAGTCATCAGAGGAGGCTGCAGGCGTTACAAGTGAGCAGCGGCTCATAATCACCACTGCTGGTTCCCATAGAGACTGAAGTAACTAAGAAGGAGAGCGTGCTTAAAGGAAGAGTCCAGCCGTTCGCCTCCCACTCTTTTGTTTTCAACCGTCATCTCTTTCTGCCTTCACTGCAAACTTGTTAGAAATCCTGCTGGTGTTGAATCCCAGCAGAGCACATTATGTTCCCACGCACAACTTCTCATCACATTTCTCATCTCGAACGTCATGCAAGATAGGAAAAAAAAAAAAAAAAAAATGTGTGGCGGAAATGCTGCTGGCACATACCTGTGATGAGCACCTTGGGGTGGTCTGTTTCTGAGAAGGACACTGAGTGGAAGCTGGCGTCGGAAGTCACCTGCCGAGGGGAGAAGCTGATGTTGCGCACAGCCACTGTCAGGGGCTGGCAGCCGCACCCCGGGGTGCCGAGCAGGGCCTGCTTGGCCACCTTGCTGAGGGTTCTGATGACAGGCATGTTGGTACCTGCGGAGGAGAGGAATGTGTTCATGCTACTGGGCGACATTGTCGGATTTCACAGGCTTCAGCGAAAATTACTGAGGCGTTTTTTTTTTTTTTTTTTTTTTTTTCCCCCATTCTTTGAGTTGCAGAACAAAAAAACTGCTGATTTTGCACTTTTGCATTCCATTCCGTACATTTAATTGAGAGAAAAAAAATCGATTTTATATGACTAGTGGCTTCTTTCAGCGTTTTTTTTTTTTTTCTCCCCCTCTCCGGCCAAATCATAAAGTTCTGTATCAAGAGATTTGGGCTCCTCTCCAGACCTCCGGCGCCAGGAGGCGACCAAAGTGGCGCGCAGTGAGACGCATTCGATTTACATCTCTTTCACATGTATCGGTGAAACCAGGACAAAATCTGCAGAACAATGAATACTCTCCCCCCTCCTCACCGAGATGCGAGAAAATGTGCCAGCAGGGAGGACACGTACGCTACAGTCAAATGCAAATCCTCCTCATTGTTTCCATAGAGGCGCAGCGGCGCACGGCAACACCAAACACTTCATCACCAGAGTTCCCTCCCTCCACTCTTAAAACTTTCAGAAAAAACTTTCACTGCAGATTGTTTCAACGTGCGTTTCGTTTTTGTAAAAAAAAAAATATTTTTTTTTGTTTAGGAACGAGCAGAAGAGACGGAGCATTTAGTCGGAACATCGAAAGCATCTCTTGGAGATGTCCTACAGACTTTACTGTTAAGCAGCCTGTCTCCACTCATCAATCGACTTTCTCTCTCTCTCGTTTTTTTGTTTGCGCCACGTATCATATGAGAAGCGTACTTACCGAGAGTGCAGCGAGCTTCCCCCAAAAAAGGACGGAAAAAAGTAACTTGAGAGTATTTATACTGCTCTGCCTTCGACGAGAGCCAATCAGGGAGAGAGGGCGTACGGCAGCGCACGAAAACAGTGCCAAGATCAAGTCGTTAATTCCTGTGACGAGATTTGGGGATATTTTCGGAGCGGTTTTAGGTGTCTGGGACTTTTTTTTTTTGTTTTGTCTTTCTTGTGCAAAACATATCATGTTAACACACAGGGCTTAAGTAATATCATAGACGACAGCATCAACCAGTGAGATGAGTATGAATGAAAATCAGATTTTTAGACTTTATTTTTGCGCCAGAGGAAGCCGTGCGCCCCCCCTGCTCCATCTCCCCTGACCCTCCGCTGCCCTCCTCACAACATGTGCCGCTCACAACATGCTCTTTAACGTGCGCGTCACGGCCTGAGGCAGTTGTGTAACAGGGTGGCTGCGACGCGCTGCTTCCCCTTATTGGACCAGAAGCGGCGCGTCACGGCGGATTTCTTTATTTATATATACACATACACATATATACGTCCGGGCTGCAAATACGCGCTTTTAATGACAGGGAGGCTCCGTTTACTGTGGCTGGGGAGCTTTTTATTTTTTGAGTGAATGAGAAGGAGGCAACACTGCTTTTTAAACGTAAAAATAAATAAATAAATAAATTAAAATGTGGGTCTGTGAGCCACTCAGGCAAATGAAACCAGGCCAGTGCGCCCGAGTGAAGCTGTCATGGCACACGGCCCGGGCTTTACACGTCATTGTTAGGCTGGTAGACTGGCTGCCTGAATTAACAAGAGAAGGGTTCGTCTCAGCTGGCCTGGAGGGCCACAGAGTACACCAGCGTCTCCAAAATACGCGCACACGTTGTGAAATATCGGTTAAGCGCATCAAAGAAAAAAATCTCTTTATAATTACATTCTTTTTTTTTAAAAAAAGGCGCATCATTAGAGCCAGCACGTGGTCGAGGCAGATCATTTAAAATCCAGGGACAAATTGATTCATTATTCATATCACATTAATAAATAAATTTCAGGATTTTTTTTTTGTGTGTGTGTTGTTCTAAATCTAATTACGAACCAGGAAATGTAACGGAAGGAGTTCACTCACCGGTTAATCTGCGGGAATTCGAGCACCCGAAACTCCTGTCCGACTTTGCTGGGCGAGAAGAAGATGCTGCTTCCTCCTCTGAGCTGATCCTGGAGCCTGTTGGAGCGCTCTGACGTGATGCCTGTGTTATCTCCGGCCAGTGTTGCATCAGCTCGCGTCTTCAGGCTATATATCAGCGGCCATCTGGCTCCGGGGGAAGCCGGCTCCGTCTCGGATTGGTGGAGCCTCGGAGGTGCGGTCCTCCCTCGCAGACCACTCCCAGAGCGCGTCACTGCGGGCGCCCTGAGAGCCCCGCAGCCCCGGAGCCCCAATTAAAACAGCCAGCGCGTCCATTCAGTGCCACGACGAACTCACGCATGCTCGTCCCCGTGATTAATACTAATGACTTATGGAGGGCTTGCGGTGTGGAGGATACACAAAGATGGTGGAAGGCAAGGTGATCATCAAATACATCTCAGCAGGGAGCCTATTTTTATAACATATGAGGGTGATTATATTCAAAACAATTCACCTGGAGGTCATCATGATGCGTAAATAGAAACAAAGGGCAGTTCTCCAGAGCAGACATGTGCCAAATGACTCAAACAGAAATATATTCATCTTGCTACTGAGGAAACCTGAAAATGAAAATGCTCATGTGACAAACTAGAAGAAGAGAGTTAAAAACTTGATAGATGACTGCTGCCTGTCCATTAAAGGCGCACTATGTAGTTTTTTTTTTGGGGGGGGGGGGGGGCATTTTAATGGATTGATCTTTATGACAATAACAATTTCATTTTAGTTTCGGCTTGTTTACGTGTGGCGGACCCTGCCACCTCTCTTCGCTTCAAACGGTGTTCTGTGGATCTTGTCTCCGATTTTCTTTAAAAACTACTGATTTTGTCCCCCATTCATTTTTTTAAAAAAAACCAAAACATTTAATTAAAAAAAAAAAAATCTGGAAAAATGTCTTGCACAAAGAAAATATTAACCAAGAGTTGAAAACCGTTTGCACTTCACGGGCACAAGCAGCTGGAACTAGCTGCCCAAGCTGCTTACCATAACAGTGTAACGGATGCTGGATGTGACCAGCGTAGAGCGTAAAATCAGAATGTGATTTTATATTAAATGGGCTGGCTGGCGATGCAGGACAGCCAAACTAAAAGAGGCCACATTCTATAGTCTGCGGCCCTGCGCTCAGAATGAGTCACGACTGCCCCCCGCAACTTTAGCATGCAAAAGTGAGTTTCAGCTCCACTAACCTAGATCGTACTCTACATGCTACTTATGTTTAAGCAGGCCACAGTGTAATTTTACATGCGCATCCAAAAATATTTTAAAAGTTTAGTAGGGTCTTCCACTTCCAAAGAGAATATGAGCACCTGCATCGTAAGCCCCCTTTTCCTTATAAGAAGACTTTTTACATAGTTTAAACACGGCTGAGCTCGTCATGACGAAATAATGCACTGACATTGAGTGTTAATATTGTGAATATGGACAAAGGCTTTCACAAATACTGAGAGGAGTCAGTGAGTAGTAACTCAGCTGCACTACACATGAAGCTAAACGAGACTAACCAGATACTTTCTTGTGGTCAAACGCTTTTAAAGCAGCCTGCTGGAACCGGTTTGCCTTCACGTAACAGCCACAAAGTCATTCCGATGGTACGCTGACCGTGTGTAACAGTTCATCATACGCCAACATGCCACCGTCAGTGAGTTTGGTGAAACTGGGTCACGTTTTATGGGAAGAAAAAATAAGTTTTCCTGTCCTTTATGGAGTTTCCTGACAGACAGAAAGCTTAACTTCGTGCTTAAGTCTATGCTAACTGTAGCTTCGAGCTGGTTATTTCAGCTCGCAGGTGAGGTTTGGAAGACTGGGAAGAGGAGTTTTATGCATCTGGGTTGGAAGGGGGCCAAGCTGAACAATGCTGGTCGGGAGCAGCGTCCAGAATGAGCATCAGAACCGGAGCCAGGTAAACAGGAGGGGAACTGAGCTCAGCAGCCTCTAAGGGACATCATGACGGAGGCCAAGAGATGTGATGAGGACACTGACAGAGAAAGATGACAAGAGAAAAACGGAGTTCTACTACACTGTGTGTTTCACTTCCAGGTTTAAATAAATGTATCCAAGATGTGTGTGAGAAGATCGGACGCCTTTCACACTGATCGTGTAAAACCATCAAACGGTGATGTCAGAGAGGAAGTGGTTATTCAAATGTCACCTGGCTGTGGTCCAACGGAAGCTGACGTGCTAACATATATAGTTGTTTTACCTTGAAATGTGGCCTGATCCCCATCCAGATTGTTCAACTGCTCATCGGTCAGAAAGCTGAACACTTCAACATGGAACACATTGGCGCCTCGTTTAAGCCGGCCGCCTTGTGAATACGGTCTATAGCATGTTACAGCCAGGTGTTGACGCCGCATCGCGTCTGGTTCAGGCTGCCTTATATGGCGTTCTGCTGTTCTGACGTGTGCAGCACAAACCTGATGGCTACGTGGCAAGAAAACAAAACATGTTTACCTCGAGACGCAAGCTTTCAACACGCAACACTGATATGATGCCGCCGGGTTCTGTTGAGGGGTTGGCATGTGATGTGACATCTGATAATATTGCCACACAATCCTTGGATTTGTATTCACAACTATTGTGTTGTGCTCAGAGGCTGTGTACAAGAGACCGATTTTCACCGATAAGGTAATCAAATTGTTCTAAAAGGCACTCCTAATCTCAATCCCTGCGGCGGCACTTCAGCTGTTTGGTAAAAGGAAGCAGTGAAGCGCTACAGCCTCTTTGATTTGAATCTGTTCATGTTTATCAAGGGAAAGGTAAGATGTGAGTGTGTGCACACCCTCTGTTTGACTTTGGGGTTTGTTTGCAGTAGATAGAGGAGGGCCAACGAGGGTGACGATGTCTCCGAGTGGAGTGAGCAGAGGGTGGGCACAAGGTCCGTGCTGAAACGTGAGTGGTGGACGGGCGCACACCCCCATCGGCTGTCGTCACTGGGAGGGAAAGTGGCATGGTCCAAAACAAGTTAATCTGTAAACTGACCCACTGAAAACAAAAGCCGAATATCTTTGGGGAACACCTAGAAAGCACTAATTTCCAAAACAGCACGGATTCACGGCCTTACTATCGGGGAAATGATACCTGATTACTGTGCGATGACACAATTTTGGTTAACTTCTGTTTTCAGTGGGAGCATCTGGGAGGGGGAAAAAAAAAATCACAATTCATTATCTCTTCAAGTCTCTCCAGTTTTTTGACTGGACAGCACAAACACTGACTCTCGTCCCCCTTCCAAAAAGAGTCACGGGCTGTGATGAAGTGACTGTCTGCAATCATTAAACTGAACTTGAAGAGGGACGTGATCCAGTTGTACCGCAAACCAAAAACACCTGCTTCCGACGAAACACCTCAGCACGAGCACACGCAGTCCTCGGTTGAGAGGCAGTCGAAGGCATCCTGTGCGTTAAGTAACATAAGGCTCTCAGCCATGAAATCAGAGCAGCAACAAGGCCACATCAATATGGAGAAGACTGATGGCTGGACGGTTGCACTGTAAACACTGGCAGCAGTCACATGCCTCCGTGCAGCAGCTGATTCCTGGCTATTTATTCCCCCAGTCATCATCAGATGATACTTTCCTCACAGGCAAGGCAACATGTTTTATGGTAGCTGTTTACTAATCCTTAGACAAGCCATATGGGGACAAGGTATGAGAAGATTGTAATCTGTCACCTGCCTTTGAAGTGGAAAAGAAAATGTTCCTCTGTCAGTGGGCAGGGACAGACGTGACCAGGGTCTCAGGGCAGAGGAAACACTAACACTGATATCATGATATAAAGTTGTGAGGGCGAGCGTTTTGCATATCTGGCGGATTAGATGCTAAATGCTTCCCTTTGTTTACCAGCTAATCTCTAACTTCGTCTGTTTGCTTTTGGCGCTGGAGGGCAGCATGTGTTTTTACTGTTCTGCAGAAAAACATCTGCCTGCTGTGACCACGAACTGGGCCGATGAGAGCTGTGAGACTCAATCAAAAAACAATAGTAGTGGGCCGTAAAAGCAAAAACAATGAGCTGAAAGATGCAGATACAGGTGATTATTCTCTGCTGGTCCATCCCTACAAGCCTTTCACAGGTTTCTAATGCATTTTTTTTATATATAAGCAGGATTTAGCCCAGGTTTAATATTTAGTGTGATTATGTTAACGCCTCATTTGCACACGGCTCTTTGCACGTATGGGAGTCAACCGGGAGTCCATTCATTCCCAGAGGAGCTTCCGCAAATCTCTTAGTCGGATGATCTGTCGGACTGTGTGCAGTGTGTCACACAAATGTAGCATTAAAAAAATTGGTTTTCTGACTAATGGATGTAATACAGACCTACTTGTACATCTTTTCAAGTGAAAGGAGACAGTATATTTAGCTGCTAGTCGCTGAACACGCACAGGGGGGTTCATATGCCTTTAAACTAAATATTTCACAAAACTGACCACACACAATAACCTGTTGCGTCAAAGCTGCTGTAAGCATTGACGTTGTTTGAACTGACTTCCTGTCCCCTCTCTTCTCTCTACTTTATCACACTTGCACATCTCCTTTCCGTTTCTCGAGGCAGCTCTTTCTGCCTCTTTCGTTTCTTCGAGCACTTTTGACATAAGCCGTCACCGGGTGTGCTGGAATTGGTATTTTTCCCCTGTTGGTGTAAGAACACGGACCTCCATGATGATAAACAAACTCAAACATGTGTTGTGCTTAAATTTTTAATGGCTTGAAAACTTAAAAAAAAACAAAAACATTCAATCTTTTGGACAATAATAATCTTACAGACAATCTGATCATAAAAAATAAAAGAACTGAAATGTTTACTTTGAACTCCTCAGCTGTAAGGCATTGCACGAAGCTGATAAGCACAACAGACAAATGCGGCGTTTCGTCCACAGTGCTGATAATCATTTTTAGAGTTTTGCTGACTTTGACGAAGCAATGATCATTAAAGACATTATGCACAATGCAAGCGTAGGAAGTTTGTACAGTTGAAAATCACGCCGTTACCTTGATTGGACTCGTTGTTCCATTCATGCACGCGCAAAAGCAACGGCAGGAACGGCGTCTTGTTTTGGCAAAAGTAAAAATTGTATACACTGCAGCGATAACGACCTATCCCCTTTATAAAGCAGGTTAATGTAGTGACTGTAATCGGTTCAGCTTAGTGTGGTTATTACATCATCTGTGAAGCAAAAAAGTTTGAAGATGACACTGAAACAAGCAGAGAAGTGCATGTTTTACATACTGACGAAACAAAGAAAACTGGCCCAGGATGAACAGTGGATTCAATTTTTTTTACCCCAGAATGGCCTTTTTTAAAGTGCAGCATGAAGCTCTCTTCTAATATTAATCTAATGGAAAGCTGCCTTCACCTATGGACAGCATTGAAAGACGAGCTGTAATGTCACCATGTTCAGAGAATTCAGGTCATGTTGTTCTACACGTGTTCCCCTAGCTCTTAGTGACAAGTGCAATTAAGAAACATGTTTCATGTGGTTCGACTGGTCCTGGACTTGGGTTGGGTCGGCGTCAGCGTCCCCTGAACACACAGTCCTTGTCACCTGAACGTAAGCCTGATAGTCTGAACCTACATTAGTTAGTTTATTAGCTTGTCTTCAAGTTGAATATGAATACATTTATTGTCTAATATGGCTTCAGCGGGCGAGTGAGACTTACAATTAGCGGAGTATGTGACTGATATCGTATATGCCTTTCACACAAAGTGCGTTAGTTCTCTATTCTTGACTATAAATCAGAGGATAAGCGATTTGTTTGATATATGTACTTCAACACGACAATCATAATATAACTTTAATTTCCAAAATATAAATTGGTCTTTAAAGCGATAATCTCAAACTAACATTTTCACCTGTTAAGAAGACAAACCTATGTGTTAAACTCTGTCAAGTCTTGCTCACCGTCATACGACCAACATGGCTTCCGTTACTGTGGCAACAAGACCCCCATCACCCCCCTTTTTTTCTGTATCATACACCCAAAACATATTCGACTAGTTTGCTATTGTAACATAAAGATACTACCGACGAAGCAAGCTGATGAACACTTTATAACACTGTGTTAAATAAGTCTCTGTCCATGCCTCCTGCGATGCTGCTTACTGTAATGTCAAGTAATGATTTCACAGACACACACAAATCAGGATATTTTGGTCAGATCCTTATTAAATAAGCCTCCCAGTCTTCTCATTGTACAGTACAGCGGGTGCTGACCTAGGCTACCTACGCTTATTATATCATCTCAACGTGCACCACAGTCACATGCTGCCTTATAGCACCCTATATGTTGCCATAGTTACTCCGCAGTGCTTCAGTGGCATATACATTCAGCGGGATGTTTGGTGAAAATGTGTACCCTGTAGTAAATCAACCAACATTCCCTCCTGAACAAGATTAATGCCCACAGACATGAAAAAGAAATATCATAGAAGTCTGCAGCCACACATCACTCGCCGAATTTCATAGATATCTGTGTATGTAAATGAGAGTCAGCAGGTGTGTGTGTGAGGCGCGGGGTGTTTGGCGAGGCTTTAGCAACTGTGAAATCAGTCGACGGGCCGAAGCATCGTTTAAGGAAATGAGCAGCTGTTTCTGTACACAGAGGTCTGCATGCGTATTAGAGTGAGGTTGCAAGTTCTGATTTGATCCGATGATTATCTTTTTTTTATTCATCAGTCAGGAATGTCCAAACATAGCCCATTTAAATTTCTCACCAACAGTCCAAAAACTCAAGGAATCAAATTTACGTTTTATGACGACGAAAAGTGGCGATTTCTCACATTTTTGGAATCCAAACTGTTGCCAGTTATTTTATTATGAGGTGACGAGTGTTTGGCTTTTATCAGTGCTCTGAGAGATATCTGGCTGTCTTCTCTTCTGTTTTTTTTTGGTTTCGGAATCTTTCACTCCTGCCTTGTTTAAATGACACAAAGTGTTAAAATGTCAACATTTTTCGTTTTGTATGTAAGGTGGGAGAGCACTCTGTCAGTCCATGAATGCAAAGTCAAAGAGAGGTCGGCCATTCCAGTTCAATTTTCATCGGTCCAGCAAACCAAAACGTAACAACAATCAAGTACAAAATCCAAAATTATAACTGGATTTTATCTTTTCAGACAAGAAAAGAATATTTAGACCTAATCGAGGCCTAAAAGCGGATCGACTGACAGCACTCCCCCTTTTTTCCTCTCTCTCTCTTTCAATCTCCCTCTCTCTCTCTCTTTCTTTCTCTCTCTCTACCTCTCCCTCTCTCTCCCTCTCTCTCTATGGCGTCTGCAGCAGAGGGTCTTCAGTTTCCAGCTGGGCCAGCTGCCTGCGCAGGCTGTTTACTTTGTTCTGCAGCTCCTTGTTGTACTCAATTATGTGAACCATTTCCTCGTAGGCCTCGTCCAAACACCTGGAGGAACGGTTCCAGCGAAGGAACACGCCTGTAATAGAAAAGGAGGTGGGCACTTATTCAGTAATCTAGAAAGAATAACACCTATTACAAGGAAGTGGTTTCCCTTATTACTGTTAAACTCTAATTAGAGTGTACAGCCCTGCTAGAGGCTCAGCTGCACTTTGAGTCAAATGTCAGCATGCACAATTGTTCAAAGTCACAGAACTAACATGCAAATGTTTAGCAGGTACAAAATTTCCCACATTCAGCAGCACAGTTAGGCATGTTTGCAAACTAACATTTGCTAACCAGCATTAAACACAGAGAATATAAAAGAATAGGAGTGTTATGATTCTCCAAATCCATGATTCAATTGGACTTTCCAGTTGTGTTAAGCACTGGCAGCGGTGCATTTGTTAGACCAACACCTGTATTTGTGATCAGCTGGCAGTTGCATTTACAACATCTTGTTTAAAAAGATCCTGGTGGGTTTTTGCAGGTTTTAGGCAAGTTAAAATAATATTCACCAAAAATAATCCAGAGTTCAACAAAACCATCACCTTTCAGTGATTCAACATCAAATTTAAAAAAAAAGACTTCAAAAAATTGAGTTTGTTACAAAGTCCATTCTCTCAAATCTGTCCAAAGGTAAACCCTCCGCTCAAACAAATCAATAAAGGATCTCTGAAAAAGAAAATAAACCCAACATCTCCAACAATCACTGATAACGCCTCAGAATTCAATGATCCAAAATCCGGATTAAGATGACCCTGTTGGCTTTTGTCATAAACCAAGGCTATTGGAGTTCAACCTGGTGGGAACATGACAGCCTGTACTAAGGGGAACATGAAGCGAACATGGATGGCAATCCATTCTATAATTGTTGAGATACTTAACTCATAACCACAAATGTCAACCTCAAGGTGTCACAAGAGGAGAACCGAAGCCATTAGAATTCATCATCACGAATGCTACCAGAGTAAGAATGTGCATCTTGCATGCTTGAGAAAATAAGGAGCTTTTGTCTGACACATAAAGGGGTATTCAAGTATATGAAATTGTAAAAAGAAAACTTGTTTCCTGCCTCAATTGTCTAATTAAGGTAGAAAAGAACAGTAGGAATGGAATAACTGAGTTTCCTGAGAGCAATAAACAAAGATTCTTGAGGCCGAATGTGACGCCAGTGTGTTGAAAGTCAAACCAGTGACTGTGTGCAGATGCCAACCTTTCAATTGCTCTCTGATGGTGGGTGGGGGATTTTGGAAGATGACCCCGTGAGACTGATACTCTGGAAACTCAAGTATGTCCACAGAGTTGTGCTGGATGACAGGAACAAACTAATAGGGTCAGTCATTATGAAAGTAAGTTTGGCGCAACATGGATTAACTCATCGACTCATTATTGAGGTTGCAGTTATTTTATATTGTTGCTTATCTTCATTTGGGTAGATGATTTCAGGTTTGCTGCACTACAGTAAATTGATAGGAAATATACTTTAAATTGATGTTAGAATAACATACTCAACTTTTGTGCCTCAAACTTAGAAATAGTGGACTACAGCCGTTCTAGTTTACCTGGTTAGTAGGATCAAAATACTTTTCAGTATGGAACACATTTTATGAAATTGGGAGCAAGAGATGGTGTCTGACTGTGTCCCTATTTGACAGGATTTTAGCATCTTTGTCCCTGGATAACACAGTAAATACTAGGTATTAATCTTAAAGGCATACTGTGCATGATGTGTCAGTTGTAAACATACCAAATTAAGAGTTAAGATGAAATCAATAAGACACAAAATTTAGTGACACAGAATCTGAGAAAACTTTTTTAGACCTTTGTAGACGTCTTTGTTCCCTGAGGCCACAATTCCACCACCTGGCTACTGATTGTACCTGGTTACTTTCCTCTCCTACAGTCAAATATAACATATATACAAGTGCCTGATGCTCTAAACTCAGAGCATGTGTTCCCTCCAAAGTGTGCTTAGCTGAAGTAATTTAGTATCTTTATTTATTGTGAACATAGAGAAAGTGAAACATTAAGTGCTGCTCTGTGTTTTGCTCCTCTGTAATCTATCCCCTCCACTAGCTGCTAGCTCTCTTTGCCAAACATACTTGTGATCATTGGTTGCTGACAGCTGACTAGCTCAACGCAGATTTGCAGGGCCCTCTTGGTTTTAACCAGCACAACGTACGCAACAATACCTGCCTGTGACTGACGGATTAAATGGACCGGTACTGCAGGAACATTTAAAAATCTTCACATTTTTAATTTCCTGAGTCACCACACAGCGAATATAACGAGTGCTGACACAGCACTGTGAAGAGACATAGCAATGGTAGCAGCATAAGAAGACACGCTCCATTATGGTCAGCGACACATAGTCAGTAGTCAGTTCAGTTAACTTCTTAAGTGACAGTCTGTTCTGCTTAAGCAGATTAAATACGCTGTTAGTCTTGTAGTACTGTGGCATTTTAGCTGAGCATAGAAAAACTGTCGAGCACGTTCACATGCTCGGCTCTTCTGACTTTTATAGAGACGACCAAACAAAGTATTCAGGTGAGACAACAGTTCATAATGATAGGTGGCTGACTAATCGGAGAGCAACAATTGCAGCCACTGCTTATACGGATTACTATTATTATTATCACTTTCATGTGTGAACTGTTCACAAGTGTTGAGGAGTTGTAGATCAAACGCCACCACGGAGCTAAAACTTCTCCTTCTTTATCTGTCTTTTCCTGGTAAAACAGTGCAAATGTCATTGTGACTCACGACAAATGACACAGCAACATGTGTCACACCCTCTTGGTCATATTTATCTTCTAAATAACTTCTGAAGAGACCTGCCGAGTTGAAGCCTCCAGAAACATACAGATGTGGGTCTTTTCCAGTGGGATGTGCGTCATGCTATACAAAAGTGTAGCGTGGGCAGGATGTCTGTTGCATTTTGCATGCCTCAGTAGTTCTTATACAATCCACTTCATATAGAATGAGGGTGTGGTTCTGAGGCTTTAGGCAGGAGAAGAGGCCTCTTCACACGTGATCGCCTGAACCCGGTGACCCCCGATCTGTCTAGACCCCTTCCCCCATACTTCTTTTATGAATGGCGTGTGCTTTGAGCTGATGCAACATTCAAGCGTTTGAGCTCAGACGCCCCTGGAACTTCTTTTTGCAATCACTGAACCCACAATTATAGAAAGTAACCACATACATGCTAGGAAAACATGGCAAACCTAGCTCCTAGAAACACAGCCATTAGGGAACAGCCGACTCTGACTTATTTAACATATTCCTTGCATTGAATTAAATCATTTTACATTCCAAAAGACATTAAATGAATGGGAAACTTGTGCCCAGCAGGGGATAGCCATTGAATTCCAAGTAATCCTTGATTTACAATGACCATATGTCCCAAGACAACAATCGAAATAACAATGGCGAGTAGCCCTGCTTAGAAAAAGACAGCAGCCTGATGCCATCTCAAACTCATGCTGTTCCTTCGAGAGGCTGCTGAGAAATAAAACAGCAGTATGCATCCCTTTCACCCACACAGCTTTACTTAATCATCATGGAAACATCACTGTCTCGCTGCTCATGTTGTTTATCACCATTTGGTGCTCTGAAACTATAATAAGGCGGAAGAGCTGTGTAACATTCTGACATCTGCTACCAATTCATCCAAACCGATATCTCCTCGTGCAATCTAAGCTTGAAATTCAAACAGGAACTATCTGCGGCGAGTGCAAAAGCGTGCCAAAGGACTAAGATTACCGGCTACTGGTTACCTCACAGTAAACGGTCACTAGTAGGGGTCAGTGAGGATACCCTCTGTGTAGCCTATAATTAGACATGTAAGCCACACAAATCATGGAGACACCTGAGAAGCAGTGTGAGCAATCCTGAAAATACATAGATGCCGAAAGTCAAATGAGAGGACAGAAAAGACGTCATATGAGCAGAACAGCCACGTGCAGAGTTTGACCTCTTCACGTGACACCGCTCATAGGGCGGGTCATCAGAGGGGGGCGGGGTCACTACTGGGAGAGGTGAGTAAATGCTAAAAGTTGAAAATGTATATGCTTGTTATTTTATTTTCATGCTCGCCACGTTTGTACTTTAATTATTAGCAATACAATATATCATTAGTGATAGTGTTAGTACAATATAAACAGAGCATTGCTGTTGTTACGATTCACTGCACGTTTCTGTAAAAATGTCAAGTCATTTATGCATATGGGGAATGTACAAGTGGTTTACCAGGTCACTCAGTTTATCAGCAGTAAAAAAAAAATGGCGAAATCAATGGCGCCCTCTTCTGGCGACATTTCAGAGTATCTGTCCGAGCACAAATCTAATCAGGGATGACACCATGACCGATTTAAAGCGGCATACATATGGCGAAGGTTCTTCCCAGCCGTTGCTAAAAAAACTGCTTGAGGCGCTGGTAATTAAGTTAATTAGACTTGGTTTCAAGGATTATCCCAAGGATAAACAAAAAACCATGAGTCACCGTCAGCTGTATGTTTTCTATGTTTCTCACCTTCCCATAGCAGCAGACTCTGAGGGGCAACAGAGGGCCAGATCACGAGACTGTTGGCCTCAAACAGTGGGTTGGACAGACGCTCCAGTTCTTGTGGTCGATTCACCCACGACCACAGGGACACAGTCTTCTCAGGCAGAGACAGTTTGGCTCTATGGAAAAGAGCAGTTTGTCAAGGTGGTTGTGTAACCTGCACAATGACACATCCCTGGTTGTTGGCACTGGTGTTGTTGTGAATAGTCTCCTCGTTTTCCCTCAATGAAAACTTCAGAACTGACTTTGGGAAAAGTCACGTAATCCACAACTGTTTGAGTAAAGCCGCTTAGTGGCCAGTAGCTCAGGGATGTGAAGTAAAGGCCCCATGAAACGCTGTTTGCATGATGTAACTCTTAACATCAGTGTCACGAATTACCACACTGATGGCCTATATATTGCATTTTAACATTTATGAACATTGTATTGTACGGATACTGTATTTCTTTCCATTTGATAATGCAGCTCTACATGACAGTGGGTGTCACAGATGAATGTAATAAAAACATAAGGCTGGTAGACCAACCTCAGCAGGCTTACCTCTCAGCTGTACTGTTGCCCAAGAAGGTGCCGAACTGAGAAGCGTAGGCATGTTCGAAGAGCAGCACCAGGAAGCTCTCGCTGAATTCAAAGGAGCACGGAAACTGGCGAAGGATCTGCCACACGCAGTCCAAGAAGAGCAGGAAGACGGGGGCCTCCTGGCGAGGTTTGCTGTTGGAGTAGGCTGACTGAGCGCAGCGCTGGCGGAATGGGTGACCCGCCTGAGACAGAAGGTCGTAGAGGTCAGACAGGTCGCGAGGAAAGGATTCAAAGCCAAAGGGATGTGATCACATTTAAATACCAAAATTACTAACTAAAGCGCGTGCCCTTTTAAGCTTTAAATACGAAGACATTCCCTCAAATTCTCAGTCATTCATTTTATCAAAAAGACGACAAATGGTCAGACGAGCTCACCTGGAGCCACTCTCGCTCTACCAGTCCCTGGAAGCCTCTGATGGTCCTGCAGGCCGGATCAAGGATGATCTGAGCCAAGGAGGTCACCTGCAGGGTGGAGTCCGTCCCCTCTGTACCGTGAACCAGCACTGACGCTCCCTCCCTGACACACACACACACGATTACAGTTTGTCACCTGCTACTCTATGTGTCTGATTCACTACTATTCAAACAGGCAAACTTTGTTCCCTGACCTGTCGATGCACTGGGCAGCCAGGCAGGCGGTGGTAAGGATCTCCTTGACATGAGTCTGCCAGCTGGAAGCCTCTAACTTGCTTAACCAGCGGTCCATACTGTGCGACTGGTCATTACACGCCTCTACGAGCTTTATCAGACTTTCCTGGAGCACATTGGACCTGGAAACGACAGATTTGTCAGAAAGATGAAGGGAATGCCTGAATAGTTCATTTATATTGAATCACATTGCATCCAAAGTGTCTTAATGATAAAAATAAATATCAGAAAAGCCACTGAAGACCTCAGCGACCGCTCACCTTTCGATCGCCTTGTTGATCCTCCTCCACTGGGGGTAGTTAGCCTCGGACTCGAATCCTCCACCTCGGGCTTTGGCCTGCTGGGCAACATTAATAGTGCGTGTGTCGATGATGTAGCCACGCTTGCCTGGCCTCAGGGTGGCGTTGATCAGTTTCTCGTCTTCCTTACACCGTCGCCCGTTGGTGCCTGTCAGAGGCTGCCCTGCTCGCATCATCACCTGAGAGAGGAAGTGATAAAATAAACCCTCTATGCAAATAAACCTCCACCACGCTGGCTGACAGTGTTACAGTATATTATGATGGTGAGAATGTTTTGAAACAGAATCATACAGACTCCATTTCCCAGGCGCTCACCATGCCATTTTTCTTGTGGTAATAGCTGAGTACTGGAAAGCGGCCACTGTGGCGGAAGGTAGCTGCTTTCCTCAGTGTGTCATCATCAACGTCTTTGGGCACTGCCACCAGAGGGGGGTAGGATGGACACACGCCAAAGTCCTTGTTGACGTCACTTAGTCGCCATTCATCCGTCTGACAAAGGAAATGTGGACACGTTAAAAGAGGAGCGTTCAGCATGCGCACCAGACGGCTGTGAGCAAGTTGAGATTTTCTCGCTAATCATGTCCATACCATGGACTCCAAATCTTTAAAGGCGTCCTTTGGAAGAAATGAATTCCAGCCATCTTCTATGACTTCAAACATGGGCCGGTAGAAGAAAGGGTACATCAGGGAGACTGAGTCAAGTGTGGACAGAGCCTGGAGAGGCATAAAGAGAAGGTGTTTGTTAATAACATGTAGAATTTCAGATGACAGTTAGATAAAAGCTTTAACTTGTTACTTCTAGAGGTAGCTATTTCTTGGATGAGAGAAGACATGCTGGCCCACAGACTGCATTCCAACACGCTGACTGTAGGTTAGTGGGTCCATTGGTTTCGTTTTATAGTTTTATGACAGCGTGATAATTACAATATTAACTTTATAATCCAAACCATCTTTAAAACCTGGGTACAAACAGCTGAAGGTTAAGATCCCAGCTATTATTCATACTCCTTCAGCTGCTTCTAAGACTACCCATAAGAACCCATGGTGACATTCTTGTAATAAACACTATATATGTCAGAAAACCTTTAAATGTCCTATTTTAAATGTCGTAAAATGGGTCTGGGTTTTTGTGGGTCAAGCCAACAACGCAACATGGCTCTTGGCCATTGTAAAGGAATGCAGTTTAGCTCCAAGGTCTTTCTGACTTTCACTAGGATGAACTTGTCCAGTTTTTGTCTTGGAGGCAAAAAAAGTGCCGAGTTGGGCGATATAGTTGAACTTTTTACAGCAGTGAGACTGTAACTTTTTGGCTACTCCAGTCAACCCTTAAATCACACCATTCTGGGTGGCTTCTGGGGATTTGGGTGTATAACAAAGGGCAGCATAGGAGCCCCCCAGTCAAGAAAGGGAAAAAAAGATAACTGGTAACCTAAACACAAATTTAAATATTACATTCATAAAACATTCTGCAGCAATGCTACACATTTTATGGTTTGCAAAATATCCCCAGATATAATTAAGCTCTAAGATGGGTGCTCATTAGAAAACTAGGCACTTTTTTTTTTTTTACCTCGATAGAGCTGGCAATGTTGAGACACTCCTCCATACCAGGGATGTCGAGCTGGATCACTCTCAAGTCTTTGCACTTGACAATAATGCTTCCCAGAGAGCCCACAAATCTGAAAGTGAAGATTTTATTCATTTGTAAATTACAACAGGCAGAATGGCTGTCATAAGGAAGACACAAACACTCAATGCAGGATCTCTTTCCTTGCAGCAAGAACGCTCTTAATACAACATTAATACTCAAAACATTCACAATGGCAATGCTTCCATACAGAAAGCTGAACAAATCACAAGCAGTTTCATGGACACTGAAATGTATCTAATCTCACCACATACCCAAACACATTTCTCCTCACACACTTTGTCTCTGAGATTATCTCCCTTCCAAAAGTGTGCATTAAAAAAAGCAAAGGTGCAATACCAGGACAGTGCATTCATGTGCATCATTAGTTGGTTGTAATTTTCCTTTAAACCCAACATTTAATCCTCAGTGCTGCTTACAGCTCCCCACCCTTCTCAACCACACAAAATCATTTCTCAACCCGTGGGAGACACTGTAGTGTCAGCACACAGTCAGACTTCCTCCTACACCGGTTTCACATCCTCCCTCCAACTGCAAATGTAAAGCTTGAGTACGACTGAGGGGAATGGCAGTGAAGTACTGAGATCTGCTCGCATGCAATCACAGGAGAGACCACAGTCATATCACGGCATTTCACTAAACACATGTCCGGCTGGTCGGAATCTATTTTCACAACGAGATTTATAATGAGAAACCACACACTGCCAAAACAAAAGACATTTTGGTTTTAAAATACCCACAACAGTGATTGACAACAAAGCTCGTCACCTCTTCTCTATTGAGTCGATGTTTGAGTGGAGCAGCCACAGCTCCTCTGTGTTGTCCTGCCTGGAGGACAGAATCAGGTGATGACCTGTCAAACACAGCGTCCCCTCCACGGTGGGCATGAAAGGCCGATGTAGGACGACCCCGTCCACCCTGGGTGTCTTTATCAGCTCTGCGAACTCCATGACCAGACCCGACCTGAAGAAAAAACAAAGCCCAGATACAGGGGAGAGAAATCAAGAGGGTGTGGGTCTTTTTTTTTTCTCCTCACAGCATATGAACGACGCGACTGATTAGCTAACGTTAAGACAAACTAACTCAAACCCTGCTCCTCTGTTTATCAATATAGACACTGTACCGGTCGGTGTCAATTAACATGAAACCAATAAAAGCAGCATTATCTGACAGCTAGCTTATGTTAGCTTGTTTCAGGAAATGAAGTGGCTAACATTAGCTCCAAAGCTAATCGTGACAGACCGTTTAAACTGTCCGTCATTTTTATATCTGCGCCAAAACGTTGACATCATACATGCTGTAAATGTACAGAACGAACGTGTGTGTCTTTAATTCATCCCAAAATGATGTGTCATACAATTACCTGGTTATCTTTACGTTTAATTTCTTGTTGGGCGAGACTGGTACGTTCACAAAAACACACCGACTGGAAACAACGGCCCGGTGAAATTTAGTTCCCGACAATTTGCAGCGCAGATTTCACAAGTTCTTCTCGAAAAGTAAAACAAACATGTGTTTAATGCTTTCCAATTACCTTTAAAAAATAAATAATGAAGATAAATTAATCTAGAGTTGTTATATCTCCAATTAGGGGAGTCAATGGAACAGCACATGATGTGAAAATATAGTGAAGTGAAATTTGAGTGTATGTAAAATGTAGGTTTATCTCATTCATCCAAAAATAAAACCATCCACTGGACTGACATTAAAAAGCTGAAGACTTTTTGTTTATCACCTGGGTCAATTCAGAAATCTACTCCATCAAAACTAAATAGCTTATTTGTCCTATTTTATGGTAGGGTTGCCCTTTAACATTTTTAGTAGGCTACAACATAACCAGTGAGGTCACTGATAGGGATTGGAAACAGTCAGGACCTTTTACAGCCCTTATACTCATACTGAAACAGAACTGAACCCATTTTTTGTGAGGCATGAGTGAAACCACTGCACTGTCAAACATGTCAACCTAAATAAGGATTCAGGGTCTAAGTAGTACAGAAATATGTTTTTTACGCCAACCAAAGAGCTGCTTTTATTTTGGGGGGCTCCTCCATTAACCATCTCTTTATCTCTGACTGTATGGAACATCTAACAATATCCGAAAGAGACACTAGGTGGTGTCATTGAAAGATTTTTGGAGACTTGAAGGGTTTTGAAGGACTGAACAGCATGGACCCATAATTCAATTAGGAAAGTACATTCATTCATGATAAATAAATGATCGTGTTGTCTAGGTAAAGGAATGTATGTGTGTTATTCTGATAACAAACTTTTTGGTGAGTCAGGTCTCAGACTTGAACACAAACTCCTCAGACAGACAAGGTGTCTAACTCCAGATTGGTCAGTTAGACTGTCTCTACCTGGTGACAGTGACCTGAGAATCCATATTGTTTATACATTATTACCAGAGTAAAAAGCCATGGCAGATCAACATAAGTGAGGAAACAGGAATTCAAACAGCAGCCCATCCCGCCGTGGATGGCGGAGGAGCCACATGAAAAGCTGGTAGTTTCAGTAAAGTGAACAAAGAGTCCAGGAATGAAGTGAGTTCTGTGAGGGGGAGGTCAGTGGGTGGAGGCGGAGGTGGAGATGGAGGCTCCTGACACACATGAGACACGGGGGAGGTGGAGCCACATGTAAAGAAAGCTCATCGACAGTGATTCAATGCAACTAAGTTCATTTACTCAACTTGTGATCTGGGCTCAGATTGAAAGTACTTGTACTTCTCGCTGGATCCCAACAGCTGGACGATTTGCCCCATCAGCTAAACTTCGCTATCGCCACGCGAGCAAACCGATAAAGCATAAACTACAAAACCCCTGCATTTCTAAAACAACCAAGTCATTTCTCGTTTAATCTCGAGTGGAAACTGAAAGCTTTGCACACCCTTAGAATAGAGATGATGAAAAGAAAACAATTTGAGTCTAGATTGAGAGATCACAAGCTCTCCTGATAGCAGCTGGGAGTTTATTCTAAAGAGAGAGCTGGGTGTGGGAGGAAAAGAGCTGTTGCCTGAGGATTCTGTCTTCAAGTTTTTCTGGGGACAGCGAGGAGGGTCATCCTGCTGACACCCAATGGCCTCCACCGACTGGAGACTCCCTAAAGAGGTGAACACCTTTGATGAGAAGAAGAAGAGGAAGAAGAAGAGGAGCAGATGGCTTGGCGAAGGCTTGTTTGCTTTAGACGCATCTTTGTCAGGACAGTGTGTGTGTGTGTGTGTGTGTGTGTGTGTGTGTGCACTCGTGATGTATTGCAAGTCAGGGCAGTATTTGCTTCAGTTGCAGCCTGTCTGGGCTTCACAATAGATGGTTGCACTTCTACCCTTTCCAGCCCCATATCGTAGGGGAACGCCTGCGTAAAAACGCCGGGGCTCGATTGAATGTGAGTGCCGGCGTCGCTTTACAAACCAAATAACTTCCCTTCCGCTGGGGAAAAGATGCTTTGCTGTGGCTTTCTTAAAAAAAAAAGGGAGATGGGCAGATAAAAAATGGCTCTCAAAGCAAATATTCACTACACAGCAATACTCAGGAAACAATAGAGTAACACAACCTCTATGTTTTATTTAACAGGATGCTCAGACGAATGTGTTGGTGCAGGAGGGGATGATTTATTTTAGCATCTGTTGTAAAAGGCTCGGTAATAAAACGTCCACTTTCGTGGCAGCAGCTGAATGCTTAAAGAGATAACACTTGATGAAACACGCTTTGCCCCCTCTGCCTCGGAGGAATCACATTAATACACTTGTCAAACTCTAACCACATTTGTATTAAGAGAACATTCAGGGACCCGGGTGACGACTGCCAAACGCCGAACGCTCGCCCTGCGTCACACACAGACTTTCAGGTTTATCGATGAGTTCTTCGCCTTTTGGAGCGTTCGCGCGGGGACGTAACAAACACCTCCTGCCAAAATTTTAAGGGACGAACAGTTTGCACCCACACCTACACCATTACTCAGTCAGCTGGGTTTTTTTTCTTTTTTTTTTCAGTTTTTAGTGAAGACAATGTCTCATCCAACCTTCTGTTCTGCTCGGTTTGTTTGGTGTTTGTTCTGCCATGTGATGTTGTTTCGTTATTGTGGGCATGTCCAGTGAATCAGAGCAGTCTGTCACGACGGATAATGATGACTTGAACGTGGGTGCAGAGTCTAATACCAAAATATGTTGTGTAAGCTCTGTGAGACAGCTGGGGGAGGCTATTCTCGATCTGTCAAAACAATACGTTTGTCCAAAAATTTATTTTTTTTCCTCGTGGTTTTAGTTCAAATTTTCTTAGACGCCATCTTCTTCTTCTT
This sequence comes from Acanthopagrus latus, assembly GCF_904848185.1. NCBI lineage: Eukaryota > Metazoa > Chordata > Actinopteri > Spariformes > Sparidae > Acanthopagrus > Acanthopagrus latus. The sequence continues at coordinate 17,767,566 of NC_051060.1, forward strand.
CTTCTTCTTCTCCTCTTTCTTCTCCTTCTCCTCCTCCTTCTTCTTGCTCTTTTTCAACTAATTATTTTCTTCTCTGTCTCCTTCTCCTTCCTTTTCTTCTTCTTTTTCTTCTTTGTCTCCTTCTCCTTCTTTTTCTTCTTCCTCTTCACTTCTTTCTTCTTCTTCTTCGTCTTCCCCTTAATTTCCTTCTTCTTCCTCCTCTTCTCCGTCTTTTTCTTCGTCTTCCCCTTAATTTCCTTCTTCTTCCTCCTCTTCTCCTTCTTTTTCTTCTCCTTCCTCTGTTTTTGTAAATTTCGCTTGTTGCTTGACCAGATTCGCCCGGTCGTGTTTCTGTTGCATGAAGGGGCTTCGCAGCGACACGTTCACATTTAGCAAAGCAAGAGACGCTTTAATTATGCGGGACATTTAATTTCATGTGGAAGGACAGCAAGCCTCAAAGAGTGCGCAGCCAAAAACAGCCATGTGGATAGCCCTAGGATGAAACATTAGACACAGTCAAAGGCAAACACAAACCCTAACCCTTAAAAAAAAACATTTAGGAAATAATAGATAGATGAAGAAATAAATAAATTAGACTGGCACCTGACCAGTAAGAATTAAATCTAGCGCTGCTACAGTCATCACCTCGCTGCTCAAAGGGGAAAACAGAGAAAATATTGTAAAAGCTCCTGAAGGATTCATCGCTAATTACATTCTTTGGATTATTCATTACATGTAGCACGAGCCGCACTTGTCTTTCAGTCGTCAGTCTTTACTCGTATTTATATCTTTTCACTGCCGTGTCTCGGCTTTTTGTTATTTAGAGAGTCTGGAATTTCTTCCAAGGATCATCGTTTCTGTACCTCCGGACACCCAGAGTCTGCTAACGTAAGTGCGAGGGAGACGGAGCTTCCACATGGTCGCACAAATCAAATATTCTTATGAAACAAAATGTTGAACAAAAGGCTTTTTTAATGTGTCTTTGGTTGACCTCGTCCCAACTTGTTTGAAACATTTCCCTAATCTCATGACAAGCATGAAATAATAATAATACCAATAAGTTGAAGAGGTAAAATATTAAACATTAAAGATGCACTGTGCGGGATGTGTCAGCTGCTGTTTGTGAACACACCATTCAAAGGCAAAAAGGGAGTTGATTGTGCAGTCGAATACAGATGTTTTCTGCAAGTCTAAAGCAGCTGAATGTGTGACGCCCTGAGAAAGAGACTCAAATATGAACCATCTTTCCCCAGAAATGAATAGGAAAATATGTAAAGCAAGCAGATGGCAGGGTCTCTGCACAGCCACACTCTCCTAGTAGGGTCATATGTGACGACTCAGAGAGATTGCCACCTAGATGATCACCATATGTTAATTTTTTAGGAAAATCCTGCATAGTGTACTTTTAAAAATATTATTTACAGTACCTATCATCTCATTCTGTTTTAATCATGTTGTACAACATTTGTTTATACATTTGTCGCATTCTTTTTTGCATTACGGAGGTTTTTCTCAGCTGTTGGCGGCGAGTCAAAAGTTAGCGGCTGGTCACTGTCAGGCTTGAGGAGTAACGGAGTACATGTGACAGGATGACATCATCAAGTAACAACAAAAAAGGCGACAGTGTTCTGGAAAAGTTACAAAAAAAGTGTTAGGATTACAGATGCGTCAGTATAAAGGGGACAACTAACAGGATTAAGTGTTAAGTGAAAAGTTTTCATTTTCATTTCTTATGTCTTGTGTTTATTTGCATGTAATCCAAAAGTAATGAGGGTTACATTACTTAAATATAAAAATAAATTGTGCTACTTGGATTACATTACTGGTAGCATCTTTTAACAGGCGATCAATAAATGTATTAGGATATATTTGTAAAATAACCTCGTCAAAACTCTGGTCCCTGTCAATGTACTCGCTCATTACTAACTTATCATTACATTAAAAAACAGGACGTGTCATTATGTTGTCATCTTTTTTTGTGTTATCCGTGGATGAATGGCTACAAATCTTTCCGGCTCCCTGATTTGTACATCATATAAACTAAAAAAACCTTGTTTTCTAGAATTAGAAACCTTTTCTCTTCACTGCAATATCCACAAACACGAAAGCGAGCGTGTACAAAACCTCAGCAGCAGGAAAACCTCTTCTAAACTTGTTATTATCGTCTTCCTGCTGCTGCTTTTATTAGTTAGAGGAGTGTGAAGTGAGACATGACACGGCCTTGTCCACAAAGCATCAAGGTTTTTGCTCCACCTGAACATCGAGTACAGCTGACTGGAGGGAATCAGTGCTCCATCCACACACACACACACACACGCACACACACACACACACAGTCTGATTTGTTTAGCCTACGCCACCCTGAGCAACCTTCATCGTGATCTCTTCCTCGAGGGACCTCTGAGTTCTTCTTGCAACTCCTGCCTTGTAATCCTTAATGCTCACCCACTCTCTCTGGCTCACACACACACACACACACACACACACACACACACACACACACACACACACACACACACACACACGCATGCACGCACACACACACACACGTTGCGATTTTGCCTTTGCTTTGTTTAAAAATGACTAATGCCCGTTTGCTGCCCCTGTAAAACGATTCGTGACAAATTGGTTAAGAAAGTGCTTTATAATTTGAACGGATGTCCCGTGATTTGATTTGTTTTTATTGCTGTGAGGCCCTGGCTGCATTAAGCTGCCTACAATCTCCTGAACATTAGGAGGTGAGTGTGCATCTGGGCGAGCCGCTCAAAAGTGCCCAACAGCCCTGAGGACGTCCTGGATGTTCTGATGCATTTATGAAACCATGGACGTTCCCATCTCACTACATAAGTATCAATCAACCATGAGAGGTGCTAAACTGTCTCATTTTACAAGATGTATCTGGACCGCATAATAAAAGATTATCGTAGATTTCTGTGATGGCTTTTAATAATGACTACAGAATAATTAAATCAAGCCTAGCAGCTTTAGTTGTGCTGTGTTTACTGTAACTGTGATCACACAAAGCACGCAACAAGCGCTCTCTCTTGTACTATAAGATATATTATTACACTGGATGAAAACATGTGGTTGTTTTGACATGAAACCAGAGAAGACCTGGTCCAGTGAACCCAATCAGAATTAAGTGGGTGAATGAAAGTTCCTCTGAGCTCCATTTCCCAGGTCCAGTGGCTGATCTCTTATCCGGGCTGGACAGGACAAGACAACCTCTCCGTAATGTGTTAAAGGAGAAGCTCATGTGTTCAAAAAATGTAAATTCAGTCATTATCTACTCGCTGATGGAGAGTTGGGGGAGGTTCGTGATGTGATGTGTCATTAGTCACAAGATTGGCAGAGGTGGATATGACGATAACATCACAGTCACTCCTCTCAAAAATACATTTTGCTTACGACTGAACGCTTTTAGCAACACACAACGGAGTGATGCACGTATGAGTATGAGGCTGGAATGCACAGCTAGTTTGGAAGCCAGTTAAACTAAAGTCTAGTTAAACTTTACAAACAAAATGGATTTTCATATTTTCACAACATATTCTGGAGAAGAAGAAGAAGAAGAAGAAGAAGAGGAAGAAGAAGAAGGAGGAGGAGGAGGAGGAGGTGTTGATATTTTTGTTTCGTTTTGTTTTTACAGATAATTTAAGACATTTTGTGAAAATTTGGTAGAATCTAAAACACCAACCTTTTTATATGTCTTGAAACATGAAAACAAGTTTCAAACTGATAAATTCACAGTGAGTCAGTTTTATTCACATAGCCTTAAATCACAAATCACGTTGCCTCTGGAGGATTCGTAATCCTGTCCTCAGACCCACGATTCCACTGAGAGAGAAACTTCTACAAAAGGGTGAAAACTGAGGAAAAGGGAGAAAACTCAGGAAGAACCACAGAGGAAGGATCGCTTCCAAGTTCCGAACAAACACAACAAAATCACAGAGCATACAGATCACAGTGACAAAACATCTGATACAAGTAGATCATAAAAACTATGGAACTAGAAATGAGATGTATCTTCTATCTGAATACCAAAACACATCCAGTTTATTGTTATAACAGTATTATTTAAACATACCATTAACTCAAATATCACATTCTTGACGCGGCTGCTTAGTGATGTGCCTTCTTTTGAGCCGGTTGTCTGCACTTCACGTGATTTTGTGCTCATACCGACATACTCTGATATAATTACAGTCGAAGCCATTTGAGTTAAAGAATTATTCAATGTACATTTTGGATTGGAATTCATGTGGGCGTTTGATGAGATGAATCTCTCGGTCTAAACTTTAAACATAACTCTGGCCTTGTAATGCAGTTGTGATTATGCAGAGGGCGCGTTGTGTGTCTAATGTGTGTATGGATGCTTGTGAGCATTTTTCACAGTGAGGACAAAAGAGACAGAAGTGATTTTTGGTTCGTTCCAGAAACCTGTGATGTTCTGAAGATAAATTAGAAGCTCATTTTACTCTGTTTGTGGGTTAAAAGGGCACTACGTAGTTTGGGAGAAGAAATTCAAAGTCAGGATTTAAATATTTACAATATCAATGAGGTAATAATACAAACTCAGAACTTTTTTCCATAAGTTAATAATCAAGCTGTTCTCAGAGGAAAATAAGTTCCCAGAACACTGTTTGAGGCTAGAAAGGTGGCAGGGTCCGCCACTTATAAACAAAGTAAAGCAGTGTGAAAATCTGTTGACCTTTAAGGTCAGTTTGTTTATTCAGTCATGAAATCAAAGAGAATCTGTCTATTCAGTTTGTTTGTCTTCTGATTGAAATTCCTTCCTCAGAACTACACAATGCCCCTTTGATAAAAGCATTTCTCGCACTTTTAGACCTAACAAACCTCATATTTACTCCCACATTTTGTACCGTTGGATTACTTATGCGTTTGAATAAGTTGCCTGCGTGTCTACAAACCAGCTCACCTTCAAATCGCCCCTCGAGGGTCAAATAAAATATTACAACCTTTACAAATCGAGGACATTTTGCCCTCTCCCCCACCTCTTCCAGGGGGCTTAAGGCTGCGTTTCAGGGTTAAAACCTCACCGAGGGGCTTCAGAGAGAAGTGCAGGAGAGAAAATTCAGCAGTGTTTCAGCACTGGACAGCTCCGATGAAACCCGGCAGTCCACAACAGGAGAGCAGAGCCGCCGGCAGCGGGGCTGAGGCGGACATGATCCAATCAATCTCACACTGGATCTGACCCCGCGTGGCAGCTCACTGGGCACAGTCTAATCACTGGGCTGCTCCTGAGCCTCGCGGCCGACTCACCAGCTCGTTTGCTCGCACATGTTTCCAGAGGGGAGAGCGTCAGTGTTCAGCGAACGCTTAACCCCTTGTTCACTGAGGGGGGGAGAAGACCCAACATGTCTCTTAGCAACCGCACCAGAGGCCTATAGATTCACCTATAGATAAATTCTGTCTCCACCCTGGAGGATTCAGTTTTGCCCTTTTGTCTTACAGGGTCCATTTCTAACTGTTGGCGTGGAAAGTACTCCTCTCCGATGAAAAATATTAATATCACAAGTGCGTTGAAGACAAGCAATGATGATAACAACCTAAAGGGACACTACAGAACACCTAAGGGTGTTTCCTCCTACACAAAGTGACCCCACACTGTGTCACTGGGGCTGAGTCAAACGTTGAAACAACAGGAAAGGCTGCCTTTGGTGGTGCTGGTGGTGGTGATGGTGGTGAGGCGTGTTGCCTTACATCATGCAGTCAGTCCACTCCTGCGTATCTGGGGGCTTCAAACAAGACACTAGATGGCAACAACCACGTTGAGAGGGAGAGACTGTGCGTGTGTTTGTGTGTGTGTGAAAGAGAGAGAGAGAGAGAGGGAGCGAGAGTGAGAGAAAGGAGGGGGTGAGAGAAAGGGAGAGCTGGGAAGGGGAGGAGGAGGAGGAGGAGGAGGGGGGAGAGATGAATTACGTCGGCGTGGGACAGTGGAGGGACGGTCTGCTCATGGCACTCAGTTTGCAGCTGGAGGAGAGCTGCAGAGAGGGGAAACAACTGAGCAGCGGGGAGCGAGATTAGCGCGCAGGTAGAAAATTGGTCCACCCCGGCTGGATGCATGAGTTCCGCGCTCAGTTTGCTTGAACTTGTAGATTAGGTCGTTGTTAGCAGGTGGGGACACGTCTGCAGCGGGAGGTGGGGGGAAAGCGAGACAAGATGTGCTGCGTCCGTGGCGCCACCGGTGCGCAATCCGGGGACCGAGCGAGCGACGGCGACGCGCTGACACCCCGCTTTTAGATGGCTCCAACATTTGGGGTGCAAAACAGGTGTCAGGGAAGTGTCGTCACGAACCCCGGAAGCCGGAGGAGGTGGAAACATCAGAGGGAAAGATGGCAGCGAAATCCGATGGTCGCGGGGTCGTCACCGGTTTCGCCCAGCTGCACAACCTGGACGAGGTGGTGGGGACGGGAGAGGACGACAATCGGGACGGCAGCTCATTCCACATCTGCCACTGCTGCAACACCTCGTCGTGCTACTGGGGCTGCCGGAGCGCCTGCCTGCATTACCTCCGGGGGAAGGGGAAGGGGAAGAGGGGAGATGCGGCGCGGCCACCGCAGGAGGAGCGCCTCTGGCTGGACTGCCTGTGGATCATCCTGGCAATGCTGGTCTTTTTCTGGGACGTGGGGACCGATTTGTGGCTGTCCATCGACTATTACCACAAGCAGGACTTCCTGTGGTCCGGCCTGACCCTGTTCTTCGTGTTGGTGCCCTCGGTACTGGTCCAGATCCTGAGCTTCAGGTGGTTTGTGCAGGATTTCACTGGGGGCGGACTGGGCTCCGTGGAGGGGCTGAGCAGTCGAAGAGCCACGGTCGGTCTGCAGAGAGACAGGTGCTGCCGCCTCTCTGTCTGGGTCTGGCAGACCATCATTCACATCTTTCAGTTGGGACAAGTGTGGAGGTAAGGCAACCTGAAAGTTTGGCTCAACAGAGATCGGTTAAAAGCTCTGAAAGCTCGGCGCGCCGCGCTCCTCTCCCGCTCTCCCGCTCACTTCAGCCTCCTAACCTCCTCCTGACTGTCACCTGGTATAACCCGTTGTTGTGTACATGACCGGGGTGAAAATCAGCACCGTGGTGATGCCATTACGCTCGCCCCACAGTCTCCACTCACATGCCCGCATTTGCATTTTCCAACACAGCTTCACGTTTTACGCAGTTTCCCCTCAGCGTGATCCGCCACACAAAACTGCACCGCTTTGTGATTGTTTCATCACAGTGCGCCATTGCGCTTGTGTGGGGAGGGAAAGAGTGGCTGGTTCCGTTCAAAGACGGACAGGTAGAAGCTGAGAGCTCCTGTGTGTGTGTGTGTGTGTGTATACGTTGTCTGAGCGTGTGCGTGCGTCTGTGTGCGTGTGTGAGTGTGTGTGTCAGGCGCGCCGCGCGCATCACAGTGCATCACACTACACATGGTCGCCTCGGTTCACCCTGTCTCTCCCCTCCCCGCGTCAAAATACTCCCCAACTCTGCAACCAGAGGCCAGACGAGCATCTGTTTTCACAAAAAAACTACATCTTCCCCCCACAGACATGATGTCATCGATTCCTCTGCGACGCTCGACATCTCTGGTCACCCAGTCCGGTTCTGTTTCCCCCCCACCGTTATTTTTTTGTAGTCGGTCGTGCAAATTGACGCGTCGTTAGGTCGGGGGGGCTCAGGGTGCACGTCTCCGCGCGTAATGTGTGACATGTAGCCGCTACAGTGCTGTAGTAGTAAAATGTGACACTGCTGCGCGCAGCTCGTCTACTCCGTTCAGGGCTGTTCGGTCGATGCTTGTGAGCAGCGAGTTGTTTTTGGTGCAGACAGACGCAGTGGCTGGCATTTAATGGGGAGGAAAAAAAAAACAGAGTAACGCATGACGGCTGCCCTGCCAGCGGCTGGGAAAAATGTAAAACAGCACACTGTGAGAGTGAGTGGAAGGGGTCACGTCATTTCATCCTCACTTTTTTTTTTCAGGTTTTCAGTTCGACGGTGTTTTGGTTGCTTTTTTGTTTGGTGTGTGTGTGTGTGTGTGTGTGTGTGTGCGCCAGAGCTCGACCACTGATTGTGTTACAGTATTTTGTGTTTGACAGCTGCCTCGGCTCCTCGTCTGACAAAATGGATTTTTCTTTTCTTTTTTTTTCTTCTAAAGCCAAGATTGTTGTTGTGGTTTAATGCATGAGAACATTTGTGCCAGGGGCTAAATTACTCACATGCTGAGGCTGAGAGTAAAATCCGAACTGAAACTCACTGACCTTTTTTTTTTTTTTTCTTTTTCAAAAGAAGCCAGAAGCATTACATGAGACACCTTCTCATCCAGCCACACACACAGACACAGTTTAGTCTGAAAACAAGCCTCGTTTTCTTTCCATGTGAGCTGAGAGAAGCATGTTCGCTCTCATGTCCGGGATCAATGTTGTGCCCCCCTGTCAAGATGGCTTTTCCCAGAATGAGACCATCCACTCTGCCTTCCTCATCAGACTCATTCTGAGCTGCACCTGAAGCCTGTTATATTGATTAGCTGCAGTTGCATTGGCTCAAGTTTATTTACTCTCCTGTGGTGCAATTGATTGTGCTGCTCATATCTGTCGTGGGGGAGAAGATGTGGTGCTCGGTCAGCGGAGTCACCGGCTGGTGCTGGTGGTTACGGTGGCTGGTAACTCAACCGTGGTGCCACCGGACGGGACGCACCAACAGAATCATGAGTCACATAACACGCAGCAAGCAAATTAAGATGTTTAGATGTCTCACGCTGTTCTCTTACATGCATAATGTATGCCAGAAACCACAGATATGTTGAAACTACACATTTCTTTATGTGGCATCCCTACGTTCTTTGGGGGTTCAGGTTCCTGTTTTATATTGTATCAATGCTGTGATTTGGTCCGGGTAGGTGAAAACACAGAACTGCAGAGCTTGATAAAAGATGACGTCTTGTCTTCTGTGGTTTCTGTCACCACAGACGCGGCTTGTCTTGTTAATAATATCCAGTGGTTGAAGCCGTGGAAAAAGGTTGAAACGCCATCTCGAACAGTGGTCTGTTGCCTGGCTGCCACCCAGTCGTGAGAATAAATGTTAGCTAAGTGCCTTTCTGCCAAACTGCAGATAAGTTCAACCGCGACTTTAAATGTGTTTAGAATGCCGTGCAAACAAAAAAACACTTGCTTACGTTGAGGAAATGATCATGGGTTGGCTTAAAATACCTGTTTTGTTTTGGTGTCCTTAAGAATATCCTCTGGTGTGACTTGAACTGTGGTCTGTGGTTTGGCAGCCATGTTTGCTGTAATAATGCCATCACCCCCTGATGTGAGAGTCAGCTAATAGGCATATAACTTGAACGTGATGTGACACGTTTGCTGCCAATGTCCACCATGGACGTATCCGTGGAAGTCCATATATGTTAAGTGCTACGCTGCAGTAGCCGTCTCGTCCAGCTGTCAGAACACCTCCATCCTGTCCACCATCTGAAATCTTGATGTATCAGCTGTGACACGCACATATTTGATTGTATCTGTGGTTAGCAGAAATGTACAATTCCTACTTTTTATTCTCGCGACTGGACTTAAGTATTACCAAGAATACATTATTGTTCACATTGTGTGTCTGTCTCGTAGACGCTAATGACAAATCAACAAAAATGTCAAACTATTCCTTTAAAAGAATTGTTCAACAAATACCTGCTTGTTGTGCTTTGACTCATGTCTGGTCTGTGTTGTGGAAAAGTCATCGTTAGGTTTGGGCAATGTCTTCCAGACTGGCATATGACAATAACCGCAGTCAAACATAGAGATGGACAACGATATCATTGTATATTTTACGAAATTAAAGGGCTCAGTGGTAGATGATGGTCAGCCATCAGCGATGGACAGTGGCAACGTCTATCAGCCCGACCATGTTCATCACAATTTCTGTCCAACCAACAGTCCAAAACCCAAAGTCTCTTCATTTACTCTCATGAATGACAAAGAAAAGCAGCAAATCCTTTGATTTGAGGAGCTGGAACTCTCTGCCTACGATGATATGGGTCTTAAGGCACATTAGGACAAACGAAGCACAGTACAGTGAGTGGACCAACTTTAGTTTTTACCGCTGGCTTCAGATTTACGGGTACAGTCGAACCCAAGATGAACCAGACTGAACTCACTAAGGTAGAAAAACAAGTGTTTCTGAAACTTGCTTATAAGCATCTCAAGTAAACATAATGTGTTGGTGTGTGTGTTGTGACAGCACGAAGCCTTGGGCGAGGGATCATTGTCAGGCCACTGTCTCCCTTCGGACATGATCCGCCCGGCTGCTGGTTCGGGGGTTGAGGGTCAAAAGCTGCTCTTGTCAGCTTAGTGCGAGTTCACAGCCTCAGACCCACAGGGCCTACACTTGATATGGAGATTATTAGCCATTGTGAGAGGCCAGACTGCCAATAGGTAGCATATGTTGCTATTTTACATTGTATTATGGGGCGTGAACACTGCTGACATCTACCTTTATTAGGTTTTAATTCCATTCCATATGGTGCCATGAATTGTTAGTATCTTGTCGTCATGAGGGGGAATAAATAATCAGTTTCAATGGCTGGATTTCAACACAACACGGCCATACCTAACAAGATGCTACAGTATCAGTTTGTGAAATGTTTTGCCTCCGTTAACATGGGAAAACAAGATGAAACGCTGACAGGAGTCAAAAACACTGCCTCATCATGTCTCATTACTCAATCCTGTTTTCAATTCTACATTCAATTAGCCGCTTTCCCTCTGTGCACCTGAGGACCGGGCTGACGACAGAGTCGCCAGGCTTGTTTTGCAGTTATCCCCTTGTTAATTGTCAGACCGAGCGGGAGGAGGATTCCTCTCCCATCTGTAATCCCAGCGATGTCACCGGCTCTCCGCAGCTCTTTCATGTCCTCCTCCCTGCGAATCGCCGGCACTGCTGACGGCGTCCCCTTAAGCTTTAGAGATTCCGCTCACATACGCTCGGGCGGGCAGTGGATCACACATACACCGAGGTCTCCTGGCAGCACGATGGACAGCTTAATCAGTGTAAACCCAAATTAGCGTCTGAGTGGAAACGAACTGCATCCATCTCTTTTCTCCCTCCCGCCTCCCAACCCCCGAGGAAATCCGCATAGAAAGTTTTGGAAGCTCTTTGTTGTTGGGAAATCCCAGCAGAATTGGGTGTGGTGCTTTTCCTCTTCTTCCTTTTTAGTTTGAGGTGAAAAACATTGCGTAACAGTCAGCTCCTCACCAGCTGAGACCAACCTAAATACAGTCAGTAACTCAATATTTCAACATTTTTCAGAGGGCACCCCACTAATATTATGCAGTTCATTTCATAACAGGGAGCGCTACACCTGGAAAACAGCTGTGTAATGTCTTCTGTGGTTCTGGACGGGCTTTTGGTTAAAAAAAAAATAAAAATAGCCTGGTGACGTCATCAGGGTCATTTTCACTTTCAACAGAAGGTAGGCATTACAAACTATAAGTGTGGAGTTTGAAAGAAGTTTACAAAAAGGAGACGAGGAGGGTCTGATGAAGGCTGTGGTTGAAATGGATTATGAAAATGCATCATGGGAAATGTAGGATATCAGCTTTCTAGAAGCCTGACCCACACCTGAGACAAGGGATGGGTAAAATAATAATACAGTGTTATATGGATATGAGACTATATTTTATCTTAGATTCTGGATATTGTCATAGTGTGATATACCGCATACAGCTGGTGCCCCGCCCCTAACCCTTCAAACATCCCGAATCCGCCACTGGGCTCAGGGTTCAAATCTGACCTCTGGCCCTTCGCTACATGGCATTTCCGCGCTCTCTTATCGTGTCTCCTGTCTATCTTCGCATTTAGTATCAGAAATAAAGCCATGAATAAAACCCTGCCAGAGACTAAACGTAAGGATAGCTCGGCCTCTGACGCTTTTAATTGATTGATCTATCTCTTATGAGTCTCCAATCTTTACAAAAATGAAATACTAAATCGCTGCAGTGCCCCTTTAAACACTTGTACATTCTCAAAATGTCCACTAGTGAATGTAATCCCTATCACACAGAGCTTTGTCTATCAAACCGTCTAGCTCCATTTCAACTGGAATATCTAGAACCAGAATCAGACGTCTTTTGACTATGTTGCAGTATGACTGGATTATAGATTATGTATGGATGATAGTCCACTTTTGCAGGGGATCTGGGTGTGGTGGTCAGTACATTTTAGCTGACACACTAGAAAGATTTGAATACTGAACAGACTCCGGAGCTGTCCCTCCTGAAAAAAAAAAAAAGAGCTCCTTGTGGGAGCTGTCCAGTGCTGAAATCCAGACTTTTAATGCATCATGCAGCCTTGCAACAGATCAAGCACACTGAAAAGGGTTTTGGACTGTTGGTTGGACAAAACTTGAAGACGTCACTTTGGGAAATTGCAATTAGCATTTTTCACCATTATTCAACGTTATACGAACTAAACCATTAATTGTGAAATACGGCAGATGAATCCATACTGAAAGTAATCGTCGGGTTGCAGCTCTGCTGTGTGTTTGAGAGTGCGTATTGATTTATGCCGTCTCATCGGGTGTCATACAGTCTCCAAGACAAATACACCACTGTTTTTGCGCAGCATCCAATAACCACAGTGGAGATAAGATACATGCCAGGTTTTAATATACCGAGGTTTTAATATCATATTCAGTGCACATTTGGACTCCTGCTGTGTGTGGTTAAAGCTGGAGGAGGCTTCGTACTTACATCACACTTGGTTTCTTGTATTTGTATTAAACAGCGCTGAAATGTTGACTTTGTAAGATTGAGTTTGCATCCTACTAGGTTACATTAAAATAAAGAGGGCATTAGGGGTTACAAAGACGGATCTGTGTTAATGTTACACTGAGCGTGTGGGTTGTATTGCTGTGTGTTTGACTGTGTATAAAAACTTAATTTATTCTAGTTCAGTCTTCCATATGTGTCGGGGTCAAAAGAGAGCAAAGTCAGATTTAGAAATATGCTGGTGGATATTTTTGTATTTTCATCACGGCTATCAACGAACACTCCAGTCCAGTTCTGCCGCATCCAAAGAAAGTGGGAACACACAGACACACACAGACACTCGCCATTGTACAAAATGTTTCAACACCACAAATCTGATGGTCGGATTACACTTTAATCCAGAACAAGAGTGGGCTCACCACCGAGCAACACGCAGGAATCGCCTCATGGTTGACATCTGCCTGTGTTTCCGAGCCTGGTAAATATTAATACAGACTGGGAAGGAGTCGACAAAAGCCTCTCTTGGCTGGCCGGGCTGCTTGTAGTTGCCAAAAAAGGGTTTGTACACGCGGCGAAGCGAGACATTGAGATGATACAATGCAACCAGCTGCCCTGTCAGGGGAGAAAACATGGCTAAGGGGGCGAAAGAGTGCGAAGATGAAGGCTCGGATAAATTGGTTACATTCCATATAATTATGTATTGAGAGTCTGAAATGGCGAAAGACGGGAACATCTTGTTCTCGCCGCAGTGGAGGCTCTGGAGTATTTTTTGGAGTGAAGGAAGCGACAGATAGACGACTGGGTTGGCTATTTATTCAGTTTTGCTGGCAGCATAAGTAAGTCTGGGAATCTCCTTAAAAAAAAAAAAAAATCAAATTGTTTTCCATTCTTGTAAAGGCATGGGGAAAAAGTATTGAGTTTTGATGTTCATTTTATAACAAATACTGTAAAACAACACAAGCCCGACCCAAAAATATTCAATTCTGCAGAGAGCAGGAGAAGAAAAGAGCACACAGGCACAGACGGAGAGCACTTATCTTTATTAGAGTACACATCTGACTGTGTTGTGTGTTATTTACAGACAGCACATTAAACTTCCATTGCTGCTCTGGAACATATCAGTGCAACGCTGCTCATTTTCTCATTAGCGCTGATAACAGGGGACAAACCTTTAAAGCCAGCGCTCCGAGAAAACCCCCAATTATGTGACAGAGGAGCCTATCAGGATGCGAGAAAAGCCGGCTTTCATGAGAACCTATCACAGCCGGGGGTAAAGAGGGAGAAAGCCTGAAATGATACAGGAATGTGCACTTCAGTTTCTCAAAGAGCCGGAGGAATAGAGCAGGATATGAAAAAAAAAAAAAGAAAAAAAAAGAAATTTCCCTTTTGCTTCAATGTCATCAGGATTTGAGTTCAAGCAGAGTTACTGAATTAGGGAGTGTTGCTGGAACATTTTCTGATTTAGCGCGCGGCATTTGAATGAATCCAAAAGTTTCACATCTTTAAAAAAAAAAGCTACCAGTGTAATGAATGAACACAATAAACAACACTTTTACTTTAGTTTTCCTTAATAGAAAGAAAATGACACGCGTACACCTTCCACTTTTATACTGAGACAAGCTTGATTGTCTTCATTCAGACTGACGAAACAAAAAAGTAATCAACACATTCTTGGTTTGTTATTTTCTCACTAATTTTTCTGTCACTGCTGGTCAAGTCAAAATACATCCTTAACTCAAGAGTAAGATGTGAAAATATTCTGACACTATACGCAGTCCTCATTCATTGCTGGTGTCTGACTCTTCCATCTTTCTTCTGGCCCTGCCTGCTGTGTCTTGTCGTCTCTTAAATCAAAGTCTTGGCCAAAGCTGCTGTAAATCGCCTCCTTACTGTATCCCCTGTTGTCAAACTGACCTCAGTCGGTCTTGGATCTGTGCTCATTCCAAGTTTGGTCACATCCAGTTGAGTTGGGGGCTCATTACCTGTGGTGACTAGACCAATTCTTGGGCTACTGGCTCCATGGCTAACTGAGCCATGAGCTAATTAGCTAGCAGTAGCTAGCAGAGAGGTTGGTTGGTTACTCTGGTGATATCTTCTCCGCTGTGTTTTTTGGAGATACCTTTGGAGTTTTAATAGAATATTACTGCTCATCTTCCCTCCACATGTAAGCCTTAAAACCCTAAATGAAAGAGTGGTTATATTAGCTCGTCACCCCTTTCCACAGGCGTTGACACCCGCTGTTACCACAGAGAGCTCTTAAGTTCAGGGCAGGCCGAATGAATGGAAATAAAGAGCCTGTGATGATGCTTGATTTAACCGCCTCGGGCCTGCCTCCTGAGCAAAACAATATTCTGTAGCAGAAGCCTGAAGGCCCTGTCGTTACATCCTCCTTCATAACACTGGTCAACAGACAGAGGCAGGCTGGAGCTCATGAAGGAATATTAAGCACAAGGGCAGATGGGTTCCCAGACCAGAGATTTGTATGGAGATCACATACATATCTGTGCACACACATACACAAACCTCACCCCAGGGGAGTCGAGAGTAGCTCCTTTTTCATATACCTCCTTACATGCGGTCTCACGTCGCAGCCCGTTGCTCACGGATACACAGAAAAAAAAAACGCACACACCACGGCTGTTACACATTTCCATGTCCTGTTTCTTGAGGCACTTAGATCAGAGAGAGGTGCTGCAGCCAGTGGACGACGAACTCCTCCCACCCTCCCCCGGCTCTCTCTCTCTCTCTTTTTTTTTTTTTTCCAAAAAAGTCATCTCCTGCACACTTCCCCTCAGAGCACAGAGATTAAACTATTAAAAACACATCAGAGAGCCACACCAGTGCACTGCACCAGGTAACATGTTTATATATTATTATGAAAAACATGGACACCAGTGTGTTTTGATTCAATCCCACAAACACAAGAGCACTAAGTATGTATTAATCTGCAGAAGAAATTAGTTCTAAATCACTGATGGAAGTGCTGTCCTTCAGTACAGTTTAGATTTTTTAGTTATTTTCTGCTACTCTATTCTTCCACTATGTGACATTTTGGAGGCAGATATTGTACTTTTTACTCCACTACTTCAGTTACTAGTCACTTTGCAGATTGCATACTGCATCAGAGGCAATCAGGATGACAAAACACTGATTCCCATAACCAGAAAAATGCTGAATATCCGATCCAGTAATCAGTCAACCATAGCAGGTAAACATATTATAGTATATTTTGATAGTTAAAAGTGCCATTTTATGCCCCTCCCTCCTGAATCTCCAGTCTTCCCTGATTGGTCAGCTCACACACACCTGAACAAGCACTACTAACAGCAACATAGCAGCTGCGCTAACTCAATTCTAACATGCCAAACTAACCAGTAGGCATCAAATGTTACAAATATATGACGTGATGACATAATATGATGTCACAAAGTTACATAAATAAAGGCGGGAATACTGACGTTTCAGGAGCAGTGTTGTCTGTGAGAGGAGCATCCGTTGGTGTGGATCTTTTCAACTTTCAAGACCTTTAACATAACACAACACATAACACAATAATTTAAACATGGAAGGAAATGACGCAACTGAAAAAGATTCTCCTTTAAGGACATTTTAAATCAGACTTTTACTTAAGTACTATTTGTCTGTGTGACATTCCCATATATATATATATATATATATATATATATATATATATATATATATATATATATATATATATATATATATATATATATATACATATATATATATATATATATATATATATATATATATATATATATATAATATCTCAGTCTTCATCGGGATACAGTGGGTTTGAAGCTGAGTGCACATATCGGGTAGGCAGCTCAGAAAGTATTATTGGGTTCAACTATCTCATTATTCATTATTCTCAATATTGGAGCCTCGTAATTTAAATTTGTCTCATTCCAGATCCAGGGTATTTTTTTCAATTTGCTCTCGTGTATGTTAACATGTTTACACTCTTCATTTGTGCTCGCTACATTTGTAGCTCGCACGCTTGTGGAACTTGGCTCATGACGATGGAGGATTTATTGACTCTGAAGTCTGCTGTTTGTGCAATGTGGTGTGTGCCTCGTTCTGTTTGGCAATTATATTGGCTGCGCCGGTTCAATTCTCAATCCTCCCCGCAGCTGTCTGTTATCTCCATTCTCCTCTAAACAAAAAAAAAAATCTAAATCTGCCCCCACTGCAACTTTTCGTGCAGACTGCGGTGCATGTCGCGTGATATATGTTTTTGCACATTAGAGAATCATTACCTGGGCCCAGAGACTATCCAGTGTGAGTTGAGATGCTCACCTGAAAGTTATTCTCAATATTTGTGCTTTCTACTGAAATAGGTGAGGCTTCCATTCCCAGATGTACTATTTGAGATCATCATGTGTTCTCCCTGCACACTGTTTCTATCCATTAGTGCTCCTCACACTCTAAAGCCACCACATTACCATCTGTCCTCCCTGCAAAGTTAGCATATGTTTTTATTTTTATCCCTCCCTATCACTTATACCAATTAATGTACTTAGGCTGCTCATAGAGCCTTTTATCCCCCCTTCATCCATCCTGGGAGGAGATGCCACACTGTGCGTTCCTCTGCGCTGTCTTATCCTCCTTATTTGCTATAGTTAGAAGGATGAGGCTTTCTACACCGCGTCCCTTACGACTAGTTAAAGTCATCATACTTCCTCCCTCTCCTCCGTCTTTCTCTCTACGTCTGGGCCTCTCTTTCCTGTGTTGCCTTTCACATAAAGCTGCACTTGACCTCCATTTCTGTCAAGGAAACTGGAGCATCTGGCTCCTGCCCCATTACAACTCAGCACCTCCTCCCTCCCCTTATCCCTGCCATGCCACCCGTCTTTTACTCCCTACAGAGCCCATTTTCAGATCTCCCACATCCCGCCGTCCCCCTCGCTTTCGCTCCCTCTTTCTGACAAAAACGTCTCATTTCTGCAGGAAAGTGTTACACCTCGGCTCACGAGCCAACCTGTGGCTTTAATGGCCCTCCTCTCACTCCGCACGCCATTTCTTTGGAATCGCAGCTTCTCACAGGCACTTATTTATGCTGTGTTGAAAAGACTCCACACAATAACGCGAATCAATACAAAACGCTTGGAAAAGGGAGAGGCTTCAACCAACATTCCAACGGTCTTTAAAGGTGCATTAAATAATATTTTACCGCTGAATCAAATTACTCCCTTCCATTGTGAGAGGGCTGCCAATACTTCAGATTCCACTGAGATTCGACACCCCACAACACAGCGCTGTGCAGGCTTCAGCCACTTTTCAGCTCCAGTCAAAACAATGTTCACATGCAGCTGTGAGATGCTGCACTAAGCCCAGGAGATCATATAAGCTGGTTGCTCACAACCTGCCCAGTGTGAAGTGGAAGAAAACAAGTGGCAGGGGAAGAAAGTCAAAGCCAAAAAAGAGCCAGATATTTTCCTCGTGAGCTGGATGCCCAACACCAAGGATAAAAACTACTGGGCTTATTCTTAATAAAAATAATATGTAACCATTATTTTTATAGATTCTATATAAATACATACAAAGTGCTTTGCAGGCAAAATAAAGAAGACAATAAAATGAAAGATGAATGCAAACGAAGCTGCACAATGCACCGTGGAGCCTGAGCGGGCCAGGGTTTAAACAGGGTGTTTGGAATCCGACAGATTAGGATAAATCCCGGCCGGCAGTGTGCGCTAGTTTGTGGGTCCGATGCCAGCGAGGGACTTTGGTCCTTCAAGAAGTGACGTGACTGTTTGCATCCTCCTCCAACCAGTTGTGAGTTTATGAGCATTGGTCACTGGTCGTTTCAATTCATTGGAGGGACGTGTCGTGATGAATGGCCTTCATTTGTATAAAACACGATGAAGGCCAACACCAATACACGTTTGACACAACATCGTATTCAAACGTGTATTGGTGTTGCGTCGTGCTGCTGTTAAGGCGCAAACTGCAGATAGGAAGTGATTCATGGTACATAGCGATATAGGATGTAGTGATACTCAAAGATCCTTAGTGCTACGTAAAAGGCACTATCACAAATTTTTTACCTGGCTATGGTTTGTGTCTTTGACCTCTGCCCAAACCTTCGTCTGTTGTCGGGAGAAGCAAAGCCGGTTAACACTTGTAAGGGCAACTTGCAACTTTTATAGTAACATTTGAGGCTACTATAATGCTGTTTCCTTACTTTGTAATGTTACAGTTACTGTTTTGTCTTTCCTTTGCCGGAGTATGGACCCCTGTAACTAAACAACAATACTTTGCAACAATAACTAACAAACCCTCTTTCTCATCCTAATCCTCTCCTTCTCATCGGAATTTAAAGAGTCATCAGAATCACGTGACTGCAGACAACCTTTTAATGTGTAATTCACAACACACTGTAAACTGTGCGGTAACTGTGAGAAGATGTAATAATACTGCACGTTAATTCATTTGTGAGCAACTGTAAATCTTTTCCAAAAAAAAAACAAAGGTGTATAAACAATGTGAGTGGATTCTTTACAACATAGTGTTAGATCATTCAAACAGCTACTGTGAAATACAGTTTTACTTTAAACCCTGTTAAAAAAGACAAACACATACACACACGCACACACATGCACACACACTTCCCAGCCCTTTTTGATGCTGTCTGTGTTTTATTCATATCTGGGCTGTGTCTTGGAAGCTGCATCAGCACTGCTCAGAGAGGACCACCATTGTTTGAGTCTAATCATGGTCGACGCTCCGGGCGTCAGTTTGATAAACAGACAATCTCTGCTTATAAATAATTGAACAGCCCCGTTAGTTCTCTCGCTCTCACGGTGTCACACTCGCAGGGTTTTCGCAGTCGCCTCTCTTCTCCGTCTCATATTTGCATGGTGATACCCTGCTTAGTGAGCTGTTACACTCGCTGAGAAATGAGCCTATACGAAGATACTGCGTGCAAAGTGGAAACGGCACACTCCCTTCACAAAATCGCGGCTGTTGTGCGGAGCGTGCGTGCTGTCTCAGCTCACTTAGAGGGCTGTCACTATGCTGATATTGGGATGAAGAAGAAATGACGATGGCGAAATAGCGCAAACAGCGCGGCGGTGAGAGAACAGCATCAAATAACTGCTGTGGTTTGTATTTTACATGCAGAACAACTAAGTACGGTAATTCTTAAAGGGACAGTTTGACGTGTTGGGAAATACGCTTATTTGCCTTTTTGCAGCGAGTTAGAGAAAACCAACACTTCCTCATACCTGGACAGCCAAATAGGTTGAATGCCAGTGACTTCTAATATGACTTATATCACCGTTCCCAAAACAACATGAGCAGAGGCAGGCATACCTTTCCTCATATGCTTGCAGTTTGGTTAGCCTTAGACAAGACAGCTTCATGTGAAATCATTGAGATTTGGGTTTAAAATCACTACATCCTCGTGTTACTTCAGTCACAAACCTACCTACGTAACGTACTGAACTTCAGTTGTGTATTGTCGATGCAAATTAACTATGTTGTTTCACTTTCACATTGGCCCCAAACAGCGTTCTCTTGACCGAAAACTCCTGTGCTTGTTTGACTCGAACATCCCTCCCCGACCCCCTCTTTATGTGGACTTGCTCTTTATACTACCTCACCTGAGTTCCTCCTTTGCTGCCATGATACCAACTATAGCCACTAGAGATCACTGCCGAGAGAGCTTTTGTTGTTTTTTAGCTCTTTCTTAAGCTATAACTGGAGCCAGGCAACCTGTTTACTCCATCCTTCAGTCTGAGCTAACTGTGCCTTGGCCTGAGCTTCATATTCAACAGACAGATCTGACAGTGGTTTTGATCATATTTAAGTCTTAGTGAGAAATGTGAATAAGCATAGTCATGAGTCAAGATTAATTTATCAATGTGCAATACAAGGCTGTATAATGAAAGTTCTGTCTGTTCTTCCCTATGCTAAACAAAATAGAATAATACAGAATAATTTATAAAAGATAATCCAGTCAGAAAAATTAAGTATTCATAGTTATATTTTGCAATATATATAAATCATCAGCATCCAGAAACTTGGTTTTCGAATCAAATCAAAAGATCCAGTCTGTCCCACATAATGTTAGGTGCCTCGTCATATTTAGGACAGCCCATATTCAGGCCTCCTGTTCAGCAATCCACTACTGTCCTCGGCGTGTCCTTCCACTTTTCCTCCTGATGTTTGTGGCTGGGTGGCTGTTTCCTTGGCGAGCCAGGAGAGCTAAATTGGGTTCCTGAGGAGGACCTGAGAGCACGACAGCAGAGAGGTCATCAGCTCAGGAGTCCAACAGTGATCAGTTAGATGTCACACATCGCCACCTCTTCAGGCCCGACAGGAAATAGGTTCACGCCAAGTGTGCTTCAGACACTGGAACTCAGACCTATTTCCTTTGCTTATTTTTTTTCTTCCTCTTCTCTGAATCTTCTCGTGCCTCTAATCCTCCTGTCTGTCTTTTTGTATTCGCTCTCTTCCCTTCCCTTTTATTTCCCACTTCTCCTCCCTCTTTGCCTCCATCACTCTTTTTTTTCCTCTGCTTTTATCTCTTGCTTTGTTTCCACTGCACCCTCACTGCCTCTCTGTTTGCCCTCACAGTGAATACATATCAACAACAGCCTGCATGCTTCAGGCCCTGCAGGGTTATTAAAGTACACTTTGGTCAGTATGCTTGTGTGTTCAGGCGAAAGCAACAGGAGCTCACTGATGTCACTCTTATGTCGCTGCTCCTTATATACTGTACATAAACCACCTGCCTCTTACTCATACGTGTAAATGCAAATGTGTGTGTGTGTGTGTGTGTGAGAGTGCTTGCATGCCATAAGATGTGTGAATGTTCTTTTGCCTTATGTTACACTGAGTGTTGAGAAGCACTTGACTTGTCTCATATGGTATGGTGTGAAGCATCTGATGCCTTGCCGCCAAGTTCAGCTCTGCAGATAGACATGGTGTAACTTTGTTAATTATTATTACAGTTTCATATCCTCATTAGTGAAAGTCATCTTTGAAGACTCGATGTATGGCGAGCATGAAAGACGGGCGGTGAAAGGCTGATCCTTAGTCAAGGAGTAACAACGGCAAACAGCCTTCGATTCGTTCTTGACCTCTGAAGAGCTTGAAGGGCACAACAACTCCTTCAAGTGTAGAGGTGCTTGAGCTTGCAATGCCTTGTGTGCTCAGAGCCCGATTGGAAAATCATTCCTATAACTGATAGGAAGCCAATGTAGAGAAGCTAAAACTGAAATAATGTGTGAAATGCATTTTTGTGTGTGTGTGTGTGTGTTTTTTTTTTTTGTTTTTCAAAAAGCCTCGCTACAGAGTCGTTGACCATCTGGAGTCAACAGACGATTTGCTAAAGTAGGTGAACGAGGCGTCACAAAATAAAAGCATGGATTACTTTATGCAAATCTCCCATCTGAAACAAAGATCGGACACTTTGTAATGTTACGTGGTTGGAAAAAGCGAGATCGAACCAGGTGTTTTGATGGATTTAACATCTTCTGCAGGCAGACCTATGAGATTTAAGTGATTTTGTGAAGCAGTATCTGGGCCAATAAAGAAGGTGTTGTTGTAGTGTAGAAAAACAACAATGTATTGGTTTTCCTAGAACATCCAAATTAATGTTGTTTGCGCACAACAAAGTCCAAATCTTGAGCAAGCTGTTGTTGCAGCTGAATGGATAGAGTGTAACATTCTCATCCAGACGGTTGGGGTTCATATCCTCCGTGGAACATATTGGTGCTCGGTTCACTTATTGTTTTTACACTAAGTGTGTACACAGAAAACAACAGCGGGCCAACGACTGACCACTTATTAAAGGAGCCGATGACCTATGACTGTTTATGGAGTTAGAGAAAGTTCAGTTGGAAAAAATTTAAACTGGGTCCAGATATCCTTGATGAGACTGTATGAAACAGTGAAATTAAATAAATCTAATTCACAAAAAGAGACATCTAAATATAATTTTTATATAGCCACAACGTTATTTAGTGTCTTTCATGTCCAAGCACCAACACACACACACACACACACACACACACACACACACACACACACACATCCCATTTGCTGCAAGTATTTCAGGGATACAATCACATGTACTGTAAATACACGTGACGTGACACATTTACAGGTTTCTAGCATGCGAGGCGTTTTCATCCACCACATGTCTTGTCAGTTTTTGGTCCAGGATGTGGATGAACATTGTCCCGCTTCTTCTATTCTTTTTTTCTGCAGTGGTTTCAGGATGAAATGCAGTCAGTGAGATATTTTCAGCCACCGTGTCTGAATGGATTAGTCCAGTATTCCTTTAAGGGACCTAACAGTTTGAAAACTGCCACTGCGACTCCCTTGCGTCCATATGGATTACAGGTTTGGAGAGAAACAACAAAAAAAGGAGCACCATAAATATCCCGTTCAGAGCTAGAGCTGGGATTTTATTCAACAGGGTTAGATAATAAATATGTAAGGATCACAATCAGAGTGGTTTGCATCTAATCTGTAATTAACTAAAGACTATTTGCTATAATGTATTTAGGTATTTCTTTGACTCAAGGACAGGAGAAACAAAACAAACTCACTTACATGTAGACGTGCTCTGTCTCTCTCTCTCTCACACTCATGCAGCATTCCTGACAAGATATTCTGCTAATGTACACGTTCATAACCTCAACGAGTAGTGACAGGCAGATGTATTTCCCCCCCAACACACTCTTCTTTTACAGTTGCCATTTTCGACCTGGAAATTGACGGCGGCTCCTCTCTCTTTCTATGTTTGCCTCCCCTCACATTTCCCAATAAATGGATTTAGGCTCTGTGGAGTTTTATGTAGAGCGCACCAAGATTAGCGGGATGTTTAATCATGGAGCCTTTTGAAATAAGCTTAACATTTATGCGAGTGCTAGGCAAAGAAAGAAAAAAAAAACAAAAAAACACAGCACAGCACAGGAATTCTTTTGGTCGGTACCGAGGAGAAAGGTCCTTGGGAATACAAAATCAAGCAGCACTGTTTAAATGTTTGAGTGTCTGCTTATTGATTTATTCAGGACTTTTTTGATTATTGTGCTTTCCTGTGCAGGACTTTGAGGCATTTCCCAAAACATTTAGGGTCCAGGAGAGAGAATGTTATTTATTTATTTGTTTTTTTGGAGTGTTCTGTCTGGCATTTTTCCCCTCGCTGCCACGTGAGATTGCAGATCGTCGCGTGTCGGTTGTCTTTGTCTTGTTTCGGCACGGTCGAAGCTCTCCTCTCCCTCACCTTCCCACTGGGCACAAATCTCTGCTCTTTGAAGACGAGTGGATGCAACAAAACATGGAGCGAGATGCAGCACCGTCGTGCACCACAGGCTGGCGGCGGACACAAAAATCTGCCCTGTGATGGAGTTTGCGCTCCCATGCTGTGTGCAGTTTCACCTCAGATGAGACCTTTTTGCGGAAGCTTCCTCATCAGGACACCCTGCACATTCTGGAGCAGGTGTAGAGGGAGGAAAGGCTTGAGGTCCTTCATTGTCCTTAAACTGCTCTTCACCTCAGCATAAAATGCATTTGCCCTCATTTGTCAGTACAGCAGCTGAAGGTGTTCTGAAATCATTCCAATCCTCACTTTCTCCTTCACCTCATAGCTCCGCTTTTAGTTTAAAAACGACGAAAATCGTACTTCTGAAACCCCTTGTCCAAGACTTACTGTCCTTATTAGGTCTTGAAGTGGTGTTTTCTGTTAAGAGCCTGACCAGTGCGCAGTAGATCAGCTCATTGCAAGTGGATCAGCATACTGACAAAGACATGCAAGTCAACAGTTTGTTCACCAGAGAGCACTCATTAGTTTATTTTTCAACTGTAAAATCTTTTTCTCAGCACAAACATGATTCTTGTTATGCGTAGGCATGAATGCACGGACAGCAGGGGGTATATGTTTACACCCATTATGTAATGCATGAGCGTCGATTTTGCTATTGCAAGTAAACCGTGACCTCGGAAAAATCCATTGGCAAAACAGTTTCCACTCAGTAGCTGTGGACTTCTCGTCCGCGCCCGTTGACTTTTAAGTTCTGCGTGGTTTCGATCAAGAGTGATTTACGATCCCAATTTTTATGCCGAGGTGGAAGTCCTGAACATGATGTCCACTGTCTGTTCACCATATATTATTGATCCACGCACTAGATTATAGGGCAAAAACTCCAACATAATTTTACAGAGGTCATCATCTCAGCGGTGGCAGCGGTTGCTACAACTCAGTGTGTAAGCCTTTCTTGTCAAGAAAAATCTGGATTTGAATCATTTATGATTATCTGTCAATCTCTATATCTGTACTGTATCGCAGAGTATAAATCTTTGTGAATCGTTTCACCACACTGAACGATTCTTCCAGCTCATTCTCAGTTCTAGTTCACATTTGCAGTTTGACCTATTCAAGCCCAGATCAAATGGACATTTTGCACGTTTAGAAAGTCTCACTTGCAAAGTCTCTAATCACACTTCAACCGGGTTTTAACCTTTTAAGACAACTTGTGATTATACATATAAACATTATCCATCATTGCAGAACCTCCTGATAATCCTAGTGACACCAAGAAGAAGGAGAAGAACTCCTGACGGTGTAAATATTTTTCATTTTTTTTGCCCACGATGACTCCACCACCTGCACGGTTGCACATACCTGTTACATAGATGTGCCATGCCAAATGGTGTTTATGCTGCAGAGTCATTTTCGCACTTCAGCAAACAGTGTGTGTACTGTGCGTACGTGCCGGCTCGTGTGTTTGCGCGTTTCCCCTTCCCGGATTTAGCCTGTTGATGATGATTTGATGTGTCAGGTTTCATTTACACCTGTCCTTGCCAGAGACACTGTGAAATTAATTGAGCCAAAACATTAATTTGCTTAAGGTTGCTCAAAATGTCCAACCAGTCATTAACATGCATCACATCAAAGCTTGTTTTTTTTTCCCTCACTGAATCTGTGTGCAATAGAGAGGAAATACCAGGGTAGAGCAAAACCGGAGTGTGTGTGTGTGTGTGTGTGATTAAGGGAGACGGGGAGACAGACAAAGACGGAGAGAGGACGACGAGATCATGGGAAAGTGCTGCAGTGGAAGTTGATTACGAGGTTGTGGGAACGCTCCGTCCGTCTGCCTGCTTTGAGCGAGGCCCTCCGAATTCATTTGTTCTATAGCGGGAATTATTAAACAGATCATCTGACAGTACAGTAATAATGCAATTAATTATTCGCCTCTGAACTCCCTGTCCAGTTTTTAATTAGCTCTCCGCGCAGCATCTGCCCATCAGAATTACAACAAAAAACATCTGACATTTCATTTTCCGAGTGTCAGAAATGCTGGGGGGGGGGTTGATCGCGGCGGTGTTGCAGGAGCGCCGGAGATCTGTAAATGAAGCTGTTGAGACGATGCCTCTGGATTTTTAGACGTTTTGTGGGGAAACTGTGGTCTGCCCCACTGATGCTGATGAAGAGCGTAGCATTGGGGAGGTGGAGGCGGCTCGCATCAATCGGTCAGTGATATGACGGCCCGGAGCGGCAGGGAGAGGAACGGTTTGCACAGAGAGGTCTTAGTAAAAACCTGATTGGTTGGGGTGAGAGCTGTCGACAAACTCGGTCAGCTGATTGAGTTGGAAGCTGAGAAAGGCAAAACTTAATTTAGAGAGCAAGTGTTAAAGATAGTCTTCCTGATTCAACCTTCACTTCAGAGTGTTACTGGTCTTAACCCATCTGCAGCTGTCGGCCTGGTCAAAATTAAAAGCGCTTTCAGAGCTTTTCTCGAAAGTTTCCTCCTTTCCGTTTATGGTTTGACATACATATTTTACTATCTATGGGCTGTTGCGAGAGAAAGAGAGAGAGAGACTGGTGTGTATCCAGAACTCTTAATGAGGTAAATGCCTTGCTGCGAAACTGTGACCTAGATTTAAAGTGGAGTCCAGCACTGACCAGTCACACCAATGCTGCTCCACAGTGGCAGCGCTCGGCTTCCATTTGAGACACTCAGCTCCAGCCAAGCGTGGAAAAAAGAAGAACAAAAGGCACACACTCCCCGCTCTCTTCGCTCTTTTTCATCTCAAAATAAGAAGAAGACTGGAGGGTTTTTAAAAATGTATTTTCTTTCTTTTTACAGTGTTACAGTATTTAGGTTAGCAGCATACAGTAGGAAGGTTTGGGCGATAAGGCTCAATGAGAGACATCTTCATTGAAAGTAGTATCCCGATGTTTTAATGACATAACATCAATGGTTCCTTTCTTTTTCACGACATCAAGAACAACGTCATGTTGTTTGTATGATGTGAACATGTTTAGGCCGTACACTGTTTTGCCTGTCTTTACATCAGTAACGTATTCAGCTTGGCAGGGGGCCATTTCTTAGACTTACCAAGTAATGTAAATGAATGTGAACTAACTATAAGCTCGCTAGCTCTTGTGCTAACACCAGCTACTTCAGTAAAATATACTAACACACGTGCAAACAAGCTTAACTAGCCCAACCGGAGGCGGATGGAGTGAGATTTCATTCATCCTGCTCAGGTCGCCGTCTACAAAACTATATCTTCACTTCGCTAGCTGTTTGCTGCCGTGGTAATGTTCAAAACCCTTTAAAGTTAGGATTCAAATTAAATATGAATATAGTATTTTTTATTTTTATTTTTTTTTCGTAAAACACTGTGGCAGGGGCACCCATGTGCACCCTAGTGTGTCCAGTGTGGCAGAAATCGCAGCGCGCTCTCAGACATCCACCTGTCTGACCTGCTGACCGTGATGCTGCCGTGTGCGGCCTTGTCGCGGGATGACCTGGGTGACTCACCGTAGTCTGAGCAGTCTGCCTCTGCAACCCACGCTGCTCATGCTCACCCACTGACATAAGTTTTGCCTCACTGTGCTCGTCTGCCGTCCTTCTGTTTGCTCTCCACTCTCAGTCTTAAGCTTCACTATTCTTTTCTCTTTTTTTTTGCTGCTTTCTCTCCCTGAGGGCCTCTATTTCTTTTTCTTTTCTTTTCTTTTTTTTTACCACTTCTCTCACATCTCCCTCCCTCTCTCTCTCTCTCTCTCTCTCCCTCTTTCGCTCCCTGTCTCTCATTCCTCTGTGTCTTTTCCCAGACCTACTCCGGTGGGCCTTGGCGGGCAGGAGGCGATGACAGTTGTATTAGCAGTCGATTGCGAGGTCACTTTCACTCAGCCCCACTGAGACTCAGCAGCACTGTCTGAGCCACAGAAACAAAGAGAGAGGAATACGAGGGGGTAGTAAATGGAAAATATTGAAAAGCAACAAGATGGGAGCTAGAATATCTGTATAAATATATATATATATATATATATATATATATATATATATATATATATATATTTATATATATATATAGAGGGAGAGAGAGAGAGAGAGAGAGACAAGGATGAAGAAGAGGGTGGTAATGAAACAGAGTTATGAGTGAAATGAAATCTAAGGACAGTATCGGAAGTAAAATGAGGTGAATACATCATTTTCAAGTGCACTCACTGTTTTATTTCCTGCTGTGTGAAATAAAAAAAAAGAGAAAAAAGAAAAAAAGACAAATTCAAATCCTTTTTTCGAATCGGGTGATTTTCATGACACGATCGGTGAACTCCACCTACACATGTTTATGTTTATTTGCTTCGGTCCTTTCAGCTTGAATAAGGCAAGTGCGAGACGGAGTGTGGGTGTTTGAACCTAATGCAGAGAACCCCCGCCGTCCCTTGATTGGCATTTAATCGCCATGGCAACGAGTGGGCTGAGAGCGACTGCTCCCCCGAGAGCTCTTAGTCGCCAGGTTGCAAGAAAAGGAGACAGAGGACTTCCTGACTGAGCCTGTCGTTTTTCCACGAGAGCCTGCGCTAAAAAAAAACAAAAAAAAAAACAGAACCTCTTGCATCTCTTAAACCCGACCCGATGCAGATGTTCCACCCCCCACCGACCAGCTGTCGACCCGCTATTCAAACGTAGAAGGCTAGCTCGTCATGATTAAGCGCTGGATTCAGGCCCTGGCTGTCGCAGTGTTTTGGGTGCTAATCGCTGTCACTACAGTTTCCTCTCTCAGTTGGACGTCGGCTTCCGGCGTCATTGTGTTGATTACAGCGATCTGTGGCCGATCTCTGGTTTGGAGGGAACAACGCGACGACACTCTCTGGCTTCCAGATGGTGTTTGTCTCCTGCGCTTGTGATCTGGCTGTGCACAGTGTTGACTCATCCCACCGTCTCTCCCGTTTCCTGAACCTCTGCCTCTCCCCCTGTTGTCACCGTCTCGCTATTTCTCTCTCTCCACGCTCTCAGACACTTGTCTCCTTGCAAGCTTTGCATAAAGTGTGGAATCGGTGTGAACCGCTGAGCAAACAGCGACGCGAGCCGTCGCTCAAACATGTGTGCACGGAATCCTGAGGAAGAAAGAAAGGCGGGCGGGCGGGAGGACAGGGATTCCTTAAGAATGTGAGCCGTAATGCAGTGTTAGTTTTTCCACATCCGCTGTGTGCAGACCAGCATCTCTGTCTGTCGATCCCACTCCAGATCTATTTCATCTGCAGGTATCAGTGGGTATCAAAAACTCCCAGAGGAGTCAGATCTAGTTTCCATAGCAAACATTTGTAAACACAAACCCCCCTGCTGAGGTTCAAGTGCGGGGGCGTTTCGAGTCCTCCGCAGATGGTGTCATTCCAATGTGCCGCCCAGCAGGGGTCCATTCAACTTATTGGAGAGTCAGGGTTGGCGGGTTCGTGCTGGGTTTGGCGTTTCGCACGAGATGTTTTGTCTTAGTCTGCTTATTCTGCAGGGTGATGACAGGCGAGAGTCTCCCGCAGAGCTGCTTTGTCCTCTGCTCTCGGCGATAATGTCACGTCGCTCTTGAGGACTTCACCTCATTTGTTTCATAAGCTACGTGATATGTGGCGATGCTTTGCTTTTTTTTTTTTTTTTTTAATGTTCAAGCTGCGCGACCGTGTGTAGTTCTGGGAAAAGACTTTTAATCAGAAGAGAAAGATCTTCATTGACTTAATGAGCAAACTGCCTTTGTTACGATGACTGAAAAAACAAGCCGACCTTAAGTGGCAGCACAAGCGCACGCTGTCTTAATTTGTTTACGTGTGGCGGACTCTGCCACCTGTCTAGGTTCAAACTGTTCTGGGGACTTTATTTTCCTCTGAGAACAGCTTGTTTGATCAGTTGTAAAAGAAATGTGTCTTGTTGCTTCATCTATGTTGTAAATATTCAAATTTTAAATTTGGATTTATTATCCAAAATTACACAGTGCCCCTTTAATATGTTGACACAAATAAAGCAATGGTTGCAGTGACATTAGCTAAGAATAAGGCTGAACTGAGCTATGGAATAAATTTAAAGTGAGTTGATTATTGTTTGTTTGGGAGCCACCAGCTTAAAGGGTAACACCACCAATTTTTTTCACACAAGTCTGTTTACAGGTCTTGTGGAGGCACCACTGCACATGTGAGGAAAAAGTAGTATAAAAGCCTTTTATGGCCAGATGAAACTGCGTGTAATCTGATAAATTTCCTCCAGTGGTGTAACTCATTGGCTAAGTTGGCTAACTATACATGAGAACATGTTATAGAAGTGCAAAGCTGGACCAGTGGACTGCGTTTCAAAACCTACAGCCTCCATTACCCACAATACATCCAATCCTTTGAGTGACATCACTGGAGGCAGTTTATCAGATGACATGCAGCTTCCTCTGCAGTCATTTAAAAAAAATGCAAGACTTAGTTTATGTGTTAAATTGGTGGAGTTATGTTTTGAAGAATAACAGCGAACTACAACAGGATCCAACTGCTGTGTATCAGTTGAAACTAGCATCACAGTTACAGTCTTGCAGGGGGGAGGATATTTTAATCTGTTATTAAAGATAACTTGTATCAAAGATAACAGATTCATTATTTTGGCCTCTGTAGGAAACACATTCAAGTTATCACATCTTTAAGGCTATATGTAAATTTTAGACACTCAGAGTTATTCCTCCCATTGGCTCTGCTGAATTGTGAATGCGTGAGAAGGCTGGCAGGCAGAGCAAAATTCATAAGAGTCATAATGCAAGCTGGGTTTCGGTGTAATTTTTTGACATTTTAAGTGGAAATGCTGGCCTCCTAATGATGTGCCTCCTCTGGATCAATGCACAGAGGATGATGGGCTATATTAATGACCTATATAACACATCCCAGCAGTTCAGTCTTATTTTAGTGTTTTTTTTTTTTCCTCAAGTACACTGCAGCCAAAGCTCGCGGGGTACATCTCGTGACTGGGCACTTGGTTTTTGGCTCTACGCACCATAGCGTGGCCCCTCTTTTTTTTTTCTCTGTTCGGCCTGTCAGGTATCGTTCTGGTCACAGGCGGCCCCACTGAGGACTGTGGAAACGGGGGCTGAGTATAAGGCCCCGGGCTGTGCCGCCACTGAGCCAGTTCCCCCGCTTCTCCCTGGAAATTGCAGTCTCCCTCACAGACACTCGCTCACACACAGCCGGGTGGAGACAGAGGAAACTGATAACAGACGAAGGGATCCGGAGTTAGAGGGATGACAGCGGGCTTCAGACACAAGTTCAGGTTGGAGCCAGGACACGTTCTATATTTGAGGCCCGCTAACATCGGTTTGGCCATGAAATTACATTACCAAATTTTACAGACGCAGTACTACTGGTATTCATACTGAAGTGCTGGCAAGGATGGTTGATGGATCAGTCCACATGGTCCAGATGATATATTTCAACAACCAGAGGGATCGTGACATTTTGTACGTGACACTCGGAAGACGTGTGACTTTCTCTGGGTGTCAACATAAGGCTGACATTGGTGGTTTCAGGTGGACGTCTGAGCAAGTTTGAGTGAATGAATAAAGATTGTATAAAGTCAGCATTAATGTAGAAATGGAGCACCATTAAAAACAGTGTACACAACGAAATGCATTTGGCCAAATAGAACAGAAAAGTGTTTTCACCATTATCTAAAGTGGGCACTAAGCTACGGCTCACCAGAGGTAAGAGGCTCCGCTGTGCTTCGGCCCTCAGACGTCCACCATTGTCTTTTTTGTTACACTTCTGCTGCGTTAGAATCTTTCTGATTAATTTGTTTATCTGAAAATCAATAAAGTGTTTAACTCCTACATAAAAAAAAGGTTATTTATACAAATTAAGGGTAATAAACATCCGATCCTTGGCTGAACTATACATGACTAGCCTACAAACACGTTGGCAGTCGGCGCAGAAATATTTCATCTGACTGCCAGAGTAAAAGGGGGGAACCAAGCCAATGCCTCCCTTTAATGTGAGGAATAAAAAAAAAAAAAAAAAAGATGTGCGCCATTGTTGCCTCATTCAACATTAATTTGTTAAAGGCAGGAGCTGCCTTGACCAGATCCTCTTATGTTTAAAGAGCTAATTAATAGTGACTCAACTGTGGGAGAAGGGCCCTATTGTCCACATATACAGGAAAGTGAATGAAAGATACGCATTATTCTTCTATTCTCACAATGGCAGTATTATATGGATTTAAGACAAGACACGATTGCACAATCGTTACAAAAGATGAAAAAAGCACATACTGTTCAAGGGTGTGCATATATTTTCTCAGGCCCATAAAACAATCGAGTAATGCTGGAAGAGTCTTTAAAATTAATGTAACTACTTGTTAATACAAAATTAAGTGTGGTGTTTATGCTTATTCCTTTATGAAGAGACAGCGAGAGAGAGAGATTTGCATGGTGTTACATCACTTTTCTCCACACCAAGGAACGAGGAGCGACAAAGCAGTTTGTCATCATGCTGGCAGAGTTTTTTTTTTGGTAGTGTCGCCCCCCGAAAAAGCGCCTCGATGACATCGGGCTAGAAGACTGAGAGAGGGAAATATGAGAAATGATAAAAACTGAAGGCAGGAAACACGACGGGTTCAGCCGGGGTCACAATGAGAGGAGCCATGAAACAGACTCTCTGAAGCATCTCGGCCCATGCACTATGCAAAGAGGTTTTGATCCCAGTCTCCGCGCCTCATGAATACCTACTGATCTACTTTTAAATCTTGCCGTCACATCTTTTTTACAATGTCTACACACGGTGACTTGACCCGATTAAAGCTATTCCTGTCTTGGTTGTAGTGCGAGGTATTTATTTATTCCACGTCTGGCCGTGAATTGCATTTGTGATAGCGAGGGGCTTCACGGGGGCCAAATCTTGTATTACGAGGTCAGAACACATAACCGGACTGATTAAGGATTTGTCAATGCTTTTTACGTGATTGCTTTCGCGGCTGTGATGTTGATCTTTTCCAAAAATCTCGATAGCTTGACCCAACCTAGCCAGATGGTCTGTTTCACAAAATGGGTTATTTCACAGAACCATCTGGACAGGAGCCACTAGAAAGCGTGTGGAAAACGAGGCCGAAATACTTGGCAGGTGATTGGACGAACCGTTTGTCCATCACCGTCGATCATGGGGCTAACTTCAGCCAATCGAATCGAAAGCAGGTTGGTAAATCGAACTCTTGCTGCAGTCAGTCGGGAGAGAGCGAGAACATCTTTTCCACTTTTCTGTTACTCTCCAGCTCTGACATAGCTGATGCTGGCAGCATCTACGCTAACATTTTGAGGAGCAGTCATGGCGTAAAAATTACCACCGTGCACAGTGTTTATGCTTAACAGGCTGCCGGCGCTAACTTCCTATTTAACAGACAAACGAGAGTGGCGTCAATCTTCTATTGTAATGCTTGGCAAAGAACGCAAATAAGCTATAAAGAGCTAATCACCACCAGCATGTCGCCTTCTTCCTTTACACGTTGCTTACTAGTATACTTTAGCTTCAACAAACAAGCACAGAATACAATTCAGAAAGTGATTCCTTATCCTCCACGACATTTTTCATTCCTCGTTGTACTTTGGATCCGTAAGAAGAGGCAGTGCGGTGTGGTACGCCGGTGGTCCCCGATCTGACTCGGGGTCAGCGCACAGCCTCACAAGGTGAGCAACCGCCATTAAAGCCTCCACTAACGACTTATTGACCGGACGCCACTGAGCATGCTCCAGTCCGGGGCGCTTCAAAGGTAGAGCTGGCAGGGCTGTGATGTGTTGTTCGATGGGACAAGAGCGTTTGAAGTCAAGTCTGCCTCGCCTCGCACTCTGACACGGACAGACACTGTGCAGAATACAGTTAAGAATGAGAAAACACAAGCCTCTGAAGTTGTACAGACGTCTTTGAGATGGGTTCTCTGTCATGAGGCTGATGTATGAGGAGAATTCTCCTTTGAAAAAGCTGCATCTACCGTATATTTACCCTCAGACTGTACTGTATCGCTTGCTAGTCCTGTTTTTGTGTATTTGCACTGTACAGAGCTTGTGGTTTTTTTTCCTTTTTTCAAACTTGGTTCCATTTACAGCAGCGCACTGTGTGTGTGTGTGTGTGTGTTTGTGTGTGTGCGCGTGTGTGTGTGCGCACGCCCATGTTTGTGTGCGCACGCCCATGTTGGTGCGCGCACGCCCATGTTTGTGTGCTTTATAGTGCTGCTTATATCCCGGCCTGCTTTAGGAGCGCAACCCGACCGTAACATATTGAGCCTTTCTGAGGACGTTTCTCTCTCTCTTGTGTGCCGCCTTTGATGGAAGTGTGTCACAGACTTGAGATGCAGCCGTTTGATGTGAGTTGGGGAGGTGACCTGGGTGCAAACACAAATAAGCACACACACATTCTCACACTAGCTAATTATCGGCTCCCAGATGTTTAGTTTTGGGAAGCATTGCAACCCTGGCACAGTGGGAAGTCCATGTAATGGGGCACCAACAGCGTAATAAGGTTACGAGAATTAGCTTGTTGAAAAACCGAGCCTGTCTTCTGAACCCCCCTGTTCCTTCTCCTGTTTGTACATTGTGTACAGTTTAGAACAGCGGCGTCACGTTTGCTGTGTGGCAATTTGATGGTTGGCTGGTTGGATAGACAGACAGACAGACAGACAGACAGACAGATAGATAGATAAATAGATAAATAGATAGACAGATAGACAGATAGACAGATAGCTTCAACCCAGTCAGCTGGAGAAAATGCTGGCAATTTACGTTTCTGCAAACCAGTAACATGTTCAAATTTCTGCGGGTTACATGCATACATATCATGCTGACATTTCCACAAATCATGCCATAACACATTTACATAACATGTTCATGACCTGACTGTGTTTTTTGTAAGGTGGGGCAGGTTGGTGGTGATGGAGTTTTGGAGATTGCCAAGCCAGTGACCCCTGTTCAAGACTGCGTTTAACATTTGCCAGTGTGAATCTCTGGATATTTCTAAGGAGCCTTCGGAAACAATTTTCATTTTTTTTGCGGTGATGAAATGCAGCTATTTTTGAACAGAAGTCAGGACATCTCCAGCAGTGTTTGTGGCAAACCAATACAGGTTTTCCTGACCCTAACCTTGCGTTTTTTCGTGCCTTAACCTAACAAAATCTTACAGACAGCGTTGTTACAACATAAAATAGAAAACATGCCTAAAAGAAATGCAAAATTGCAACAAGAAAAACAAAAAAAGTAGAGTTTCAACATACTCTGCCAACATTTTTTCTGGCGAATTGGTTGATTAACTTAACATAATTTAAGACTTGCCTCTTTTCTCCATACATTGAAAGGTTAGCGCTGTCTTTGCGCAAAATATGAGAGAAAGATTCTACATCGCTCGCCAGCTGGTATCTGAGCAGCTGATGAATGAGTCAGTCATTGTAAAGCATGAATGAAGCAGCCGATTACTGAATTAACACAACAGGCCTCGTACTGTTCCTCACCATAAAAAAATGACAGCATTGGTTGTTTGGCCTTATCAAAGGTTAGTTCGTACACATCCCATCAATCACGCTCAGTCTTGCTATGTGGGAGTGTATGAGCCGTCTGAAATCAGTCATATTAAAAAAAAAAAAAAGGCTTTTGTGGTTAGAGAGCCCTCATGTGTGGTATCATTTGTTAATCACTGAATTGTCTTGCAATCATTTCTGCAAAAACAAAAAACCTTATGAATAAATCACAGCGTGTATTCCAGGCCGTCTGACACATGCAAGCAGTTGTGTGGGACATAACAGATGGCTGTGGTGCTGACAGCGAATGATGACACACAGTTGTGTGTAGATCACGCTCGGGTAGATCAAAGAGCAGTGCGTGGATGCGGATTTACGCAAAGTGTGCCGTGGTTGTACAGCGTATTTACCTTCTGGGAGGAAAAGAAAAACCCAACGAATTCAAAACTTCACAGTCAAACGGTTTCACCCTCCAAATGCTTTAAGCCTAGCGGGCTAGAAGGAGGAAAGAGAGAAGAGTTCAGTGGGATATTTCAGCCCTGATGGCCTCCCGGGCGAACACGGGTACCAACACACTGTAGCTCTTTTGGCTCAGCTGTCCACTTCAGATACAGATCGACATTCCCTTGTTAGAGAAGAGCACCTTAGCCCACAGTGAGGGAGACAACTGTGTCAACGTGTCCTCCCTATCTCTTTCTCGCTCTCCTTCCCTGTCGCTGTCTCGCCGGTTCTCTCTTTTTTTTCAACTTTCATGTGCTACCAGGGCGCTGATATTGACAGCTTGTTTTTCCCCCCCAACAAACTGCTGAATTTTTCTAGACGCTGTCGCTTTCCATTCCCTATTTAATATTTCAGTGCGAGGTGTTTTCTGGGTGTTGTTGCTGCAGGGTCTGCTGCAGGGACCGGGGCTTTGGTGACTTGCAATTTGTGTGTCGTGAAAACGGTGATGGAGAAAAAAAAAAGTTTGAATGGGAAATAAGGTTTCGATGATTGTCAGAATTTCACCACACTATTACTGTGGCAAAAAAAAGAATGCAAGAGAGCCAGAAAGGAGAGAAAAGGAAATGATTTTAGGGGTTCTGCATCATTTACACATTATCACAATGTCAATATTTCAATTTCAAATATCACGATTAGCATAATTAATGGGTATATTGTGACATCCCTTGTTAGACCACAGTTTCATTTGTATCAAGACACTTCATCTTCATTCAGACTGTCATGGGAAATGAAGGCTAATCTTTGTATCAGTACCTTTACTGTTGGAACGCCTAATAAACCCACAAGATGCTTGAAAATTTGTTGTCGGTTTTGAAACAGTGACTTCTGACAGAGGTAGACAAAAGCAGGTGTAGGGTTAGGGTTAGGGGTTATTGAGGCTAATTACAACAATACAAAGCGGTTAACGTTAGCTTAAACTACAGTATTTAGCTTTCAACACCAGCCCGACACAGCAAGTAAATACCACACAGTGAATAAGCTTGTTTTTTTTATCATGTAACCCTACATATTGATGCAGTTAGTTTTAAAACTACTTAATTAGACTATTGTTGGGTAGTAAGCTAACACCGGACATGCTAACGTTTGCAGCTGGATCACTATTTAATCGCGTTTCATCTTTTGTTTCTGGTTTTGGAAACAGTAAATTAAGAAAGAAAGAAAGAAAGAAAGAAAGAAAGAAAGAAAGAAAGAAAGAAAAACAGCACACTCCAAACTCTTTAAATGCAATGCATCACTCTTCGGCTTTGGCATGTTGCAAAATCCAAGGCTTGACAGGCCTGTCGTGAGCGGTTTAGCTTGATCGATCGCTGCCTCTCTTGGTGAAACAGACAGAGTCCAAATGAGTGAGGTTCATAGACGCTTTTTTTCATCAGTTCCACCTTGATCCTTTTCATCTGCGGATCAGGTCTACCACACAGTGTGCACCTCTTACAGTGTCTTAGCGTAGTAAGACAAGAGAAAATCCTGTTTTTCTTTTTCTTTTTTTTCCTCCAAAGCTGTGTGCCGCTCCGAACGGGAGCCTGTGTGATTTAGATTTCCCTCCTTGATGTTAAAGCATGAGTATGGTATGCCTGCTCTCCCTGAGAGAGCGCTGGAGTAATAGCAGCTGTTCAGTCCTGATTAGAGCCACCGTCCTCACAGCCAGGCCCACACATCTCTGTCCTACTTTCTCTCCTGCTCCTCCTCCTCTTCCTCCTCCTCCTCCTGATCTCTCTCTCTCTCCCCAGCTCCCCAACCGCTCCTAAAGTCATGCACCGATCTGCTGCTTAAGAATCACAAAATCACGCTGCATGAGACTTTTTTTTCTCTCTTGTTGATCCTGTTGGCTGTCCACCCACCCATAACTTTTCTATCCAAGGAGAAGATCTGCAGCATTTTTAGCCCCTCTCTCTCTCTCTCTCTCTCTCTCATATATATATATATATATATATATATTTATATATAAAAAAATTCACATTCATCCATATTGCACGTGCACACAGGCCCACATGTGGTTAATCTTAGGACAGGAAATTTCTTTCAGATCCGTTTTTCTAAAACTGTACACCCACTAACACACCCACAGACATGTATATCAACGCACAACAGGTATGAGTCAAAGCAGAAGCCTATCCTGCAGTAAAACAGGCGATCTGTCTTAAAGCTCAGCGATGTGTTGCACCCTGTTTTTTTTTTCTGAGTATCACCATTCTGCAGGCTTCCCTCGATTAGAAGACCAACTTGAGTGTATATTAAACTAATCTGCTGTGACTGCGCGACCTTCAACATGTCACTGCACACTGTACATTTATTTTAATATGTGGGATGAATTTGTGACTGTGTAGCTGTGTGATGAGAACTTTGAATTTTGCTATTTTTAGGCGGACATGTGCCTCAAGTCATTTGGTCCCAATTCTCAAACAAGTTCCATGTCCTTTATTTCGGGGGCAAGTTAAGTCTCGGGTTGT
The DNA here is from genome assembly GCF_904848185.1 of Acanthopagrus latus. Taxonomy (NCBI): domain Eukaryota; kingdom Metazoa; phylum Chordata; class Actinopteri; order Spariformes; family Sparidae; genus Acanthopagrus; species Acanthopagrus latus. Next base: position 17,806,026 of record NC_051060.1, read on the forward strand.
GTCAAGTCAGTTGCAGTTGAACACGATCAAATAAAAGATACTTAAATCAACTAGATCCAGATTCTTATTTTGATCGCTACCTGATTCTTCTCACTCACAGCCACCGGCCACCTAAATACACCGGACTGTCTTCATCCAGACCCATGCAATATTCACTGACAAGTGAATGGAATGAGAACGACTTCCCGGATCCAAACCAAAAGTTAATGGGGGTCCATTCTGGGATGAGACCCATCATACATCCAAGTTTCGTAGAAGTCCGCTCTGTAGTTCTTTTGTAATCCTGCTTACAAACCAACAACAACAAACCATTCAACCAACCAGCCAACCGAAAAACAGACACAGGTGAAAAAAATAACCCCCTTAACAGAGACAACTAAACTGAAACCATAAAATGAACACAGACAAGTCATACGAGTCACCATTTGTTGACAAGTTCTTGTGGAGTCCCTCGTTAGTATCTGTCCGGACAAGCCACAAGTCATCAAATTAGATTTCTCACCTCATGTTATCATAACATCCAAAATCTAAGAGGATATTGTGTCAGATAACAATAAGGATATCTTATCGGTATATGTCCATGTCCTAACAAGCAATTAAAAAGAAAATCTTGCTTTCACATTTCACACCTTCACATCGCTTCAGGATTGTCCCGCTATGCATCCTCTACCATTTTCAGTGGTCCAGGTATGTCTCAGGCTCTGTGTGTGCTTCTTAAGGTCGAGAGAGGGCTGCACTGAGTTTGGGAGGAGAAGAGCAATGTCTTCAATATCGCAACTAAAGTGATGTAAGTTATAGTTTCAGATCATCTTTTACCGGTACACATTTCCGCCCTGTGCTGTTTTTTGTTTGTTTTTTTTTCCTCGTCGAAATGATGACCAGACAGGCTGAGACAGCTCCCGCGACTCAAATTACCCCAGGGTCAGGGCGAGCTGAGCTGCTGCGTGTGGGAGGAAGATGCTTTTTATGAAGAATTTAAAACCATATTCCTTCAATTTTTGGAGAGTCTACTGTAACTTTAGCAGGGTGCAATACTGGCACACGCTGACCGTCAGTCATCCGCTTGTGTTAATTACAGCAGTAACACAGCCCAGACAGCACGAGGCAGGAGAGAGAGAGAGTGTTTAGCTGATGGCCAGTCTTTTAGATGTAATTAACATTTAATTTCCTTTCATTTGAAAAGGAAAAGGAGAGAAGAAAAAAAAAAAAGGCAATATGTCCATGCCAAATGACTCATTTCACACTTGGAAAACATTTTAATAAACCCAGGGAGTCCCAAAACAACGGTGGTTTGGCTGGTTGGTCTTGTCAACACATCAGAAGTGATGCTGCATAAAAAGGTGTAATTTGAGGTGAGAGTAGGTGGGGGGAGGAAAGGTGGGGGGGTGGGGTGGGGGGATGAGCCTGATGAATAAAACAAAAATATGAGGGGGAAGCAAAGCAGGAAGAGGAGAGGATAAAAGCAAGCGAGAAGGAGGAGGAGGAGGAGGAGAAGTGAGAGTAGCTTCCTGTCCTTTTTCCCCCCGCGGGCTGAGTGGGAGCAGATCGTTCAGCCCTCAGGTTAGACTTGCTCAGGGGTTTTGTGAATGAAATGGACGCTTTGGCACCGAGCCCGTTGCATTACACAGCTAGGTTTTCTTCTGCCTTGCTTCCCATCCCTCCTCCGCTGCCCTCGCTCCCACCTATTCATCAGGAGACTTCCCAGACTGCAACATGTTGGAGTCCGGTTACCATCACTTAGCAACTCCCAGGAGTCGTCGGCTCTCTCTGATGCTCTCTCGCTCTCTTCCCTCTCTCGCTCTCTCCTGCTGTCTCTTCGTCTCGAGTCAAATAAGCTTCAAATGATTGTTAAAATACAGTGTTGTTGAAGCCTATATGGCCTGTTCAGTAATATGGATTTGTAGATTTCTGACTGTAAAACTAAAGCTTTGCTGCCTATGTAATGCTTATAAATAATTTAGAACTGTGTATAGTTTTTAAGGCTTAAGTTCACCCAGAAAATTGAAATTAAGTCATGATCTACCCGCCCCAATGCAGACAGAAAGTCGGATGTAATTTTGTAGTCTAACAGCGAAAAAGCAGTGCAGCATCCACCTAAACAACTGAAATAGATGAGGACGGACTTGTCCTTTAATCACAATGCGTTACAGGAGGTATTGTGAGGTTTTTTGTTGCTGGATCAGAAAATAAAGAAACATATTCCCGGCATATTAACTTTTCAGATAATGTCCTCATGTGTGTGTATCTGGGGCTGTAAAAATAAAATAAAATAAAAAATAAATTCCATCCTAGATGTATCTTTTCCACTCTGACCATTACTTACTGCCTCTCCCCATTCACTTACTCAGCCCACATTTACAGGCAAACACACACTCTTTTTCTCTCATGCACACACACATACACACACACACACACACACACACACACACACACACACACACACACACACTCATTCAAACTCTCATCCTAACAACCACAGACCCTCTCCTCTTTCCTCTTATCTCTGTCTCCGTCCACCCGCTGAACTTAAGAGTGCTCTGTCGCGGTAATGGCCAACATGTGTTTCACCGTGTCGCGTGACATGTGGAAACACAAGAAGCGCGGCTCCGTTCTGGTTTATAAGTGTACCGCTTCTTCCAGGTGGAAGGCATGCATGACTGGAGAGAGTAACGCTATGTCAACGAGTGCTGTTGTGCTGCGTGCTCCTTGTCATCACGTAAAACTAATTAAAAACAAGGGACAGCCTTGAAATCCTCAGTTATGATTGACTACTAGCAATTTAGCATGTTACGTTTTCACCAGCACCAATAAATGACAAAGCCAATCGCAGCTTTAAATTAACTTAACCTGAGAGCTTAATAAACCTTATAAATGACATTGTTAAGCTACTGCTAGGATGCTGTTTCTTTAGCGTAGCCTAAAGCTTTATAGACTGACTCTTCTTCAGGTAAAAACCCCTGAAAATCACTTATTACTGCTTTATATTTGTGTTTGTTAACTCTGTATACAGTTGTGTAAAAGAGTTACAACATCAGGTTATTATGTGGTCTTTTGAGCTGTAGCATGGCCCATTTCTTGGCTGGGGGCAGTGAATCTTTATGCTAAGCTATGCTAAGCTAACTGACTGTAGCCATAGTTTAGTATTTAACCGACACATATGAGAGTGGTATCAATCTTCTCATTTAACTGTCAGCCAGAATGTTAATGCTTTCTTTGATATGCATAGATATTTATATAGATATTTCATACGTGATAATTAAGTGAATTTCTTTGTATTCTGGATGAGACAACAAGACATCTGAAGACATTACTGTTGGCGTAATCAGTCAATCCAAAGAATGATCAACGGGAAAGCACAGAAAAGATGAAGAGCAATTCAGAAAGCATCCTGAGCAGGAACACCGCAAACCGGTATGGTTCCTGCACGGGCCCAGGACAGGAAAGCTCTGAGGTGGGTGATCAAAACTGCCCCGAATCATCACTGACACCCATCCACAGAGCATCAGTGATAGCGGTGAGGTGAGATGTTTCTACGGAGCTTAAAGGATACTAAAAGACAACATCCGACCCCGCCACAGTCTGGTCATTGCACTGCCACCTGGCAAAAGATACAGGAGTATCCTGCCGCCGTACCACCAGACTACCGAGCAGCTTTTAATCCTTAAATTGAGAGACTACTTAACTAATCCTCAACACTCAACACCCAAACTTTTTTTTTTTCTTGTGTAGCATAAAGGGAACTATACTTCACATTTCACAGTTTGTTTTTGTTTTGTTAGTTTTTTATTTATTTATTTATTTTTTAACAGAAATTCTGCAATCTACCAAGTATCTGTCAGTGCTAGACTTTTTGTTCTCTCCTTGAAAATCTCAGTGGACTCTGGTCGATAAGTCATCTACATGACGTCTACATCAACAAACCACAGAAGCAGACAAAACAAACAACACTGCTGTCGGGTAGAATAATGAATACAAAGCAGTCCGAGTCGTATCCAAATCTAAAACCACTCAGATTCAGGGTTCAGGCTGAGGTGATTCCAGGTTTGGTGTATAGTTGGTTATTAATTATTTGTACTTTAATCTTGCCAATGACAGTCAAACGACATGGAGTGCAAGTGACGGACAGCGCGAAGGTCTTTCAACTACCTGAGCTTCAACTCGCAGTCCGGCCTGTTTTATACTAAAAATACAGAAGATTTGTACCTGTCAGACTGACATGCCGTATCCCATTTTCTATTCCAACTATCCATGAAACCACACTCATCCCTCCTGTCGTGCTGTCAATACATCACATACACTGCTCTATTCTTCCTGATACAGTACGGATCTTATCACACATCGCAGTCCTTCCCTTTTCCAACCTGAGGCGCAGACGCCGAGCTACAGCTGCTATCGTACGCACACACTCCTGTTATTGATACGACAAGTGGAACTGCATGAGGTAGAGTTTCGTCTGCTCAAACAGCCTGATGAGGTCTCCTCAGAGGGGGGGCAGACACCTAGATCTGGTGTCTGGATGGAAGGGTGGGAGGGTGGGGGGATGGGGGTGTAGGCTTTGTGCTGTCAGCATCCGATTTTTTTACCTGCATAGATTCATGGAAGAAAGGAAGAGTTCCCAGGACACCTCAATCGATCTGGCCCCATCCCCCCACACATCTCCTCTCCCTTCTATCTTCCATCTAACCCTCCCCCAGCCCTACGAAACGAGCTAAAGCCGGAGAGTCTGCACTTGTGCGTCGTTGTCTGCTACTCACCGCGCGCGCTTGTATGTTTGTGAGCGAGCCTTTATTATAAAAAGAGCCGGAAAAAGCTGACGCCATGAATCCAGGCGGCTGTCTCAGTGGATTTATATCACATTGTGTTAGCCGGTGCTCGGGTGATGGGAGGAAGCTGTTTACGGGGCTGAAAACGCCGGAATGGGCAGGCGAGATATTTCTTGTCACCACAGCTTTGTGTGCGTGCGTGCGTGCGTGCGTGTGTTCCTGAAGGAAACTATGATGACTCTTAATTCCCCCCCACCCTCATTGTCAGTAACTGTATCTCTCTCAGTCTGCTGCACTGCTGCCTGTCTGTGACCTTAAAGTACCCCTGCATAGCCAAAGCACCTCTGGATTATTTGTTACGGTGGCCACTTAATGTGCTCCCCCCCTCCCCTCGCCTCCGTCTGCCTCTCCCTCTCTCTCTCTCTCTCTCTCTCTGTCCTCCCTGCGTTCTGCCACGCTGATGTTTTGATCTGTCACAACAGGTTTTGCTCGGCGGGCCTGTCAGCGACGAGCAGTCTGGGGCGCACACATATGCTTTGTGTCTTTGGAGCCCCTCAGGTTAGCGCGGGGCTCGGGGGCTTTTCCCATCCGATGGTGTGAAGCCCGGTGTAAACATGTGATTGTGTGTGTGTGTGTAGCCAGCCACGTATGTGTGTGTGTGTGTGTGTCAGGTTTTGCAGTTAAGAGGAAAGAGACGTACGTGCAAAAGTGTTTTCAGCGTTGTAATGTGTGATGCGTTGGTTATATTCATGACATGCTTTGGGAATTAATGTACTGAAGCCTGATATGGTTGCATTTTCACACACTTCATATCTGTGTGTGTGTGACAGAAATGGAGAAAAACGGAGACAACGTGCACTGATACTGTCGTGTAAGAGTGAGAATTTGATAAGCTTATGTTGAAATTGATCCTGTAGTCTGTGCGTTTCTCTGAGTGTGTGTGTGTGTGTGTGTGTGTGTGTGTGTGTGTGTGTGTGTGTCTCCGTGCGCCTCAGTAGCAGCAGCAGTGTCACTTATGATGGATGAGGTGACATATACTGCATGTCAATAATGAACTAGCTGGCTTCCCTCGCACACGTTCGCCCCCCTTTTCCTCTTAAAGAAAAGGCTCCTATCTTTCAAATTTGCAGCGTTATGTGACTGATCTTCCCCTCCCAGTCGGTGAAGCCTGTGAAAATGGGGCATTTTTCGGGAGACTGCCGTGTGTGGGAGCTCTTTCCCCCCTCATTTTCCCGAGGGTATATTCCCTTAAGAGGCAGATTAATATATCAATGGATGGCTTGATCATAGTCTAACATACACATGTGCTGGTGTGTGTGTGTGTGTGTGCAGTGCGTGCAACTTGCGAGTGAGAGCGTGCGCGCCGCTCTACGGAGCCGCCTCCTTTATTTGCATGTCTGGAGCGAACATCTATCATCATCATCAAGGCGCTGCAAAACAGTGAGGCAGGCAGGCACCGCCGACGCTCTCGGGAGAGAGACCGAACCCACTTTCAAACCTTTACCGCAGCGATATCAAACGTTTCCTAAATGCCTCCACCTCGGGGCAAAGGCACACCACGAACACGCATGAGCATGCACAAATGCAAACAGACAGCCTCTGCCTCGTATCATCTTTTCCCCTTTTTTTATTCATCGCTCTCGCTGACTGTTGGTTGTATTTTCCCATCATTCACCTTGTCGCAGGCAAACCCCCGTCATAAAAGACGAGGTGTAAGAAAAACACCTGAGAGGGCATCCTCCAGTGCTGAATAATCACCATTTAAGAGACACCACATCCTCATTAAAAAAAAAAAAAAAACTCCCTCCTTTCATCCACAGCATATTTTTTTTTCTTTTTTTTTTTTTTTTAAGATGATGGCCAGAGTGGCTCGATCCATTTTTCCGGGGGTGGGTGGGGGGAGGGGGTGCAGAGGGGGTTTTGCTGGGCAGCACTAAAGAGAAGGAGGGGAACGCTGGAATGGTATGGCCTGATAGATAGAGGAGCAAGAGACAGTGTGTGTGAGCGGAATAGTAAAAAGAGCCCCTGAGACGGGGGGGGGGGGGGGGGGTGAGCATGGTGGGAGGAAGGGAGCGAGAGCGAAGGAGGGGAGGAGGAGTATGGTGGAGTGGAGGCACAGAGCCAGAAAATTGCATTGCGTGCTTGGTGATTAGTTTACCTCCTGGGTCTCATTCTCTCTCACTCCCCTCCTCTCACTCTCCCTCTCACTCCCCAGGTTCCTTTTCTACCTCTCGTCGCTTTCTCCCCGCGTCTTTGTCTTGCCACTTTTTGCCGCCTCTCGCCTCCTTCCACTTCCTCTGTCACTACATCACACTGTCACTTCTCTCTATTCTCCCCCTCCACTTTCTTGGCGGTTATCTCCGCTGCCTCTCCTCTCTATCTCTGTCTCACACATCCCCCCCCCCCCATCCCGTCCTCCTCTTCCTCTTCCTCTTGGTGTGCTGAGTTGGCTCTCGCCTCCGTTCTTCTGTTATCTTCTCGGGGGCTTGGGAAAAAAAAAAAAAAAGCATAATGCCACCTAACCTGCGAGGAAGCCCATCAAACCTTGACAAAAAGAAAAAATACCCAAAAAAACAATGCGAGGTGATTATGTGTCTTTTGGACGCGTGATGGTTAAAAACTCGAAGGCACAAAGGAGATTTACACAGGGAACTTTCAATCAGTCACTAAGTCAGGCAGGCATTTTTAACACCATAAGCCAGCCCCTGCTAATTATAGTCTTAAGAGCAATAAACATGAGCTTCAAGTGTCTCGCGCAGTACAACAGAGAAGTGCTGACACTGAATTGGAAGCCAGCCTCCGCATGGCCCTGTTTTTTTTTTTTTGGGTTTGGTGCGCTTTGAAAAAAAAGCAAGTGGGTCAAGCCTTTTTCTTCTTAATCCGTACATAATCTGGCCCTCCTCCTCCTCCTCCTCTTCCTCTTCCTCTGGTTGAAGAGCAGCCACAAAAACAGAGCAGGAGGGGGCGGGGGGGAGACGGAGAGTGACAGACAGACAGCAGGAAATGGGGAGAGAAAGAGGATTTCTCACAGGCTGGCAGGGTATTTCTTTTTAAGGTAGCAGAGGGCCACACGGTAACAAATTGCTGTTACTGTAATAACCGTCTAGCCTCATTCCTAAGCTCATTCGGTCCTCCCCCCCCAGCGGCAAGACTAAATTATATATGTTTTTGTGTATGTGTGTGCGCCTCAGCTAGGATTTCTACCGAACATTTGACACGAAGAGCTGTGAGACCGGCGGTAATGCGCCGCGTGTTCGGGAAAGTAATTCAGAAAAAAATGTCCGCGACTGACACTTTAACCTTCGACAAAAACACAAACAACAAATCAAAAAAGCTAAAGCCAGCCATGTCCTCAGAAAATTTAAAAAAAAAAAAAAAATTAATATGGAGAGCGGAGTCTATCCCAGCATGCAGTGGGTGAGGAGACGGTTTAAAATAGCTCATTTCATATCTGGAAACATAACCATTTTTTTTTTCTAAATGTTCTGGCACTGAAACAATTAGTCAATTTATCTTCAAATACTTTGATAAGCGCCGAATCAATTAGTGGGTCAATTTTCAAGCCGAGTGGGAACAATTTCTCTAGTTCCTCAGTTGTGAGGAGTCGCTGCTTTACATCGCCTAATGTGATGTTTGACGGGACGTCTTTGAGTTTGGGGGCCGACTGTCAGACATCTGAAGAATATCGCCCTGGGCTTCGTCGAATCTGATGCGATCTCTTGACACTTGTAGAACAAAAAATGAATTGAATTGTCAAAAGAATATTCAGCCAGACTCATCGGTAGTGAAAATAAATCTGTGGATTCAGGTCTAAAGTTTTTTTTCCCCCTTTCTTTTTCCAGTTAATCTGCAGTTTTGCAACAATCTTTTCAGCACTAGACTTTTGTTGTCTCGCTGAAGTTACTAGATTAAGATGTGACCTGTGGCCCTTTTGCTGCATGTCATCCAGTTTCCTGTCACATCTCAAGCTGTCCTATCAAATAAAGCCATAAAACATAAATAAGTGCACCTGGTTGCTGCTATGTCATTCTGTGCTTGCTGGGTTTGTTCGGTTACATAACTGACAACAAGCTTCCACCACATGCGGCTAACCTGCTGTTTCAACAGCGGGTGTCGCGGGTGAAATAATCCCAAATGCGAGGTGTGTTTTTTTTTTTAAATTTTTTTTTTTAGGGGGTGTCTTTGTTAAAAAATATACTGCTGACGAAGAGAGAAGATAACGTTGCAGGGAAGAGAGTTTCATTCTCAGGTCGTCAAATACCGACGGACCAGACTCGGCTGGGTTCAGACAGAAGGCGAAAACAAACAAAACACCACTGCTGGGTGGATTTATGAATTCATTAAACAAAAACAAAAAAAAAACAAACGAGGATGTAAACATTGCTGTTTAGGGGAGAAGTTTCTCTTGAATGTCAGATTGTTTTTTTGGGCGGCGTCACAAGTCAGATATTCTTCTTAAACCTCTCAAGTTTTTGGAGTTCACGCGAAGGTGACTGCAGGTTGGGTGTTTACTTCCAGTCTCTGTGGTGATCTCCATTTGATTGCTGGTCAGAGCCGCATTATGTAGCTTTAATTTCAGCTGTTGAATCCAATCAATCATTTCATTAAAGCCTCCCCTCCATTTGATTAGCCATCTGGATATTAGATAGTGCAGCCGTATCGCTGTTGATAGCTGCTAATGCCCGGCTGAGGTGATCAATAGCGTTCTCCCTCCGTCTGAAAGGCAAAGCAACATCCCCTCTCTTTAGCACTGATACAGAATCTGCACCGCCTTATCCGTATCATGCTTCAGTCCATTATTGGAGAATGACCCCAAATTATCTTAGATCAGCCTGAATCTCTGGCTGTCGTCCATCTAAAAGCAGAAGAGCCTTGATCATGTGGTGTGTGATGTCCACTTCTCTTCCTCTTATCCGATCTGTTCCTTTCTTCTTCTCCGTCCACGACTGTCTTTTCTCCCATTTGCTTTTCTACCCTCTTCCCTCGTCTTTCCCCTCACAAATGTCACGTGATCCCGGCACAATGAGTCTGGGGTACCTGAGGACCGTTGCTAATGGTAACAAATGACTGGCTTTGCTGTGCCGAAAAAAGGGAAAAGAGTATAGCAGAGGAGAGGAGAGCTGCTGTACATGTCGCGAGTCAGCGTTTGTGCCCTGTGCACAGATGGAGAGAGGGAGGAGGATGCTTTTTGACACAGCAACATATGTGAAACAATATCTGTTTGTATATCTGCACTTTTTAAAAATTACGCTTGCTCACTTTCTCACCAAGAGTTGCATAAAAATAGCTACACCCATGGAACTGTCAGCTTAGCTTAGCTTAGTTTATCTCAGTGTAAAGACCGGACTGTTTCCAGGCTGGAGCGGAGGATGCCTGGTGTTGCCATGACAGTGAAGCCAAGTTACCTCCAGACGGACACTGCTTGGAGTCAAGCAGTCCCAGTCCAGCACATCTGCAGTCACACCAAGAGAAATGACTTTATTTGCCGGCACAGTGGCTGGGAGAATGTCAGCCCGATGCAGATCACGTTAGGCTACCTGAGCTCCACTTGGTGACGTTGCCAACAAGCAAAACATCAGTTGATTAAGCTAAAATCCACCTCTAACTTTCAATTTCATGCATTTAATCTTCTGTGCAGTTGATATATTCCTTAATAAGGCACACAAACAGGTTTAGTCCTTTATCACGCAGAAGAGTGGCATAGGGATGACCAGGAAGTTACCATTGTCCCAATTCCCTTGACAAAAAAGCCTGTGGCATTTATTTTTTAATTGGATTTTGGAATATTGCCAAGATTAAACTGTGTGGCAAACAAGTTTATGATACTACAAGATAATCTTCACAGATGAACACCACCTTCATGATTTTCATAGTGTAAATTAAATCAGCAAAAGTAAAAAGCTAATGTTCGCCTCTAAGCGGACTCCATTGTGGTTGCATGACTCAAACATAAAGAGTCTTACTACACAGTAACTATAAACTGATCAATGTACAAGTTGTAAAGTTACAGCTGGAAACTGAAGTCCACTTGTAAAGATGGACTTGTGAGTAGATGAGTCTCCTAGTTTGCTGTGATGATGTTTAACATCCCCGACGACTTCTGCAGTCTCATTTAGCCACATGTTAGCATTTTTTAGACAAGTAGCTCTGTGCAATTCAATTGTGGGACATTTAACGATGTACTTTATTTCATAGAGCAAAACGTAAATATCTTAAGCCCGTAGTAACCAAGGACCTTTTTTTCAGACGTTTACATGAAAACCAATTTTAAAAAACTCATAGACTAGATGAGGGATTAAGATGTGCAAAAATGCTAACTGCTTTCCAGGTTTTATGATTACAAACTACACCATTCTATATACGGCTAAATAAGAGAAGCACCCAAATGAACTACTAACTTATTATTCCTCGATGGTTAACCCACTGGTAGCCTTGGAGCCAAATGATTGAAATATCCCAAATAAGCTATGGTGCTTTTGTTATGCCACAAATTTGCATTAAATAGTGAAATCCCACTGTGTGATGCAAACAAAATGGTCTGTATCTTGTTGTAAATGAGCTCAAGTTGTTGCATTGGTCTTAAAAAAAATTATATATAATTAGTAACTGTTCACAAAGACGCCATTCCGCTAATTGCTATATGTTTGTTGACACTTTCATAAGCAGCTAAATATAACTCATCCGTCATTAATTTCTTGTTTATCGCCTGTGCTTTTCCTACTGTAACATGCCAAAATGTCCCCCATGAAAAAGGGTCTGTTATTCCTTGAAGGCTTCCCATGAAGCGCCTCACTGGTAACAGACCGCATGAAATGATGTATATGTACAAAGTGTTATAATTACTGTGATAATATTTAGTCGAGATGCCAGAGGTGGTTAACTAGTACGTGCTCCAGGAACTGACAGGGTGGAGCAGAGTTGACACAGCGTCTCTCATCTCGGCTTGCCGCACCCCATCGCTTTCAGCTTGCATCACGTCAGCCCCAGTCTCCATGCAACATCTCGGCAGCTCTCGGTGTTGGAATCGCCCAAAGGCACTGGTCACAGACCGTTGTGTGTTTGTATGTGAGTGTATCCGACTCGCCTGTGGGACTCTGATCTCAATTCAGTCAGCCTTTCATCCGGGGCTATCCACCGCCATAAGGAGGATGAAGCTGTATCTAATGTAGGATCAGTGGTACACTTTTAAAGGGGAAGCCCATTGAGCCACGAAGTGTTGCTGGAAAGCGCCAAAATCCCTGGTCGTGATGTACACGTTTACACAACAACATATATTTTCCAATCCTCTTCCACAGGGGCTAAGATGCCGAGTTGTAGAGATGTGTGCTATAACAGTTTCCTTTGGCACCGTACAAATTGGCGAATGATAAATAACACAACACTGACATCACTGTTAAGCTCCCGCCGGAGCTGTGATACTTCCATTCGCTGTAAAGGGCGAAAGGATGGCAGATTTGTGAGACGGCCTTCTGAAGTGTCCTTGAGCAAGAAACTGAATCCCTGCCAGTTTTTCTCTCTAGTTGACCGGTACTGTTGACCTCACTACGGCTGAGTGAAAAGATTACTTTCTCCTTTGAAAGTCAGTGTCATGAGAAATGTTATTAAGCATCCGCACAAAGAGATCTTAAAGTAATGCCAGGAAACATTACTGAGTATCTTTTTGCTACTACATGAGCGTGATTGGAGTTGTCTGAACTCTGGTTATTTGGATTAAAGGAAGGAGAACTTGAACTTAGTGTGGCTGAAAAGAAAGAATTCAAATAAGTGCAAGCCTACAGTATTTGAACAAAACTCAAGGATTGGGTGAGTTGAAAGAGTTGAAGAGGTTCATACAATATGTCTTCAGATATGATAATCATTCTAGGGGGACGAGGGGCAAACTTTCAGGCAGTCTCTCTTCAAAGTCATGCATGCTGTTGCACTTGTTTGTTCACTTTAAAAGAGACCTATTATTCTTTTTTTGGATTTTTTTCTCTCCTGTTTTGCATATGTTCTTGTGCACGTAAAAGATCTTGAAAGTTGAGAAGATCCAAGTCCGCACCAACAGAAGCTCCCCTCTCCCAGAGAAAACACTTCTCCTGAAACGCCTCGTCAGTAGTCCTGCCTTAAATTCTGTGACTTTGTGACATCACACTATGTCACGGAGTCACATATTTCAATGATTTATGCCTCGTGGCTAGTTTGGCAATCATTTAGCATGGCTGCTGTGTTGTTGTAATGGTGCTGGATCAGGCATGCGTGGGCTGGCCAATCAGAGGAAACTGGGTATTGGGAGGGGGGCCTTAAAGAGACAGGACCTTTTTCCAAGCATTAAAGCAGGTAAACATATTATAGTAATAACCCAACTTAAAATTTAAAAATGTATTTGGTTTGGTCACTTTTTAAATTCTATGTTGGGATTATTCATGCTGTATAGAGTCTTCACAACAATGGAAAACAGGAATAAATAACATGTCTATCACAATTTCCTCCTGCCTAAAATCATAAAATCACTTGTTTTGTCCATCAACAGTCCAAAATCGCCCAAAATGTCATTCACTTCAATGAAAATCAATGACTGAAACAATAAATCACTTTTTACAGTAGCTGCACATACATTTTCAGTCATCAACTAATGAATACATTCCGAATTGCTGCAAGCTCTAATATGCAGATAATTTGAGATTTTGTAGTAATAATAGGTTTTTTTTTAGTCCTCACCATAATTATGCCTCCTGTGGTGCAGTGACTGTGTACTGTCATGTCAGCATCTAGCGTTAAAACAATGTTCTTAGGCAACATAAAGAGGCAATCGTGATGGATAGAACTGCTGATATGATCCAACTGGGTAATGAGGAATGAGACCTGAAGCTAAATAAAGGGCACCAAAAGGTGGGAGAAGGGAGTACCAACAGTGCAGGGAGAGAAGAAGCAGACCTGCTGCAACTGCTACCCCCATTCTTTCCAACACCCTAGTTTCGTTGGGAAGAAAAATTTTTAAAAAAAAATGTCCTCACACAGAAACTGAATACTGTCTTTGAAGCGAGACGGGGTGTTAAAAAAGAGGGAAAGACACAGAGGAGTAAAGACACCCCTGATAAAAAGGAGAATTTAAATCTCCCCGATAAAGGAGGTTCAGACCTCATTGAGAGTCGATGTGCAGCCCCTCGGAGTGACTCAGGGTGTGACTCATTGCAGCTGGCAAATCCTCCACCTTACACACACACACACACACACACACACACACACACACACACACACACACACACACACACATTTTCATAAACCCTCAGGCCGTGTGCATGTTATGTGTCCCCCCCACCCATGCTCACTGTTCTGGCAGCTTCTACCTGTTAACAGACGACGCATAAGCTCTGCTTCATGCTGTTGTAATAGTACTTGTGATCTTCTTATGAATCAGCTTATGACGAGATATGAAAGCAGTCTGAGCTGCTGAGCCCTTCCCACGAGCATGACTTCGGAGACAGATGCTGTTAAACTTGGCAAGGTGTGTGTGTGTGTGTGTGTGTGTGTGTTGGTGTGTATGTGTGCGATCCCTCTAACCACCCACTCGAGGGATTAGTGTAAGGGTGGCTGGATGACTCATCGGTCACTGACTTTTGAGGGGAGGGAGGGAACGACATGGCCAAGTCGTCCGCATGGTGTGTGTTTATCGTCCTACCTGTCCGTCACCACGGCTCATGCTCGGATCTCAAAATGTCTCCTCATGCAAACCTTGTCTTCAGTTTCATGCGTGTAACTGACTTTGGTCGGTCAATTTCACATGCAGGCAAAGACTGCATTTCTGAAGATGGCGTGTTTGTGATTTTGCATAAATGCAGTGAGAGTGTGTGTGTGTGTACGCGCGCATGTGTGTGCGTGTGTGTGTGTGTGGGGGGGGGGTTAATAGTCGCCTGTGTCTCGACAGCAACGGCAGACGGCTGAGCTTGGAACACGACCCCGGCACAGCGTCGAGCTGTTAGGCCATGCGTACGCTGCGTAACGAGCCATGAGCAACTGCTATGATCTTGCCACAAATAATTCATGAGGAGCCCTGTAGAGGAGCTATGGAGCTAAAAGGGAAGGTGGGGGGGCGCGGGGGGTGGGGCGGGGATAGGGTAGGGTGGGGCGAGGAAAGCATCAAGGAGTGGACCACAGCCTGAGTGGAGTGAGGGCGGGTGGTGAGGGGAGGGGAGACAGGGAGAGATCCGTCTGACAAATGTGTCTGGAATAGAAAGGAAATCCCCCATTACCTACCGCGCTGACAAGCATGCCCGTGCGTGCACGTGTGTGTGTGTGTGTGTGTGTGTGTGTGTGTGTATTTGTATGTGCTTATTTTTAGAGAGCCATTTGTGTTACTACATCTGAAAAAAAGGCACTGTGGGAGTGTTAGCAGTGTGCATCACAATCAGGATGTGTGTGAGATTCTTGTGAAGGCATGTGCTTTTTGTGATTGTGTGTGTGTGTGTGCGCGCTGGAGACGTGATGGAGTGAGTTCAGATTTCTCTGACAGCCGCAAAGCCCAAAGTGTTCAACTGTACAAGTATTTTTTTTTTGTTTGTAGCTGAAACCAAGGGGACTATGAACTAACAGAGTGAATTATTAGAGAGGAGCGGCTGTGATGTGAATGTGTACCGTGAGAACTCTCGTTGAGCTTTTCTCGTGCTCGGATATTGGAGCTGAAGTTTGAATTATTGCGCTTACGGTCATTTTGGAAAATTGGGTAAAAGGCAATAGAATTAAAGCAAAGCAAAAATATAACTGAGCACCGCTGTTGATGCCAAGCCAAGAGTGAGGCAAATACCTTGTCATGTCATCCATTTGGATGATATTTCATGAGCCACATTAGCTGTGTTGTTTTAAGATAAGCTTTTTCGATCCGTCTGTTGGTTTGTCCGTCAATTCAGTCCAGACTGAATGCATATTGGACGGATTGTGAAGTGTCCTGTTAACCACTTCCTGTTCCACATACATATAAATACAGCTCTCAGCAACTCACCAGACCTCCACTTCAATGTAATGTACATGTGGAAGGCCTGAGAGGGAAGCGTTTCTCACTTTTTGTTCACGTGTGCTCAGAATAAATAATGTGCGCTCGATGTGCGCTCTGTTTTCCTGGCGTCATAAAAATAATTACAGCCATGAGAAAATGTCTAGACATTACTTTGATGCGGCACGTTTGCTCTGATCTCAAGAAAAAAAAAAATGATTTGAGGTTGCTATTTTTTGCAGCTTGTGATTGCAAATTAATTTATTTAACGGCCAAGTAAATGAGCATGCACTGGTGAGAGATCACAAAAAAGATCCAAAGTGAGGCTCTCGAGGAAATGGGTCACATCCAAGCACAAACGAGGAAAACGAGATTGGATTGGTCTTTTGTTTTTCTGCCCACAACAAGGCTCCCTCTGCTTCTGACAAAGTTAGCAAACCTCCGCGCGGTCTAGTCTGTCAGTCAGACAGTCAATTAGCTAACCTGGAAGGACAGCCAGAGTTTCTAAAAGCTGGGAAGGAAGCTGATGAAATGAAACAATGGAGCAAAAAAACATCCGCACACAACAACTGTAGCCACAGTGTTAGTGCGAAGACTTGAGAAACGAGCTCAGGGAGCTGCTACATTGCAGCTGTTCAGTTGTGTTACAGTAGCTCTCAGAGACATGAAGGAGAAAGCTCATGCAAAGATGTGGCTGACAAATTGTGCAGTACAACAGTAATATGAGTACACACATACAATCTCTTATGGAATATGCATATATTGACATAGACTGAAAAGTGTTATGTGTTATCAACATGGAAAGAGTACATACACACAACGAATGTACATTTTGATTATACATTGTCGATATATACTGATATGATAATGAAAGGTGCAATAAGTAAGAATACATATTTATAAATATTCCAAAATTAACAGAAATTTTCAACAAAATCACTTAAAAAAAACACTTTTGACGTTTTTTTTTTTTTTTTTTTTTAAGACATCTGTGTTTGTGTTACAGAGATTTCCCTCGAAGTTAGCATGCAAACCAGTTACCCCCCGAGGCAGTTTGTACTTCAAGAGGTGACAGTCTGACAGTAAACAACACAGACGCTCCCTCAGAGCTCCGAGCTCCCAGTCTGGGCAGAGCCAGCTAACACAACCTCTTGCTGCACAGTTAATTAAGCTTACAAGCTAATGGCAGCTACAGTTGGCAGCAGTTAGCGGTTACTTTGGTTACAGGCTTTGGTAATTGGAGCATGATCGTGAAAGGTGGCCAATCCTTACATAGTGTGCCAAAAATGTCCATTACTTGAGATATTTGCATATATTAGCCTAGTACATAATATTTTTTCAGATTATATATGCATTTTGTTTTTAATATATGAAAAAGGCAATGACTGGTACATTTGTCAATATATCGTGTGATATACTTAATAGTACATCGAAAGTACAATCATTTCATATATATCATGAACTTTGGGCAACACTCTTTGACATTTTTCTGCATTTTCTGACATTTTGTGTCTGAAGATGACACTTATTTCAAACATAAGCCTGTGTCAACTCTTCATATCAACAACGATGTGAAAACATTGTCAAACACTAGAAACACTAGAATGTTAATCTATCACATCCAGGTATATGACATATATTTCTGTTGCAGAAGGAGTCATTACCTGTGCTTTACTTGAACATGAGATGCACAAAATATCCCCACTAGTCTGTCCCTCTGGCACCTCCACCTACTGAGCCAGGGCTGCTAATGCATTGAGTAATCAGAAAAGAGGTCTGGCTGCGCAGGGAAATTCAGGAGCACGGGGATGGTGGTCTTTCTCGGGACAGTGGTCGGGGGGGAACAAGAAAGGGGTTAGAAAATGGACACAAAGTTTTTTGGGGATCAATGGCTCCAGGCTGTAAGAAGCATCATTATATCCAGAGGTAAAGGCTGGCATTCCGTGACATTTTCAGTTGGACTGGTAAATGTCAGATGGAACAAGTCAACCCCTCTCCCTCACTAATGACATGCCACGGAGACCTACACAGGCCCTTTGTCTCCATCCCCCAATTTCTATTAGTCTGTGCTTTCCACTGATATGTCTCGCTGGTCTGTAGTGCCTCCATCAGAGACAGTGATCTTCATGGCTTCAGTAGCTGTCTCGATTTGAAAAAACAAGAGTCCACAGCCATGCGAGCAGCTCTGTGAGGCTGTGCTCGGGAACAGCGGTGCTTTGAACGAAATGCTGATGGCAGCATGCTACAGTGCTTGCAATGACAAAGCTGAAATGCTGATGTTAAGCAGGTTCGGTGTTTACCATGCAGACCCTCTTACTGAAGCATGTCAGCATGCTAGTATTTGTTTGGTCTCACTAAAAACGTGAATAGTTTACCACGATCGGCAGAGAAGGACGTAGAAGTGCACGCATAGGCGAGCTCCGTCTCAGCCGCTGGTCGGAGTGCACCTTGTTTTTCAATGATCGTGTATTTGACCTCACATCTATACGCCTGAACAGTGATAGTCTGTCTTGTAAGATAGTTTGGGTGGTTTTATGAGGTGTTTTCTGACTAAAGGAAAGCCTTGAGGAAGTCAGGTGATGTAGATGGAGGAAGTACTCGGTTAGGTTTAGTCAACAAAAGTACTTGGGCAGGTTTAGGTAATACAACTACTTGTTGAAGTTTTGGTAGTTTTGTTGCCTTGGTTCAGGTTATGAAACTACTTGGATAGGTTTTGGAAAACATCATGGTTTGGGTTATAATATTAGTCAACTTTCACTTTTTGTTCCATACAGGACACAAACAGTGTTGATCGCATAAAATATGAAATAACAAAACCTAAATGCATTGTCATGAAACACATTGGACAAATGAAAATGTTGACCTTATGGTGGTGCTAGATTCCAAATTATTAAAGGGGCAACATGTAAGAGAGTCTGTTGAGTCTCATTCCAGTGTCTGCAAATACCAATCGGTTTGGTCAAACCACCAACTGTATCTCTTGTTAATGCACAATCGATCCAATTGATCCAACACTTTTTCGAGGCAATAACTCAAAACCACCAGTTTGAACACCATGGTGCCACTAAAGTAAAAATCATTGGATCACCAAAGTCATTAAGATATATCATCTGGGTACCATGAAGGTCCGTACAAAACAATGTCATCAAGTAGCTGTTGAGACATTTCCTAGAGAAAATCGAAAAACTCTGACTTGCTGGCTGGATTAGATGAAAAATCAGAGAATCACCAAAGTTAATGGGATTTTTATGACTTCATGGCAATCCATCCAATAGTGAGACATTTCACTAGAAACCCAAAATGTGGTAAACGTAATTGTTTTTTGGAAACTAATTTGGCCCTAATTATAGGAAAAAGGATCAATGTTCAAAGGTTAGACTAGCAATTAATTAGTTCAAATTAATTGCTAGTGTAACCCAGATTCTTTTAGTCAGGGCACGGCTCCGAGTCCAGCTGAAAATGCAAAAAAAGAGAACAACAATTTTCAATAATCATCAGAAATCATCTTTTTACTGAGCCTTATATCGAGTTTCATTTCCAATTTACCCACACGGGTTATGTAAAGGCAACCTAATTCTTAATGCTTCATTCTTCGCCAAAACAATAACCGCAAGCAATCAGACCCTACTAGACGAAGCATTCTTTACAGCGCGTCGCTCACAACCTCATTTCAAATTAAACAGTAATCTCTTCCCCAATAGCTAATGCAGAAGCCAATTATGTTGAAAACCACTCGTACACACTCTCGTGCCGCAGCGAATTTGCGTCTCACTTTTAAGAACTGGAATTTAGATCCATGGCCTCTCAATTTGTAGCGGGGAGTGCTACTGTCTAGTCTATTTCTGTCCTTGCTACACTATTGTCCTCGGTTGACTGCCTTCACATCAAGTGCTGGATTTGGCCACTGTGCCAGCTCAGGCAGATAGGCCCTGCAGCTACCACCCAATATGCAACTATAAACCAGTATAACCGTCATATTGGGTGCAGAGATTGTTTTCTCCTGAGGTTAACATGTGTGAAGAGCTGAAGATGTTTACAGGTTGGAGAGGATAGAAGCACACTATATTGCTGTTTTCCTTCTTTTCGCTGTCAAGATTCCCTTTTTGTTGGACGGAGGGATTGATGTTTTGTTTTTTGTTTTTTTTCGCTCCGCAGTTTCAAGCATGTCTTGTGATGTCCCTGTCCAAAGCTTGGATCCGCTACGTGTTTTCCCCCCTCATCGTTGTTTACCCGTCTTCTCCTCGCACGCGTTAATTGGCAGCTCCTGACGGCAGCGCTCCATTTTGAAATCCATACCCAGAGAAGATTATGATCTTAATTAGTTATATCACAGCCCTGAGCATATTACATTTTTGCTCAGCAGTACACAAAAAAGACTTGGGATGTTTTTGTCCTTTAAAAGAAAACACAGGAGTGGAATTTGAAACAGGAGCCTGATTCAATTAGCTGCGTTGCTTTCCATCTCCCCGGCTTCACCGGAGTCACTTTATGAAACCCGGTCAGTCATGGGAAAAGCCAGTCCAGCGCTGTATGTGGGGCACTCAGGAGAATGATGACTGCTGAGCTCCACAGCAGTCATATTGTGGAGTCATGCTGCTAAGATATGCAAGATTATACATTATGCAAGTTACTTGGTGCCCGAGAAAGTGATTGTAAGACTTTTTCGCCCTCAGATTGGGTGAAGAAAGGACGCCGGAAAAAGAGGCGGAGATTTGTTTTTAATCTTTAAGTTTCCAAAAAACTTCTTCGAGCGACCTGTTTGCTGTGTTTATCTCAGTCATACTGATATTTGTGTCCTTTTCTCCATTTCTTCTGTTTTATCTCGAGCTGCAACCATTCATCAATTACTGGTCAACTGCTGAAATGATTGCTAACTCTTTTGATCAGCTTATTGGTTTAAGTCATTTTTGGAGAAGAAAAGTCAACATTTGTCCTGGTTTCTTTAGTTCTCCAAACAGTAAACTAAATATAATTAGGTTGTGGACAAACGAGGACATTCATCTTGGGCTTTAGGCAACACTACTGGACATTTTCCAACATTTAATAGACCAAAAAACTAATCACTGATCACTGACAGTAATAACTGATCACTGAAATACACTGATTAATTGACAGTGGTAGAAGTCATCTGTTACGACCCTGGTTATGTCACTAAATCTAGTTTTAATGTGACATATTCTTCCTTTTGAAGCAGTGGTGACTAGAGTTGTGTGCATTGTGTTTCGACGAAGTTATTGCAGGGGATCTCCCCTTATTCTGGCAAAACTGGCGAACAATAAAACCGCTGGTCCTTTTTGCCAAAGCAAACAGAAGCTGAGCCTTATATTAACTCTGGGGAGGCCCAACATGTCAGGTTATAATTATTTACACAGATTTTGTGTAATTATAATAAAACACATCTCAAATGTGTGTTTAACTCTCTGAGATGTATGACTGCTGTATAATTGACTTTGTTACATGTTCACAAGCACTTTTGTCAAACCCAATAAGCAATCGGTCCATTAAAGACGACATCTGAAAAGTCTCTGACTAATGCTGATAAGCTCCTCATGAGTGCAGAATGATGCTGAATGTTTCACCGTGTGCTAAATAGTGTAGCTAAGTATGCCCTCTAGTGTTCTCGACCACGTGCAGGTGCACTGAACACTGATTTTGAAGTGGCAAACATGCAATATTGATGTCATCGAGTGTTCTTGTGCAAAAATACGGTGAAATATGTTTTATTAACGCGATGTCAATCATCCCTCTCTCTCTCTCTCTGCAGGTACATCCGCACAATGTATCTCGGTATACAAAGTCACCGGCAGAAGGAGAACCAGAGGCGCTTCTACTGGGCCATGATGTACGAGTATGCCGATGTCAACATGCTGCGACTGCTGGAGACCTTCTTAGAAAGTGCCCCTCAGCTGGTGCTGCAGCTCTGCATCATGATCCAGAGCAACAAGGCTGAGTGGCTGCAGTGTAAGAGGCTCCACACGGCACAATATGACTTTATCTTTTCAAGCTACCTCACGTCTCTGTATTTTCTGCGTTCTACACTGTATGTCATACTGTGGTTAGTGCATGATGCCCAGACGCTTCCATATTTTCCACCTGACAAATCCGCTTTCTGCGAGCTTCACATATCACTTTATTTACAGTGTGCAATATTCTCCACCACTGTATCCAATTTCCAACATTCATCACTCATGTTATTGAAAGCTCTTTTACAATTCCAGTTTCCTCGTGCAATACAGCCCCCAGAGGAGGGCAATTCAATCATAACAAGTGATACCCCCTCCCTGTCTGAGGTGTCTATAGGAATGCCATCAATACATTTTGCTGAGAGGCACCATGCTGCTGCTCTGCAGATAATCCTCCATCGTTTTTCATGCAGCAGGTTACGGCTCTGACATATCTGCTGTCTTTACTATTATAAAGCCTAAAGGACAGTGGATTGGTGCACTAAATGTTGCTGTGTTGACTGGATGACCTATGAGGATCTCGGTAATAATACGCCTTTCAGAAATGTGATGGATGGCAGCGGCTGAAATGAAACATACTGTATACAGTAAGTGGACTGACAGCCAAGTCGAGATAAAACCATTATTCTCCGTGCCCGGGGATGAAACTGGATTTCTCTTAATCTTTGACATTTTTAGAACCATCACACAGCATCTCGACAGTGTCAGCGTCTCTCATTCTTGCCATTCGTAGCCTTTCTCTCCTTTTTTACTCTTCCTCTCTGTCTACATTCACAGGTGTTTCTGCCATGTCCTCCCTCTTGTCCCTGGCCTGGGTGCTAGCATCTTACCACAAGCTCCTGCGTGATTCACGTGACGACAAGAAGAGCATGAGCTACCGGGGTGCTCTGGTGCATCTGTTCTGGCGCCTTTTTACCATCTCCTCACGGGTGCTCTCCCTTGCCCTATTTGCCTCTGTTTTCCACATCTACTTTGGCATTTTTGTGGTGCTCCATTGGTGTGCCATGGCTTTCTGGGTCATCCATGGCGGCACCGACTTCTGCATGTCCAAGTGGGAGGAGGTACTCTTCAACATGGTGGTGGGCGTGGTCTACGTCTTCTGTTGGTTCAATGTACGTGAGGGCCGGACGCGGTACAGAATGGTGGCCTATTACACAGTAGTACTGTTAGAGAACGCCATCCTCAGCTCCCTTTGGTATGCGTACCGTGACCCAGCTACCACTGACGCCTATGCCTCTTTTGCCCTCTGTGGCGTCTTCCTGTGCTTTGCCTCAGGTGTGGCCTGTATGGTTCTCTACTACGGGGTCCTGCACCCCATGGGCCCCCGGCTGAGGGTGCTGGCCAGCTCCTGCTGCGCTGAGCTGCTGTGGGGCCTTCCCTTACCCCCCGAGGCTGAGCCCATGGCTCCCACTCCGGGCCCTCGTGGCTCTCAAGCCACACCCACAAGGGGTCTGGCAGGGGAGTATGTGGAGTCGGATGAAACAGCCACAGACACCTGCCTTCCGGTTTTCCAGGTGAGGTCCACAGAGCCCGTGGATGCAGCTGGCAGGCCCATCCGGCCTGAGGGTCCTCTCATCAAGATAGACATGCCCAGAAAACGCTACCCGGCCTGGGATGCACACTTTGTGGATCGGCGCCTGCGCAGGACCATAAACGTGCTGCAGTACGTTAGCCCTAACGCGGTGGGCATCAGGTATAGGGACGGTCCGCTTCTTTATGAACTCCTGCAGTACGAGTCCTCCCTCTGAGGGGATCTTCTCCTCAGCTCTGTCACCTCCTCTATCACACAACAATGCACATGCCTTTCCTTTTCTTTCATTCTGCTCTTCTTCCTCTCCAGATATTATCTCTGTCCATTTGACACTTGGCTCTCTCCTTCTCTCTTCTCTGATCATTCAGTTGTTCTGCAGGAGATGTGTGTTTTGTCAAGTTAAAAATCTGTCAAGACAGTCTAAACACACAGTCATGATTTATTTTTGGAAAAAACATACAGTACAGAGAGAAAATTATAAACCTACAGAATCTTATGTGATATATACAGAAGTCTCATATAAACCCCTCTACAATGATAGAGGAAGGTTCTGTATGAGTGTGTAGATAACATATGAATGTTTCATTATGAAATGTGTTTAATGCATTATACTGTATTGGTGATTCAACCTGTGAATACTTGTGAAGGGCATATTGTATGTCCCTGTGATATGGGACTGGTGCAAAGCCTGATGGGAATGATGGAGGAGAGTCTCAGAGGAGGCAGGTCTTTGCACGGCCCAACATTTACTGCCATTCTTTATGTAAATTATTGAAATGTATGATAATGTTTACCAAGTCTTTAGCCCATGAATTCCAAAAGCACTGACATTTCTAACACGATACCATTGCAGAGAGGACACAATCAAAGATGTGCCCTTTCTGTAATTAATGTAATTCAAAATGGATTTTCCCTCTGTGAGCCTACGTGGCTCAAGTGTATCCTGGCTGTCCTATTTTCGTTCAAAATCCTAAATCGTAATCGCATCATGTATGGAAGAAAAAAAAGAAGCACACTGACCTTCAATCAGTTCCACCCACACATTCAATTTTTACAGAGCAGACTGCCCTCCAGTGGAGGCAAGCTGTAACAGCACGCCTTACTCGGTAGTTTTCTGCCTGTAGTTGTGACAGCACAAAGTATTAAGATGAAAACACAATGAAATGAATGTAGCGTGAAGATGAAATGAGCACAACGTTTTCTAAATTGAGGGGTAGAAAACTATAGTTAAAAAAAAAAAAAAAACATTCCAAAGACTTTTTTTAAAGATTGTAGGTGTTTAGTAAAGGGTAGCAGGGGACTTTTTTTTTGAAGTGCAAAGACAGCCTTCAAGGAATCCTCCACCATTCCCTTCTGAATACTAGAAAGTAACTCCCTTATCAAACCACCCTATTTTTTTGTTTTCTTATCAACTAATGTTTTAGGTTGATTAATATATGCTTATTGGGTGCAAAGACTTGTAATAAGTTCTTGAGAAAAAAAAAAGATGACAAATCTGAGAAGATATTTCTATGCTATTATACTTCAGTGCGTATTTGTGTCTACATTTATAGTCATTGACATAACTATATTTTGCCAGAACCTCACTTTTTTACATGACAAAAAGACGTTGTGCGGTGACGTGTTCAAAAGGTATACTCCTCAACATTGGTGTGCCCTCAAAGAGGTTGTGCTCTTACATACAGAGTGCAGGGCGACTGTTCTGGCATCTGCTAGCACAGTTGAAACAAAGCCAAATCGCATCCTACAGTACTGTCATTCCAATTTATCTGCCCCCATTGAACCGGTGGAATGAATCCTCGCAAAACGTGTGCCATCTATAGGCCTGCTGTGCAGCAATTACACACCGATACACACCCTGCAGCTGAACCTGCGGAAGCTTTCCGACACAGATAGCCACAGGACGACCACTCATGACGAAAAATAACACAAACCAAGAAAAAAAAAAAACATGCCTTCTAAGTCAAAGGAGCTTGACTGAAAAGTGAGGGCTACTGAACAATTCATAAGAAAAAAAGAATGCATTTCATACTCCAATTTTATCTATTTACTCAATGATTCATCTGAATATATAATGTGTGTTTTTTACATTGCAGTGTTTGGCATGAGTTTAGTATGAGGCATTAGTATGAATGCACCCAACAAGGAGTGCCCAAGAGCCCGACACGGCACGGCAGAGATTCCTTTCTCCCGGCTCACTGGCATTCTGCTTAGCTGTGGCCACGGGTGCCTGCTAACATCGTACTGTAAAAAGCAGATGCCACGCGAGTCCAGGCGAAAGGTGAGAGGCGGTTTTTGCCAGGGGTGGAAAAGAACAGGAGGACAGATTGTGATGAAGGGCCTGACCGGAGTATGGTGGATGATTCCTTGCAGTGCGCTTTCCGAAGTGTTCTCGCAACGGCGGCGTTTTTCCACGCACGCTTGTCTTGCGCGCATCCTCGGCCCGTTCCCCACACTGCTGTCCTCTCGCTGATTGTTCAGCTCCATCCTCGGTTGCTGCTCCGCCCTCTCCCCCGTCTCTGCGGGCGGCGGCGGGCCTTGGCACCCTCCAGTGAATACACTCTCACACTCTCTGGTAACTGAACAATGGGGTTGACGCTGAACAACTGGAGATCCTGACATGAGAACATGCAATGAGGTACACTGCCATAACCAAGAGCTTCAACATCCAGGGTCTGCCACCCTCTCAGCTTAAAAAAGCGATGTTCAGCCCTGAGTAATTGAGAACTGTTGGGTCAGCTAGGGTGGAGCAAACATCCAACTCACCGTATGTATAGAGAATACATAAGTATGCAAAACAACCAACTTGTTCATTGTTTACCATAGTAGCCAGAGTAGTTCCTCTCTGTTGTAGTGAATGAACAGCCATGTTAATAGTTAGTTAATGAATTAATAATAAGTATTGTTAAACTTAAAAAAAAAAAAAGAAACTAAGCAAAACAGCCAATACAGGGGTTCCTCAGGACCAACAAATAAGACCACTGAACCAGCTGACTCAGGGGTGTCTCAATGCAGTTCTCATCCCCAGGCATGTCCTCAAGGGTCTCCATTTTTTCCTTAACATAACTGCATCCTGGACCACTCCACGGCTGGGATTGTACCACTAAATTATGGTTTGCACATTTTTCTTTTGTTTTTCTTATTAAACGGGGAGGGGGACCGGCGTTTTTTTGTGGTAGTTGGCTGCCTGGCGTATCGGTGCATCCTTTATCCAAAACACTGCTGACCTTTTCCAGACGTGGACGCATGTCCAAATCAGGTGCAAATACACTGTGATTCATTCATCTGTGTGTGTGTGTCTGTGTGTGCGTGCGGGATGATATATATGTATATATAAACACACATATATATAACGTAATAGACGAGATTATGTTCAACTGGGCTGCATTTCAACTAGTGGTGCTTCATGTCGTGAAAGCGTATTTATGCTTGCCTAAATGTGTTAACAGAGTAGTAGAAACGGCAGTTGATTAAACTAATTGATTTCAATTAAGTCTACAAAGAGTCTATATGTTCCAAGTCTGGACTTTTAATGAGATGTTGCAGTATATTTTACATATTTCTACAAGAACGATCACCATTTTGCCACATTCTGTGTATTAAAGATAGAAGCTGGTTAATAAGCGGGCTTAAGTTTTTATATATTTTTCTTCTTTAAATTATAAACGGGTTTTCAAGAGCTAAGCTACACGTGAGTGCAAGTGGAAGCCACTTCTATACTGTACTGTGTAGTTTTCCCGGCTGACGTACTTTATACCATAAACAAGGTCATAAAAGAAAAAAATCCCCTACAGAGAATTGTTTCTGCCAGGTTACCTGCCCAACTCCACATCCCTCGACAGCCACAACACACAGCAAGAGTGTTTGAACAGCAAGCTTGTTCTTCTCAGTCCTTGTTGTGCCTTGTCACTATGGGTGCTTCAATCCAGCCATGGCAGCCAGGTCCGCAAACAACAATGCCAATGTCTTTCTTTACGTGTTTCATGTGCCAGCACACTCACCAATACGACGACAACACCAAACAGTATTCTTCCTGTCTTGTCTCCCCAAAAATCACGTCAAGCCAAGTTCTCAATTCTGTCAGCCGACAACGCTACGTAGTCTTACACTTTCATCCAAGTTGCCATTTACAGGACTGCACTGTTTTCCTCATTACAGTGTTACAACTGAACTTCGCAGCGTGGCAGAACCAAGGGGTGGGTGCTTTGTGAAACCCAGTTATTGGTTCTGTCAAAGACATAGGAGAAAAAGTAAGGCAATACTGAACATCGTCCCTACCTGAACGTAGGGTTCTTTCATCTTTATTACGTTTCGGGTAAGCTGAATCGCAGCAGCCCCGGGTTGATTCAGTTAACAGTTTGGACTGAGCTCACAAGTGTTAGTTTTGGACTGTTTGATGGATAGTCTTAACGAGATGCCAGGCACGATACTGAACAATTTGGTCAATGATTGTTTTGTACTTTTGTCTATGCCTTTTCATCTTCTTCTGTCTTGCAATGATGAATGATTTGTAGTGCCAAGACGTGAAAAAACTTTCTGTGTCCTTTGTCTCGTGTGAACAATTACATCCTCTAGCCAAAACAATAATGCCTGCAGTTGGAATATAACACGGGAAGAAGTCAATGATGACGAAATGCGCAAAAAAAAAGAATTTAAAAATCACTTGCGTTGCATTTTATTACAATGGAATGATGAAACAGGCCCGATCACTGATTCACTTTTCGAATAACCTCATTTCCTGGTTTTCCCGCCGCCTCCCAGCATGCCTTTAGAACTCATTGTGAGGTGACCCTCAACATTTAGCATGTAAGTGCTCTCGACTGCACAGCAAACCCTCTGATTTTCTGCATTAATGTGTAGCAGCAGGCCATTGTAGTGTTCGACTCGGTTTAAGTCTGTACCTTTGTGTCACGATCCATCTGTTTGACCACTGGCGCAGTATGTTCAGATGATAAAACGGTGCATTTATCTTCGTTTTACGTTCGATCCTTCTTTGATTTCTGTTAACAACCTGGTGCTGAATAAATACATTTTTAATAAGGTGCTACTGCTGTGGACCGCAGTCCACATTTTGGCTGTCTGACAGCAAAGCCTTCCGGTTGACTGAAGGGCCCGTGCCCCCACGCAAATCTCACAGTCTCAAAAATGCTCCAGAGCTAGCACCTCAAATCCACACAGTTTACAGCAGAACTCAATCCTCAATGGTGCCACTTTGATTTTCCAATCTGCATAAAAAAAAAGACAACAGTTACTCTACTTTTCATATAATGTTTATTATTACATTATTATTACAGTATGTTTGTTATTTTACTATGATTCAATCTGCACTAGGATTTAGTTTTTTCTTTTCTTTCTTTTCTCTTGAGAGAATGGAACTGGCAGATGACAAAAATGCATCTTTTTTTTTTGGCAAATGCACAGGAGCACAAATGTACTTCTGCTACTGGAATTTGGTTAAAAAAAAAATATATAGAACGTGATTGCTGTGTTGTAAATTCCTGTCATCTATATGTCCTTAACCTGTGTGTATCTATTTTTGTTGTTATTGTAGAATTGGCTGTAATATTTTGTTTAAAAATGGATTTGATATTCCAATGAAGCGACTATGGTTGTCATATTAATTGCTGCTGATTTTTGAAAATTGTTATCAAAAGGTGTTGGGAAAATATTGCTTTGTTTATATTCAATCAATTTATAGATTGTGTTAGCTTGTCGGTGTATTTCACAAATCTATCAGGATACTCCCTAGACTATATGATTTATCCGGGGTATTCTAAAACGTTGGCACAATGTCAGAGAGCAAATTTGCTACGATTCCGTAGCATCTTTTACGAAAGTGTACTCATTCAACCTATGTTGTGACTGAGAACATATATGGGAATGATTTTATTTGTTGTTGTTGAATATAAAATGTAAGTAAATTGTTTCATGGAATCCCCGTTCTTTAAAAAAAAAAAAAAGAAAGAAGCAAAACTGATGTCCTATTTTTGGGAACAATATGAATATTATTAATAACATATGGTGCTAAAGTTCTTTTTGTATGTTTTGGTTTTTAGATGAAAAGAGAAATATTATGCTGAAAATGTAATGTTAAGCCTTACTGTAGATTCATATATCAGACTGTTCATCCCAGAAGAGAAAAATAAATATAGTATTTGAAAGTGCAATATATATTAGTAGTGTATTCACATGCACAATACACATCTGGGCGGATGGAAGCAGCTGCAGTATACGGCCTGGGACGGGAGCCGACGTACGTGACTCGGACTAAATGGGGAAAGTTTAGCAAATGTGTCCTGATACAACGGTTTGTCCGTCGTTCATATCACAATTGATTTTGTTAAAGGGGCTCCATTTCTGAACTAACTTCAGCTGCTGTTTCTCTCTGTAAGTGGAGCAAAGAAAGGCACTCGAGATCGTGCGTCGAGTTGCATCCTTTGGACCGTCGCGGACAATCTGACCCGAGTCCTTCATCTAGAAAATCCACAGTCCAGCAACATTTAACAACTTAAACATTTCATCTACATGCAACCGAGAGAGAAGGAGAAGGTGTAATTGTTCCCGCCACGTTACAATCCCCTCACGCATGGCCCGTAACAAGCCCCTGAGGTCATCGTTTGTTCAAGTTAATGCAAAAATAATCAGCTTTAAGATAAACAGTATATTTCGAGGTTACACCAGCTGAGAAAGTCTATTCTTACACTGTACATAAAATAAAAGACAAATGAGGCCCCACAGACCTAAACACAAGGTTACTGAACTCAATACTTTGAATCACTCTGCTGTATTTCATTACGGATACCTGCATGTATTGCTATTTGCGATTGAGTTAGTCAAGTGTGTTCTCATAATTAAATACACAACTATCACAATACATACTACTACTTATCCATGTCGGGTTAGTCATAAACATTAAAACTACTTTTTTTTTTATGGCAGAGTGCTGAGGACGAAGGCGCTGCTCTGTAGTCTGGTGGTACGGCAGTAAATCGAAGTTTAATTTGTTTCCGCCGTCATCGCCTTTTGTCCAGACAGAATTCGTCAGAATCAACAAAAAAATGCTCATTGTAGTAGCTTTAACACAACACAATCACATTGAGCACCTTTAATCCTTATCATTTCCATGAAAAAAAGAATTCAGTGACATTTCCTGACCATCCCAAATATTTCAATCCAACAGCAAATGTTAAACCCCTTCATCGAATTTATACACAGCTTCAACAAAATAAGGAATTCTTAAAACAATATGATTAAATACCACTAAATGTTACGGAGCATGTGCTGAGCTTACCCGTCTTACGCAGCCAGGACCTCTTGTGGCCTCTTTTCCACCTTCGCATCATCTTTCTGTAACTGTTCGAGTTCACGTCTTCGTCCACTCAGCTTCTCTGTGATCCTGTCAAAACAAGGACCAATACAGAGCAGTTGTGAATAGCTCATAGAGATATTGTTTGATAGAGACTGTTTTTATATCAATGTAATATATATAGATATAATATTTGAGCTAACTTAGAGTTATCTTAGCAGGAAAGCATTTGAAGCAATAATATGAACAGGTTTGCATCCACAGGTGTTGTGGCACATTGAGACACATGAACAAAACACTGTGCTTTTTTTCATTTGATTAAAAACAATCATATCAGCTCAGCAGAAAGCCTTACACGATTAAGTGATTATCAAAAACTGAGCTGTATGACTCACAGGTGTGCACAGGTAAGAAAAGTCCTCAAAAGTCCTGTGCAAAAGTCAAATGTCTATACTAAGGTAGTTCATTTTTGGTTTAAAGTGAGTCTCCGTGATTGATTTAATGAACAGTTAAACTATTTTTTCTAGCTAACGACTTAAAACTACCTGAGTATCGCCAGCACGGCTTCATCAAACTGTCTTCTCTTCTCGCCCAGCTGCATCAGTAGCAGCTGTTTTGGTTTGTGCAAAGCAAAGCATGCTGGACCACAGTTCAACGCCCAAAATGGCGGCACAGTTGAAAACTTTTCCCTGTTTTATCCTAGTTTGTCTTGTTCACAGACGACTCCTCTAGTCGCGTTAGCAGCACCGAAGCGTAGCGTTTTCACATTGGTGGCGCGCCGGCGTTTTCCCCTTTAATGGTTGCGGATTAAGGCGAGTGCCGGGATGGCGTTTTGCTGTCAGCTCGAATTCGGGCATCACTTTACCAACGCTAGGCTGAGCTAAGCTAGGCTAGGCTAGGCTAGCAAAGCTAACTACTGTCAGATGAGTGCTGGTTAAAAAGCATCCGTAGCTATGTCTCGTCTCACCTGGACCTCCGCGCTGAACTGAATATGAAGAAGAGGACCATTAGATAGAAATGGAGGATGATGTGAAAAAAGTGAAAAAGGTGAGTGGGGCATTTGTTCTACTTTGTACTGCAAGTTGGCTAGCTAGCACGCTAACTTGCTAGCTAGCAGGGGAGTTTAGCAGTTAGCTTGCTAAGTTTAGCCAACTTTCAAGTAAATATGAACGGGAAAACACACTCGCTGACATATCCAATATGTTTTCTATCAACCAGAGCTAATTTAAAAAAGGGGAAATGTGTGTCGTTTATTGAAGAGGCAGTAAATATGTAAATTAAAGCGAAACCGCATGGGTGTAAAAAGTTTAAAACGTTACCGTGTCAGTTCAAGATTACACTGAGATTCAGGATTCAATCTCATGTTTGTATTAATACCAACTTTATCTGAGCGTTGATCGCCTTGTAGTGCATTGAAACTTGTTCAGATGAAACGCTGTGTTCTTGTGGCAAATGCACTTAAAAAGGAAATACCGGCCATTGTTTGTAATAATTAGGCTGATGTATGTATTGTGTATCAACCATTGTAGGGTGGTTGTTGTTTTTATTACAGCGAGGGTGACACATAGGGCGTCATACCGCGGTGTCAGTATTTCCACAAAGATAATGAGCGCGCAGACAGGTTTTTTTTAGAGTAATAACCCCTCGTTGTTAAGCGGAGGCGTGGGTCACGGAAGATCTGTGCTCAAACACGGGCTGTCAGAGGCAGCCGCTATCGGTGTCAGTCATGCTGAGAAGAATCAGCTCTCCTTGGTTGTGTCAGCCATCCCTGCTGCCCTGTCTCACACACAGAGTACACACACACATGCTACCTAATGATCCAGTTTGATTTGGAGTGGGACGGATCTGTATGCTCGGACACATAGCTGACATTTCTCTGATCTTTTCTTCCCACCTTGTCTGATGGTAGACACCGGGGGACGTGTTCCCATCTGTTCCTCTGGTTGGTACTGGAGGAAACTGAACTGTAGGAGCCAACAAATCTAGGCAGGACTTGACACTGACAGGTTCTCATAGCCTGAGCAGAATAATGAGAAGTGATTTTTGTTGTTGTTGTTGTTGTTGTTGCTATGCTTGCTCTGGTTTTTCTATAATTTTTATTGGCAATAACACAGAAGTTGTTTCCCATCTCCTCTTGATGTGGACGGAAATTTGGACGGAAGTGAAGTGATATCCTTGAGTCAAGAAGGTTTGTTGTGACAAGGAAATGTTTTTAACCAACCCTGTCTGCTCTTCGAAACTTCCCCTCAGAACACCCCATGCAGTTGCATTCGTAATGCCAAGCAGCATTTAAGCTTTTTGGAAAGTCAGATGTGGAAAAAATGATTTCTGTTGTCCTTTTTAATCTCACTAATGTTTCAGCTGCATGAATCTGATTTAGACTTAATTTTGCTAGTTGTAAGTACAATGTCAGTGACAGAAAAACTAAAATTTGTGTTGTTGCATAGGGTTAGCACATATTATTGACCTTTACTTATCAGGGAACAGTGTCACATACAGTTCTTATTCGTGCCACTTGGTGGTGATAATGAACAGCATTTGCCCAAGATGTATTTATATACATATTTTACTGTATTGCACAGGTTCAAATGAAACATTAGACCTTTTTATATGATTGCTATCACTTTTTGGCCACTGATTTGTATAAACTCCCATGAAAAAGCCCTCCCTACATGTCAGGGAAACTCTGAGTCATTAAGTCTTGAACCTGTCAAAGTTGTCTAGAGGTAGTTGAGGAATTATTTTACATAGCACATAGCAGAGTAAATGCTGTCATGACTCGCATATCTGTGGATTAACTTGCTTTCAACCCAGCTGGAGTGGTGATGCTACAGTAATGAATGACAAACATCCTTATGTAACAGAGGTGCTGCTGCTTAGATCTGGAAAGGCAGATCAAGATGGTAGTATCTTACTTGTAAGACTACTGTATAAAAGGTAGTCATCGTTTCTAGGTGTACAGGAGACAATTTAGCCTTAAGTTACGCTTATTCTATATGAAAATTAAACTATAACACTGGTATTTACTTCACTGCGAATAAAAGGTCATTCATGGACAAGAGATGGTCATCATTTTCACAATTGGACTTTTATTATTATAATCTGTTGTTACACTGAATTGGGGCTGAAACTAATGATTACATTCATTGAGAACCTGGTTATTATTGTCTTGATTAATTGATAGGTTGTTTTGGTATGTAAGATATCAGACAGTGGTGAAAAAAATTGTCAGTGTATTTATCAGTGTTTCTTTAAGCTCAACATGAAGTTGTCAAACGTTTTGTTTACTATTATTAAATAATCATATTCAATAATATATATAATATATATAGTTATATAATAGTTGACAAGTGATGGATAAATTGTTGCAGTCTTCCACTGAATATAGCAGGGTTGGACGGCCAAACCTGACACTTGGTGGACCATGGGCAGAAAGCAAGCAACTATTGTGCTGTAGTATTAAGATGTAAAATTGCAGTTTCAGTCCAGACGTGACATGTGGTTGGCCAACTTTGGCTCATGGGCCGGGCCCAATTTTTGGCAGCCCAGGTTTTCTTGTATGGTTCTTGTGTGTGGAAAAGTTTCAGAGTCTGGCCATCACAGCACAAAGAGGCCACCCTCTATCTTCTCTTATGTCCCTTTTTATAAACAAGACTTTCACCAATAAAGACACCTATTCATCTTGAGGCCATTCACTGGGGGTCAGCTACAGTAGCTCTCCTCTCACATTTCACATGGAGACACTATAAAATGTTAATGTGTTTGTCTTCACGAGCTACGTAGTGTTAAATAATGCACTGGTCATCGGTTGTGCTGTTCTATGGAGTCTCAAGTCTGTGATCAAATGTCAGCACATCAGGCAGGAGCCAAAGTATGGCTACAGTGAGTGATTGTTCAGATTGTTCAGCTTCGTTATAAATGAGGGAAGTTCATTTAACACTGATTAGTATTCTTACAACATTAGCCATACTGTGCTGCTGTTGTAGATATTGCCAGCAAGCATAACGTTGATGAAGTTTGCTCTTCAGATTTTATGCTTGTGGAGCAAATTGGTTACATTGACCTTTTGATAAGGTGGCTGAAAAGGGGAAGTAAATCTTGCAGAACCACATAAGATTGTCGGTACTTTTCTCCATATTGAGTGTGCAGCTTTGCAGATGTCACGTCTGTGGTTAGTGTCATAGAATATACGAGGTCTTGTATTTCTGTGGCTATGGAGTGACGTGTGTGGACCTTCAGCCGCTGAGCCAAGTCTGAGTGAATGAGAGCATGATGGAAGATGGTGGTTATCATCGTTGCAGTAAATATGAAGATCTGGAGCAAAGGGGGTGCTCACCGCTCACGCTTTGTCTTCAGTATATTCAAAACAACATTGAAAGAAGTCTGCAGCAGCCTTTTAATCGTTACAGAGTTTAAAGCATGCATGCGCGTGTCATCACAGGAAGTTGTGGCTGGTCCCCTTCCTGTTCTTGTGCCTGAGTGCAGAGCAAGAGACACTTCCCTTCCTCCTTGGGGGATCACACCCCTGACATACGCAGTCGCCCTGTGTTTGATCCTGTACATCTGTCACCAGTTGGCAGCTGTCACTGTGTGTGAGAGCAGGCAACAAGTGGCCAGTTGAGACAGTGCGAGCGTTGCAGCATCCGTTGCCCGGCTGTGTGCTTGCCGTTGAATAGCCGGCTCTTCTAGTGTGTGGGGTTCATGGAGAACGAGGTAGGCTTTTCAAAACTGCTTTGAAATGTTTTCTTTCATGTGTAGACTGTAGACCAAACCCATCATGGTTTACCAAGCTTAAAAGTGAACAGTATTGGCCTTCTACCAGTTTGTACAAGAGTAAAAGAATGACAAATGGCACGTTTTCTCTGTCATTTGCAAGCAAAGCGATGAATAGGATTAAGTAAATATGGGATAAAGGAGAATGTATTTTTCTCATTTTGCATGTTGATGTTTTAACCATAAATACTTGGGATTTAAGATGTTAAGTTGTGGTTCTCCCTTTCATATTTTGTGTGGATCTCAACCGCAAACTCCTCCAGTATTGGGAAATGCAAGGTTTCCTTTTGCACATGCTATTGTTGACATTTGAGCAACACGTATTGGGTAACACGGAGAGCTATACGAGAGTACATCTGCAGTGAGCGGCTCAGTCGGAGGAAACAGAGTCTGCATACAAGTACCACACACAACAGACGTTTGATATAGCTTCTGTTTTTTTAATTTGTTGTGCACTGCGACTACATGTACACTGTTGATGTTATTATCAGTAATATATTGTTGAATAGAAAGTCTAAAATGTTACATATCCACATAAATCGAGTCTCATTTCTTAGTGTATTTTGTATTTCATTTCTCTCCACTCTGCTCTCTTTCTTCATTCTTTATTTTCCAGCCTGGTATCGTGTCTCCGTTCAAGCGAGTCTTCCTGAAAGGAGAGAAGGGGCGAGACAAGAAGGCCCAGGAGAAAGCCACTGAGCGCAGGGCCCTCCACACATTCTCACTCTCTCAGCCTGACCACCGCATCGACCCTGACATCCTGCTCAATGATTACATTGAGAAGGAAGTCAAAGTGAGTGAGACTAGCAGGGATATAAATGGAAACTGTTGTCGTACTATTCACTTATATGATTAATTATATGACGCTGGGTCGCACTGTATTTCTTGGGGTTTAGTACGACTTTTAGTAAAATACCTTTTGCTCATGTTCTGTCTTGTTCAGTACTTGGGGCAGCTGACATCAGTTCCAGGATACTTGAACCCATCAAGTCGCACAGAAGTGCTGCAGCTCATCGACACTGCAAGGGTGAGTATCTCAAGGAGAGGATTTATAGAAGGACTGATATGGCATTCACACTATCTGTCATAACCTTGATTGTGTGCCTCTGTGGTTCTCAGAAGTCCCATCAGTTGGCAGGCCAGCTGACATCAGAGCAAGATGCAGTGGTGAGCCTGTCGGCATACAACATAAAGCTTGTGTGGCGTGATGGAGAAGACATCATTCTGAGAGTGCCCATCCATGATATCGCTGCTGTCTCCTACATCAGGGACGATTCTTTGCACCTCGTGGTGATCAAAACAGGTAAAATTATGTTTTACTTAAATCCACTGTCAAAGGACAATTAGTAACGCCCACTAAGGAAATGTGATTTGTGACTTTGACTTGACTTTTTACCTGACACACTATTCAACACTTAAATAATTAGATACAACTTGATTTTTCCTTGTTTTTCAGCCCAGGAGTCAGGAGGTTCTCCTTGCCCCAGCTCGTGTCCTGATCTCAACAAGTCTCAGACGCTGAGCTCCTTATCAGAGAGTGGAGCTGTGCTCGTGGAAGTCTGCTGTCTGCTTGTGCTGGCTGTTGATAATAAGGTAATACTTTTTATCTGTGGCTATGTTTACAACATGCACACTGTTAAATGGAGTTTATTTCTTTAGTGAGGTTACACAGGTGAGTTAAGTTGATGCAAATGCAGATGCCTGCTTTAAAAATATGAATTAAAGACATAGACTCGGCACCACCTGCAGTGCTGTTTGTTAATTATCCCCTGTGGAGTTTAAGATCTGTAGTTGTTCTTTGGAGTTGTTTATTCGTGAGTCGGCTCCACGTTTAGGATACTTAAAAAAAGATGTTTTCTGTTGGTAATGAAACTAACCTAGGGTCTGAAGTCTGTATGAAGAGCACAAATGGTAAATTACAGTAGATGGTGAACAGAGCTCAGCTAATTCTGATCTACTTGACAGTTGACAACTGCTTAGATTTCAAGACACTGATATCATGGCAAAAAAAAAAAAATTAATCAGTTGAAGAGCGCATGATTAATTGCTGACTTTTTTGTGTTTTAGGCAGCAGCAGAGGAGCTGTGTCTTTTGCTCAGCCAGGTCTTTCAGATCGTTTACACAGAATCGACCATCGACTTCTTGGACAGAGCCATTTTTGATGGAGCGACCACACCTACCACACACCTTTCTCTATACAGTGGTGAGAAACAAAACAGACGAGCTCTCACACAAAACAAACAAAATGAATCTAATTTAACATTATTTATTCTATTGTTTTTATTTAAAGAAAAAATATAACACTGATTGGGTGTATATACAATGGTATAATACAGTTTTACTCACTGATGAGTTTGGAAATTTACAGTCTCTCCAAGTTTCACAACAATATGAACCTGTAAATATGTAGCTCGTTGTAAAGATTAAGTTATCTTGCAGATGACTCTTCAAGCAAAGTGGATGTTAAGGAGGCCTTTGATGAGGAAGCCAGCACATTGTAAGTACACATGTTTCTATTTTGGGAGCCGTCAAGAAAGATTGTGACACATCTCTGAAAGTGTCAGTTTTGCTTATCATTTACAAGGGGATGTGTTCTCTCTCAGTCCTTTCCAGGGCTCTATGGAGGCAGAAGAAAACTCTCCCTCAGCTTCCACCCCAGCGTCCCCTCAGCCAAAGACTCCGAGTGAAGGAGAGCTTAGCACCACTGCTGCAGAGCTCCTGCAGGACTACATGACCACAGTATGATAATTTCAACCTGTCCTTCCATTTTTGGCACATGACATTTTCTCAGGCTGTACTAATAATTACATTTCTTGCTATTTTTTTTTCTCTTTTTAGCTGCGGACAAAACTGTCATCTCAGGAGATCCAGCAGTTTGCCACCTTGCTTCATGAATACCGCAACGGATCCTCCATCCATGAGTTCTGCATTAACCTTCGACAACTCTATGGGGACAGCAGGAAGTTCCTTCTTCTTGGTATGACCACTCATCTCTTCTATCTGTGATTTTCACTGCAGTACCTTTGTCTTCTGTCTAATAATTTGAACTGGTCTAATCTTAAATCATGTTTACACTGGTGTATTCAGTGCCACCGTGTAGATCTTATCTACCACTAAGTAGCTGCTTCCAAAATGGACTGATGTGCTGATGTGGTCTGGTTGTGGTTAGATTGTGGGGAAAAGTGAAACAAACTTTGAACAGAAGTTCCACAGTCTTGCTTGGTGGTTGTAATAGTAGCCACACTGTCGGTTCCAGTTTTCTTGCCACAAAAGTTTTAGGCCCACTTTCATCTCCCTACATGTAAACGTGAGATATAAAAAACAATATGTGGAGTCCTAGCTGCTCCGCTGTCTCCTTTATTATATATAAATCCACCTTCATTTCACATCACATATAATGTAACACAAATGCATTTGTCCTAAGTACGTGCTGAAAAGACTGTTGTCAGGCACTTAGGCATCAATCTGTGCCCTGCCAGGTCTGCGTCCCTTCATACCAGAGAAGGACAGCCAGCACTTTGAGAATTTCCTCGAGACCATCGGTG
The DNA here is from genome assembly GCF_904848185.1 of Acanthopagrus latus. Lineage (NCBI taxonomy): Eukaryota > Metazoa > Chordata > Actinopteri > Spariformes > Sparidae > Acanthopagrus > Acanthopagrus latus. The sequence goes on from NC_051060.1 coordinate 17,844,876, forward strand.
TGAAGGACGGACGAGGCATCATCACTGACAGCTTTGGCCGCTACCGGCGCACAGCCAGCTCCGCCTCCGATTCTACCACCAACGGCAACGGAGCAGCCGGAGGGAGCGCCGCATCAGACGAGGGCCAGGAGGCCTCGGAGGGAGACGAATGGGACCGTATGATCACTGACATCAGTAATGACATCGAAGCTCTCGGCTGCAGTATGGACCAGGAGGGAGTGACGCCTTGACATGGCGAGCAAAGGGATCTTCTTTTTTTGTTTTCTTCTTCTCTTTTGCCAGAGCTGACATAGAATGGCAGCCAATTCACAAATGAACAGAAGGCATGAGCTGAACGGATCAGATGAAGGTGGTCCTGAGCACTGACCTAAGATTTGATTAAGCGTATTTTCCTCTAATTGTGAAGAGGACGTCCCTGTGCACTCACAGAAAAAACCTCAACCTGTTACCACAAAAACATGAAGTCAACAAATGCACTTATGCAGATCCTGTAGATGACACACAGTCAGTTGGCTATTTTTTGCATTTCAGAGGGATTCATAGTCTCTGAGGTATTTTTAAAGTTTCTTTTGATTTTTGTACTCATTTATTGGCAGTATCTGCCACCGCTGTCATCTATGTAGCGGAAATCCAGAGTCTTTGAGAATATTTCAGTGTGTTTATACCCTCAAAGACTCTGGAGGATCCATCAGAGGACTGTCAATGTGTTTTTAGAAGGTTAAGAGTGAGGATGTACCGGTTTGTGCTATTGTTTAGCTATAGGTCAATCAGCTTCATCCACCAGGAGAACTTTGGTCCTCTTCATTTATTTCACGCGTGTGTGTTGCTGTAAGAGTGTAACATTTCGCTCTATATAATTTGTTTTTCAGTAAGCTTTGTGTACCACTTTGTTTCTACACTATCATTTGTTATCAGTGTTTACTCATTTTATATATTTTTGCCTTACTCAAACTGACCAAGGAAATGCTGTAAAAACAAAAATTCTCATTCAGTTCAAGCGATTGAGTGGGGACTGTATTTGACAAAGCCAGTTATGGCTGATGTAAATTTATGATTTTAGATTTGTGTTCTTCTCCTGCAGGTCATCTTGTTATGTCTTGTGATATTACATTTATCTGTCATTGTGCCTTTACACTGCAGTACTGCTGCCAACTGTCTGTCACACACAGACAGGTAATTATGAACTGTAACTACAGTTGTTGAGCAAATCATGGTTATTAAATAACAGCTACTTTAAACTGAGTGTCTGTTTGTATTGTTGTAAAATTCCATCAGGATTAGCATCTTTTACACCCGTCCACTGCGGTTTGAAGTGAGAAAAACCTCACTTCATTTGACTCTTCGCTCACCAAAACTGACACAAGAGGTGAAGGTTTTGTAATCTGATTATGATCCTCTCTGACTGATCATCTGCTCGGATGCACCTAAGCTGCTGTGGAACTTTTCAGCCTCGCTTTCATCAAAGCAATCAGTCTGGATGTCGCCCTCAAAGTCAGGGATTAGTTTTGTGAGTCCGACGGGCCAGAAATTGGCAGCGCTGTCCAAGAGGAGCGCATTCCATTCTGTGAAGGCGCTCGCCAGGCCTTTAAACCACTTCCTTCACAGATCTTTCATAAACTTTTCCTCAGTAAGTTTAAAACGCACTGGAATCAAAAGGTGTTCGTCCGTGTTGTCTCCTGTTTGTTGGACTGGAACACTACACCTGGGCTCACGTTGCCACTTTGGCTTGAGACACCGTCTGCCTCGAACAAAAGGATGAGATGGAAGCCTGTGATCTCACCGAGCAAACACACACTTTCCTGTCATCACAGGCAAACTGTTCTTGGTTAGATGTACCTGGCTGCCACAGTGTTGCTTCATTGTTTTGGCACAGACGGAGAGAAAACGGTGCTTTTCGACATGGCCTCAGCGTCTGCTTTCTCACAGTACTTGGCAGAAGCCTAATTGGCCTCCTGTAAATACTCCTCGTAATCCAATTTTAGACAGCACGGAGTGGTTCATTACGGCTCCTCATTTGAAGCAAGTAGTTATTAGATAGATCAGTTTGTTTAATTAAGTCATTAAAAGATCCCACGCTGTTTTATAAAGAGTTTGCCAATTATCTTTACAACAACGGCCGGATCCCCTGTAGTGCGTCTATGGTGACTTCATTACCTTGCATCAGCGTGCCCCCTCGAAGAAGAATCAGATGGGCCGTTCGTTGACGTGTTTCACCTGAGATTGTGGCCCTAACAGTAAGTGGATTAAATATAGAAGTCTGTGACTACACTAGATTTGGAACTTCAGAGGGATTTATCATAGGATGCTGATTCAAGAAAAGCTTTTGAAAAATGTTCTTTCATTGCGCCACGTTAGTTTAGAGAAGATGGGAGAAGTTACGTTTTGATACATGAAGTCTTATTAGAGCTGTGGAAAATCAAACCATGTTTGCTCACTACATCTGAGACGTTCTAACCTGCAGCTGTGCATAAACTACAGCTTTGATACTTCTTTTTTAAAATACGAAAATGTGAAACTATTGGTCTCCTTATCGGTATTGTCCTTATGAGGCAGGTAGTTGAAATCCTGGCATCGGCTGAAAAAAACACTTCATGACATCAGCAGGCCGTTGAACATATCGAAGCATTCGGCAGCTAAAGAGCCAAAGATTTGGTGGAGACAGAAAACACACCTGAAACGAGAGGGCGATAAACTTTTTTGCCAGGTGACTGGACACAGAAACAAATGGTAATGGTAATGCTCAGTGTCAGCTGGATGTGCTAACAGGTAACCGTTTGCTAATAAGGTCACCATATCAATCAGTCAATCAACCCTATGAGGGTTAGGGTTAGCTACAGCTACAAAAAGCCCCTGAACCTACGCAGTGATACCAGATATTTGATAAAATAAGAAATCTTTAAAGGTAAAACATTTTGTGTTTACAGCTTGTTTTGGGTCCAAGGTTCTTTATTTGTCACGTACAGTCCTCTGTGCAATGAAATGTACTAAACAATGGCCCTCGCTGCTTACAAAAGAAAGCTTATCAAATTAGTTTGTTGAAACAAATTCAAAAACATATATTTCTTCAAATATACAATGTAAAACCGGTTCTCCACCAATCAAATCTTACACAGAGAGACACAGCCTGATCCAAAATAAAAAGGAATCTGCAAGAAAGGGGCTTTTCCCCAAATATCCCACATAGAAAGCCGTGCTTTTAAAGTTATTTTTAGCTCCTGGACATGTTTAATGTGTGATCCAAATGTCCCTCTGACCTTATTAATCTATTTTTCCAACAACCGACACGGTCAGAATCTACGTCTCGACGCTCCAGGGGTTTAATTGTGTGGTAAAGCTTAAAGACTCATGAGTCTGAGGCAGCGTGCCTCTCTCTTCCAACAAAAACAGCCTGTTTTAGCTGCTTTTCCACGCCATTAAAACCTGAGAGTGTTGCCGCCCGTCGAACGGTCGCTCTTTCATGACATCACCCAGGTTGGCATCCAAAAAAGAAGACTCAATATGCGAAATGACCAATCAACTTGTCTTTATTTATGATTTTCTTCTTTGCGGTGCGGTGTTCTGGTCTGCACACGGCTCCATCCTTACAGCAGATCTTTTTTCTCAGATGGGACGCACTCAGACGGTGCTGCACAAAGGCTCGGCGTGAGCTGCAGTCTGGGATTCCCGCCAGTCTCACCCCGCGGTTCACCTTGGTGATGTTTCTGTCGGCCGTTTCACGCTTGAGTTTGCAGCTCAGTCACGGCGAGCAGTGCGGCTCTGTGGTGTTGCATGTGTTACATTACTGGAACAGGACGGCAGCTACATTCCCAGCCGTGAACATCAGAGGAAGAAAAAAAAAAAAAAATCTCTTGTAGAGAAATGGTAAAAATAGCAGTTAACTGTCAGAGTCCCATCTGAAAGCAGCAACATGACGTAGTTCTTTTTAAACCTTAAAATAACAGCTTCAAAGCCATTTTGAAGGCACAGTGTCTTGTAATAGTGTCAGTGGTGTCTCAGCCACAGTCAATGCACTGTACAGTGTGTGTAACTGAAGTGAGAGGTGATGATCACAGCGTTACATACACGTTCACTTCAACACTTAACATTGCTATGATGTCATGAGATTTGTCTGTTGTCAGCGCCTACATTATATCTGAAAAACTGTTACAGACCTGGGATTTGTGTTTACCACAGCGGTGTTGCACTCAGGGACTGTGGGGGGGTGCCAGATTGCTCAAAATGCCAATTTCCACATTAGGTTGCTTTAACCATCATGCCTCAGATCCATCACTGCTGAAACCTCTCCAGCCACCAGTCCGTCTCCTTTTTGACTGGTCTGCTGGACTTGAACCAGCTGGTCTACGGTCTCAACAAGATGCTTAATGTTTTGCATCAGGACTGTGGCCTTTGATACAGTGTCTGGCCTTCATGCTTCAACAGCAGAGACAACATCTGATTTTATGCCTGTCAAGTCATTTTGTCATGCAAATGAGATGGGTTAGGCATGAAATTAATAAAATACCAAACTCCAGGGACAGCCGCTGGGCAGTACCACAATCCAAACAAGCAACAAGTACACTTTCTTTTCACTTTTCTTCAAATTGCTGTTCCACAGAACAGTGGCTACACAGTATTCATTCCATTGTAATGACTTAAATATAACAGAAAAAATGAACCGAAACCACCATAATCACCAGAAGCTTGTTAGAAATAACATGTGACGGCCCCTCTGGCAGCCTTTCAGTCAAGAGGAGATGTGGCTTTCAGCCGCGATAAGCTCACATAAAGCTGGAGCTCATGCATGAAAAATCTCAGGCTCAGCAGAGTCATTCATGACACGCCACTTCAGGCACTCCAGATGGAGAGGGACACAGGAATCAGCGAGCGGGTCGCACTGCGACTCTCACATGCAAAAGCTCATGACCTCCACGCTCATGTCTTCACACATACCCAGAACTGTGGGAGCCCGGGCTGTTCCCAACTGTTTACATAAGTTCTTGTGCAAGCGTGCACAGATGACAGCTCGGCCTGCTAGGAGAACAAAAGCATTGGGACAAAAATGAGAGTCCCGAGATAACCAATTCTTTCAATTTTCCAAAACATGGCATTATGAGTTGTAAAGGTGAGGGAATGGATAAAAGTTGAAAAGAGTATGAATGGTTAAAAATATTGCAAAGGGATGGATGCAAGATATGGTGTAAGGTGGGAGATGAACTGCATTGCTTCACTAATGGCTGTTAAGCTTAGCTGCATTGGTGTACTAAGGAGAATTTAAGTAAGTGTTGTATTGTCTGTATTATGTTGGTATATATACTGTATGCACTTTATAACAATCAGTACATACGACACAGGCTGTGTTTAGATTACCAGTTTTTCTTGTTTTTTCTTGACTGTAGTGAATTATATTTTATTTGCTGACTCTGAGCATTTATATACTGTACATTCTCACAAAGTACAACTTCATGGTCTCCAATAAAAACACTGTTTTTTTTAAATTCATCATAGTGACACATCTATGAGTCAAAAAGTCCTTGGAGCTGAACTGAATTGCTCGAATAATGTGCAGGTGCTAAACTGCCCCGCTGGCCCAAAGTTGCATTAAGAACAGCTGAGGGAGTATACGCATATTTGGAAAAAGTGTAAAAGTGTATGCAGTCATATACACTGTAGGTGTAATCAAGGAGACTTGATTGACACATCACAGTCGTTTGCATCCCTGATGAGAGGCCATTGACGAGACTTTCTTGTGATGACAGCAAATTAAAGGTTGAAAAAGTACGGCCAAACAAGAACCCAGTTAAGGGTTATCATATTTTGTCAAACCAGTTTTAAAGTACAGGATGTGACAGTCAATTAAAGGCTTAGTAACACAAGATCAAGTTGACATAGTAGTTGTTTTCTTGCCGGGTGGCATTGTGCCTCACTGTTTAGGGGATACTGAAAACTGAGATAATGGAACTGAGTGTTCTGTTTGTTCAACATGCTAATCATATAATGTCGGACGGTCTCAGCAGTAGATGCCGTGTTAACCTTGTCATTTCAGTGGTTGCTCTGTTGTTGTGAAAAAACAGATTTTGTGTGTGAGAGAGCCTGAAAGATGTTATTATATTCACATTGTAGTATAGAGTATCTGGGCCACAAGGAGGAGCGTCTTAAACCCTTAAAAGTCCTTTTTCCTGTTGCATGCTTTGTGCACTGGGGCTGTAACTAACTCCAATTTCTCATGCTCACATTTCAAATGCAGACCCCACAGCCCAGAGAAAATTAGTGAGGCCAAGGGTTCCTCTAATGACATATCTCATCAGTACAGGAGGCTCATAACAAGATCCACATAATCCTGTCATTTGGTCAAGATGGGTCGTAATTCAATGTTTATCCATGAAACTAAACCTTGTTTTTACTTCAAACAGACAATTCCATCTCTGTTACTTTCAGATCACAATTGGAGCATGAAAAGGACAAAGCTCTAACAAAGAGTTACATGCATCCTGCCTTATAAGAAGCAGATTTAAAACCAACTTGGGTAACTTGAAAAAAAAATCATTACAAAGAATGAATCATTTTCTTCATATTCTACAACAAAAGCAATGGTACTACTATGGATTATGTTCATTTATCAATATTAAGGCATATTTTTAAAAAGCAGAGACATTTAGATTAAGACAACATGGAATAAAATGTATGCCATTATAAAAAAATATATTGACATTTTTAATCTCTGCTTGGAGACAGAAACCACAAAAGTCTCACCAAACAACTTGAGAGTTTGAAAACTGCAATTCTTTTGTTTCAAGTCACAATAGCCCACAGGTTTAAAATCATCTATGGTTATAAGACAGAGAGGTTTCTGTATACAGCTGCCCTATAGTTTAGTGGCAAAAACACTTTATATGTACCTTCTACACTCAAATTATTCTTTCTAAATAATATACATTACTTAATTCGCTCCCTTCGATTACAGGGACTGTAAAACAGTGTTTACATCGAGGTTCATCCTCACATCATTGTGGTCAAGCGCTAAATGCACAAGAGTCCACCACTATCTGACATATGGCCGTGGCTGGCATGTTGCACTGGAGCAAACATAGTAACATAGCAAACACAGGCTGTTTTGTCGTTAGGAATCTCTGACTGTAGCTACTAGCAGAGCGAGAAGCGGCGCGAGTTAATGTTCATCTTGGTGACGCCGATGAGCCTCAGCGGGGCCGAGAGGCCCAGCCCCGGGGTGACCGGACATTCGCACAGCAGGTCCGACAGCTCATCCCGCTCTTCAATCCCAAAGGTGGCGTCATTGAGCATCCGTCGGTGCAGGTGGCACGTCTGCTCTATCTTCAACTTGTTGATGTCGCTACGGAGTCGCATGAGCTGCCTGGCCAGGTGCTGGTCCTGCAGGCGCATGTCGGTCTGTTGGAGAGAGACAAGATACAGCACTGCTTAAGTGATTAATAATCTTTCTTTCAACCACATCTAATGGCCTTGTTCAGTGGATGGAGTTGTTAAGTAGTTGATGATGTTGAGATGGTTGAACTGATAGCATGTTATGTAAGTAAGGAATTTTAATCATGCGATGACAGGTGTTTGGATATAATGATACATACTAAACCATCTCCATGACACTTGAGCAACTCCAGTTGTGGAGGAAGGTCATGAGATGTGATTGAACACTTTGGAGAGAATAACCAAGTTGTGTAAAGAATTTTAAAGCTAATTGTTAGCTTCATTTTTGCCATGAGAGTGGTATCGATCTCCTTGTCCAGTCTTTGGCAACAAAGTAAGCTTACTTCTCAAATAGTTTAACTATTCCTCTCCAAACATTTTTTTGTTCCATGCTTCAGTGTTTTAAGTATGAGTTGACATCTATTTACACTTGGTTCCTGATCTAGATTCCCAGGAGGTCCATGCATTCAGTCCTCATTGTGAAGCAAAATCTAAAGAGCAAACTCACAGTGGGACACTGACAAACAAGTTTCTCATCGTAAGTGCTCTCTGTTTTGTCTCTTTCATGTCCACTGTCCGTGTGCAAAACTCCGTGCAAGGATTATTCTCATCTCTCAGGTCCACTGTCTTTTTTGGCTATGATTCTGCCTCTGACGGTGCCTCTTTGCGTGCTCTTGTCCAGGCTTATGGACCGTGGGTGAATGTGCATTGAACAGAGTAAAAGTGATTACACTTGCAGAAACTATGTAACAGATGTCTGATGCAATTGCCGGGGCCCCAATCAATCTCACTCAATGATGTGAATGGGATTCTTCTGGCCAGTAATTGAACATTGTGTCCATTGATTCATTCTAATCAGCTAAGTAGCAGGAAGTTGTTTCTCAATCTGGCTTTTAACTGGAAAATTAAAAAGCTCTTCAAATCAAAAGTGTGATTCCAAGCAGGTCCTTGAATCTCAAGCATCTGATTTAAATAGGGCCTGCCAATGGCTGCATGAACAAAACAAAACAAATTATATCAGAGATCCTAAACTTATAGTAAAACTTTTAACTTAAAATCTCCATTTTTCAAAGATAGATGATTCATTTGTTTTCGAATTTAAACAATGTCTCACCAGTTCTCTCCTCAGCCAACTGAGAGCTTCATCGATGTTCCCAAATCCTTTCAGTACGCCCGAGGGCAACTTGCATTGAATCCTCTCAGAGTTCACTACCGTCTCTTTGGGCATGACTGCTTGCCCTTCAGGCTCAACGTGGATCGGGCCTTTTCCACTTCCTGTCTCCCTGAAGCTTTCCGTCTCAAGCCGGGCTTTCCACTCCAGGTAAGACGGTCTCCTGGTTTCCAGTCTTAATTTCTCAGTCAAGGCCTTTAAGTTCATCAGGTGGTCATCTGTTGGCAAATCCACGTCTTCCCCACATTCTGCTTCCTCGAGGACACAAGCTGGGTCCACCATGATCTGAGGAGCAGAGGTTACGTCCATCTTTAACGTGGTGAAGAGAAAATATCCCTAAAAATGTGTCAGAGTAAAAATAGATATCTGCTCTTCACTGGTGGCCTCGCAGTAATGTGGTCATGTCCTTCCTGTATCCACTTTCTCTGCTCTTTATCAGCAAAGTTGATCATCAAAGGACTTCCGATGGATCCAGTGGAGTTTTGAAGGCAGGTGATCTTTAAAGATGTAGAGAAGAGATGACGTAAGTTAGGAAACATTTTCTGACTGTATCACCAGCCATCATATTAAAATAAAAGGAGATAAAAATTAACATGGCATATAACGAAAAGGCTACACCTCAACTTTGTTATGATTCCAGCTCAGTTGTGTAACAGGATAGATTTAATCTCAGGAAGACTGAATTAAAAGTAAAAGGTCTGTGTTCTCCTTCCTCCTGTAAACTGATTTAGATTGAGCATTGGGCTTCTCACATATCTAATAACACAGACACATACTGAGAGGTAAACACCTACAGGATTTCCATTTGACGGGAACAAATTGTTTCCATAGCAGCGACACCAGGACTGTCAATGAATCAGCAATTTTACGCCTCCTGTCCTCAGGGCTTCACCGACCTGAGGTGTCAGACGACTGGCGGTGGGGTATGATGGCTGATAGTGTTGCTCTTTTACAGGAAGCCCTCTATTTGCAGCCAAAAACATATGTCATGATAATACATGTTTCACAAATTACTTAAAGGGGCCGTAACATTATTGCATATTCAAGGAGCTCTCGTAAGACGTGTTCACCTCTCTCTTTTATCAACAAAATTGCATTTTGTGCATTTTGTCACTGTGTTCAGCTAAATGCTAGCATAGGCATGCTGGCAAGGACAGTCACACTGACCATCATAGTGTGTTAGTGTGCATGGCTACATCTGCTAATTAGCACAGAATACATCGTATGGCTGGGGCTGAAGTCAATGTCATCAGTTTTGCAGGTACATTAGTTCACAAACAAAAAGAAAAATTAGCTCTTATCAAGTTTCACACTATTATTTCAATAATTATTAAGATTTATATCTTAAAACCGTGTCACAGTTGTGCTAAGCTTATAGAGGAAAATTACATAGATTAAAAGGTTAAAGTTCAAGGTTGTACAATGAAATTTAAGCTGAAGTCCTTTTATGCTACATGAGACAAAAAACAAACTTTTGTATAGGTGAGTGAGAGATCAGGAGTCTACCAGCCTGAGGAAAGAAGCTGCTCCATAGTCTGGTGGTACGGCAGCAGATAGTTCTGTATCTTTTGCCAGACAGCAGCAGGGTGAACAGACTGTGGCTGGGGTGGGTGTTTAGTACCCTGAGTAAATTAGTAAAGTTAGTGGGATTCTTCATCTGATGATCATGAACCAGTTTTTTAGTCCACCCAGCAAGATACATCTGAGTGAGGATAGAGGCCAACAGGAAGGAGTTGACTGAATAAAGTCACAAACTAAATCTTTAATACAGCCTCTTAGATGATATAGCAAACACACACATAATAACAGCTGCAGTTACAGGAGACTTTAAGCCCAGTGTACTCTTCCACAGTATCCAAGCACTCAATAAGTGGTTAGCGCTCAGTTATTCCATAATGGGCACAGCAGACCAGCAGTGAAGTCATTGTATCTAATGATAGGCTTGGTCGTTCTGCAAGGTAAAATAGACCTCTCGCTGTGAAGAATAGCTGACTTGTGGGAATGGATCCACTCCTTATTCTATAAAGGAATCAGTGTGTTTCCCTGGAGACCACATTGTTACAGGAGACCAATGAAGGAGGATGAAAATCCATACCACATGCATTTTTAAAGAGTTTGTAAAGACACTGTATCTCCAGGACGGTAGTGATTTACACTGTGAACAGGAACTGCAGAGCTAAGAGTTTTAGAAAAAGCTGAGGAAAAGTGAGTGTGCAAATACGTGATTAAACATAATAAACTGTGATCACAATTATGCAGAATTAAAGAGTTTAATATCATAGCAGCAAAAACCAGCCTCCTTCATAATTTAAGAGGCACTTCTGGTGACCTCAGCCACTTCTGAATAGACCAGCAGGAAATATTTCTGTAAAGGAAGCCAAAATTTACATCCTGAATATCAAATGCACAAACGCTGACAAATCTTGGGAGGAAAGAGACTGTTTATCCCCATTATCCAACTGGCATATCACCAAACATCACCCATACATTCTTCTGGTTTCAAGGCACTAGGATTTGACCGCTCAGCAACATTCAGATGAGGTGATGCCACATTGGTAGAATTTATTCGGTGGTGTTGGATTATAAGACGCCAAAACCTGGTCTGGTTTATGAAGTCTGGCTCTCCTATCTGGAACATGAAGTCTACATAACAAACACGTCTGCAGAATAACGAATCGGCTTTAGTGTTAATCTCTCCAATCTATAACACAACACACCTCTGAGTCATTTCCATTCAAAGGTGTTAAATTTCAAGATGGGGGGGGGGGGTTATGTGCTGATACACAGCGCTGTATATGAGAACATGAGCATTACTATCCATAGAAACTATCATCAGGCTCAAAAGTCGACTCAAAGCGATGAGCAGCAGGACACCAAAGCTATTCATACAAGGAAACACCCAATTACTGTGGCATATTGGAGTCCTTGTTATGGCAACAGAAACTCAATCAAACAGCCCGTGGTTCAAATAATACCACATTAAAAACCTAAGTAAATAAGAGGTAAGGAAGAAAAAAGTTATAAAGCCTATCAGTAGTGACAGGTGTTCATTAATGGTTGTTTATGTTCAGAAAGATGGAAGATGGAAGAAAAATCCCATTTATAGAGGCTGAGATACTACTTTAATTAAATCACAATATACCTGAAGTAGTACTTTGATGCTATAACACATGTAGAGTAAAGAAACTACTGTGCCTGAGAAAGTACTTCCATATTCTAACTTAGGTAACAGTAGCAAACTTGGTAGAAATACTCTGTTACAAGAGAAAGTCCTACATGAAATGTTAAGTGAAAATAGAGAAGTATTAGCATCAAAATAATATTTTAAGTAACAAAAAGTGTATAGTGTGTATGCCAACATCCAGGTATCCAAATACTTCCATTTTCTGTTCTTTTATACTTTCACTCCACTATGTTTTGGAGACACATACTGACAGAAATACATTCATTAAATAACTTCAGTTCCTGGTAACCTTTCAGATTACATGCTGCATCAGAGTCAACTTGCATGTTTAAATTAACTTCTTTTAATGACAATTCAAAGGAAAAAGCTGATTCCAATTATTGGAAAAATGCTGAAACCAGAGTATACAGCATACATGTAAACACATGTCTAATCTACTTTTACCTGCTCCTTCAATACTTAAGTACATTTAATATTAGACACTTAAATACTTTTACTCAAGTCCTATTTGTATGAGTGACTTTCACCTTCACCGAGGAAGTATTTTAACAGGATATCTTTACTTTTACCCAAGTAGCCTATGACTTTTGGTTATACAACACTAACAGAGTTTGCTGAATGGCTAGATTTCATCTGCAGTCGCTTCACCTTGGCATCCTAGAGTCAAAACAAGTTAAAAGACAATATATATAGTTTATTTTGTTTTATTAAACCTGTACTTAAGTAAGCTAAAGTACTCCAGTGAATGTACCTATTTACTTCTTTATTCACTGATAAAAACACAAACAATATGAGCCTGCTACCTTTCCACTATATAATTTATGTAGTAACAACAATTTAACTTCAGCCCATTTAAGGGGACAGGTCAGAATATAAAGTTGTGCTCAAGTTAACCAACTTAATATTTTTGTTCATTTAAGCAAAGCTTTTTAACGTAAGGGCAAAGACATCGGTGTCTTTAAGTCACAGCCTAGCATGAATTCTGTGTAAAAATGATAAAACATTTAGGCTAACGTTCAACATAACGTCACGCACGGATAACCCGAGTGATGCTGACGTTCATTTTAACCTCCTCGTCCTGCTGCCAGGTGAGACTCTACCTGCGTCATTTAAATATGCGTGCGGCTCGTCTACCTTTTTGAGACTTCAAGCTGCTGGAGTCCAAACTTGTAGTCAGCCACCCCTGAAGCCGAGCAGCCGCATCAGTCCGGCGACCATCTCGACACCAGTTCCCGTGTCTGTCCCTCAGCGGCTCCGCGGTCCGCTTGTTTTTGAGCAGGGGAGCTACCGCGAGGACGGGGCGGGGCGGAGCGGCTGCGTCAGGTTCTGGTTGCCGGGAGACGCCCCAGGAATCCCTATCAGACTTCCCGCCACATGAATATTAATGAGGGCGCAGCACGGACTGGTCACCGGGCAACAGCTTCGCTCTCACGTCTCATTTATTTTCATTCAAGCCAAAATACATCACATTCACTTTATTCAAACAGCACAAGTGGGGCAATACGTAGAAAACGTGAAATATTCCAAAATGCAGGCTGATTAAACCACAAAGTGTTCACTGGTGACACATTTAAATCCCTTATGAAAGGGATAATAATGAATTCTGCCAGAATAAATACAAATAGCTCTTCAAAAATGGACGTATCAAAAAATACAAAAAATCTAACTATTTTACAGCTTATATCAGCCTTGTGCCACGTTGGGAGATGCTGAGTCGAAGAACACCAAAAAATACAGACAAGCTGCAGATAGAAATACAGATAGAAATAGAGAATTCTGTACCCTATATATATGTATATGTATATATATATATATATATATATATATATATATATATATATATATATATATATATATATATATATATATATATATATATATATACCCACATAGATAGATAGATAGATAGATAGATAGATAGATAGAGAGAGAGAGCCACAGGTGTCCTAGCAACGCTCCTGTATTGGCCCTCAAACATGCGAGTCAAATAGTAACAGTTTTAGTTTGTGAAAATACAACTTACATCTATGCTTCAAATGTCCTTTAATAACTTATTTAGCAACATGTGCTCACAGGGCATTAACCTTGACAATTAAGTTTTATTATAAATGCTTTTAAAAAATAACCCGTTTTACATAATTTGTCACACATTCAGCGACTGATGTTTGATTGTCATATTGCTTCGTCATACATTCATATAGCATCAATCACCCAAATGTCGAATAAAACCTACTCAAATACTGATACCCGAAGTAAAGCAGGATTCAAAACTATTATTACTGAACCAATATGGCAATGCGCTAAAATATCCAATGCAAAAACGTGACTTGCAGCCAGAGTTAATGTAATGCTTGCACCACTATAAATTGGATACATTTTATGGGCTTTAGTGTTGCGGCCCTGCTATCCTTCTTCTGAAAGATAAACTACCAGTCATATTCTACCACAAAAACTGGAAAGCAACCTGAGGAACCTTTTCAAATTTAGCAAGTGCAAACCAGTACAAGCCATAGTCGACACAAAACTTGTGAGTATACCTACCATTAAAACAGATCAAAGGTTAAACATTTCTATATCACCAGTTACAGCGACACTGACAACTATCTATCATCCATGTGTCAACACACATGCACCTGAATGCATCACAGTCACTTAAAATTAATGTCCTACATGATGAAACATTTAAAAGACAGCAACACGTTTTATAATTTATTACTTAGAATTTATGAACCATGTTCATCACGCAGTCTCTTTTTGAGATTAATGTCTTTAATATAAATTAATTTCACAAAGTCAGTTCCTCTATGTCATCATCAAATGAGTGGATGGCACGGATGGCAGGTCTGCTGTCTGCTACCTGTAGGGTGTTCAGGGAGGATGTAGGAGGAGAGGAAGACCCTGAGTTGAAGCTGAGCAGTTCTCCCCTTCTAGAACGCACTCCATTGGTAGAGGGAGGACTGTTCAGGATCTCCATCGTATTGGAGGTGCTAAGACTATCCCCAGCAGGTGTGGCCAGGGTACCAAATAGCTGCTGCATGAGGGCAGACTTCTTGTCCTTCCCCGCTCCTCTTTCTGCCTCCTTTTCTTTCTCCGTGCCAACCCCTCTGAGGCTAAAAACACCTATTGCTTCTAACGCAGAGTCCCTGTCCTCGGTGGGCGGAGGTGGAGGGAAGCCTGAACCTCGGGAGGCTGAATTTCCAAAAGAAGGCGCGTAACTTCCGAATGCCAAGTCGTCATTGGAGACCTGGGAGCGAAGCGCTCTCCTCCCCAGTCCTGTTGTAACAGCTCCACCCTCTATGCCTGATCTTCTCCTTCCACCTTCCCTGCTTCCGGCACCACTGTGCAAACTGGCTGATTCTTCTGATTCTGTCAGGTTTAAAATGGAAGAGTTCCTCTGCTCGGGAAGACGAGGAGAAGAATGGTTACTCTGGCCCTTACTGGACTCAGAAGACATGGTGTCCTGGGTTCCTTGGTTCTGACGGTCTATTTCAAGCATCTTAGCCAGCAGCTGTTCCTTTTTGCGATGCGCTTCCTCTGCTGCTTGCTGATTGGCCAGAACATCATGGTTCCACTTCCTCACCTCTTCCAGGACATGGCCAGGCTTCCTGATATTCTCTTCCTCCTGGTTTAAGAAGGAACTTGTCCTCTTTCTGTCTTCTTCCTCCTTCTCTTTCTCCCGGCCTGTGGACAGAACATAAGCCATTACTTTTTTATGCCTTTTACTAATTTTATATATGTATGTATACTCTTTTTACCATTTCTGAGTCTTTTTGCCTTCTCCTCAAGCACATTTAGCTCCTGGTTGAGTTGTGGTTTCTCCTTGTTCTCCTTCACCAGTTCGCTTTCCTTGTCTCTTTCTTTTTCCCCATCAGTCATCTTCTGCTGTTCCCACTTTAGATGCCCGTCTTCTGTTTCTGCCCCTCTGTCCTCTTGGTTACGCTCCTTTCAACATAAATTGTTTGAGAGAAAGAGGCTTGAGAAACAACGAGAGAGGAGGAAGTGTGGATGAGAGGGTAAAGTACAGTTGCTTCTTTGTACCTTGAGTGACAGGTATTCATCAGGTGCCTGTTCACTGTATCCGTTTGCATCGGTGATGGCAGGTGGAGGTGTGGGGAAATCCAGACTAGATGGCCTGTCTGTCGTCAGTGCTGTCTTGGCACTGTTCCTGCTGAGGGCTATAGGTGAGAGATTATATATAAAAGTCCAAACCATGACCAGGAAGTATATACAGCACATAAATTATGAAGAGGCACCAATAGTTAGGCCTTACCTTTTCGCTTTGTACCACTATCAGCATCTTTTCTTAGTGGTGGTTTCATCATGCGGTTGGCATAGATGTTCTTGGCATCTAGTTCTCTCTCCTTCTCCTGATAGTAAATTAAATCATCAAATTACTAAATAAAATGACTGATTTGGGATAATCTGAGTAGACAACTCAGCAAAATGTATTAAAATGATATTCTGGTGTAAGTTTAATCCATGGTCTAAACCACCATGAAACTGTGTTAGACTAATTCTCGAGAGATCAAGTTAGCAGACCGCTAGTTTTATCAACCTCAGAAATTACTGCATGACAACAATACACTGCAGTAAATGGATCGAAATATAAACCGCCACCAAGAAGCCACAAATAATGCTCAGAACAGCACCAAACTTCAGCAACAGTACAAATAGGGTCTCAGCACATAGTCCGGGGCATCTAACCTCCACTAGCTTAGCTGGATTTCTATTGTGGAGGCTAAAAACAGATTCCAGCTCTCCCCCATAAGCTTCCGGGTCGGGGAAGTCCTGACGCAATGATTACCGAGTGCGGTTAGAAATGCTCAATTCCGTTCTTTTCCCTGTCCGCTCTTGATAATAACTGTTATAAACTGGCAGGTAAGACACATATGAACTTTGATTGATTTTACATGGAGTCATAATCATACATTTTCATCCATGAGCCACGGAACTCTACTGCACTCGGTATTGACTCGTTGGGACTTCCGGTCAACAGGAAGCTGCTGCAGAAGAGTGGTAAATTTTGTCAGCTTTTCAGTAGAAATCCAGCCAAGCTAGTGAAGTTTTAATGCCCCCGACTATGTGCCGAGACCCTATCTGTACTGTTGCTGAAGTTTGATGCTGTTCTGAGCATTATTTGTGGCTTTTTGGTGGCGGTTTATATTTGGATCCATTTACTGCAGTGTATTGTTGTTGTGCGTCGTTTCTAAGGTTGATAAAACTCTGTAAATTAGCGGTCTGCTAACTTGATCTCTCGAGAGGGAGTCTAACACAGTTTCACGGTGTGTTAGACCATGGATTAAATTTACACCAGGATATCCCTTTAAAAAATGCAGATTAATGCAGAAATGTTAGACAACATATTAGAGGTAAGATCTTTAGCCCGAGCCCGAGCCCGAGCCCGACCCGGCCCGAAATTCGGGTCGGGTCGGGCCTAAAATGTCAATCATTACGTTCGGGTCGGGTCGGGTCGGGTTTGGGCTTCTCTCTCGCTGACTTTTTTTTAAATAAATATATGTTTATAAAAATGTATACTAAAATGATGTGTGGATACTAAACTAAGGAATACTTGTTGTAAATAAATAATTTGGATAAAACAGAGAAGGCGGCGCTGTAAGGTAATTGCTATATAACTACTACTTAACAGGAGGCGCAGAGCAAGAGCACGCTTTGCGCACGGCTTTGCGGACATTTCGTGAACGTAAAATACTATGGGATAAATTGAAATTTCGGGTTTGCTTCGGGCTCGGGCCTGCAAATCAAGTTAATTGGTCGGGCTCGGGCTGGGTCGGGCTTTAATGCCTGCGGGCCTGGGTCGGGTCGGGCTGGATTTTTTAGGCCCGATCTTACCTCTACAACATATCTTCAAGTAAATTATTATATATATATATATATATATATATATATATATATATATATATATATATATATATATATATATATATATATATATATATATATATATATATATATATATATATATGGACCTTGAGTTTGTTGGTCAGTCGATCCAGTTCCTCTTGCAGAGTCCTGATCTCCTCCTGGGCGCCCACGGTCTTCTTCCTCTCTGCAGCCAGCTGCCTCTGGTAACTGCTGTTGCTCAGCTCCAAGCCACGCTCCAGCTCCTTCAAATACATACAGGACAACAAATGCATTTTCCAAATGCTGCATGACAAAAGGAACTCAAATCTAATGATGTGCTTTAAGGATGCCAGAATACATGCACACAAATGAGTGCGTATATAGCTTACTGCCCATAAGTGATTGTTAAGCGAGCCATGGAATAGCCTTGTAAATTAGACATCTATCATTTGTCAAATGTATAAGCTACATTTCAAAAAGATCAGAGGAAAGATCATGTGCAGGAATAGTCTACTGTAGGAACTGAGTTTTGTGATAACTACAAGGAATCTAAAAGTAATTTACCTTGATCTTTCGTTCTGCCTCTTGGGCCCGTGTCTTCTCTTCCTCCAGCCTGCTGCTTAGCTCGTCTCTGGTGGCCAACTCTCGCTGGTCAACCAGCTTCTTCAGCCGCGCTATGGTCGCCCGACTCCTTTGCAGCTGCTCGTCACTGTCCTTCAACCGTCGCTCGGCTGCCCGTTCCCGCTCTTGAGTGCGCCTCAACCGCTCACGCAGCACTTGGGTTTCATTGGAATGGCGTGCCAGTAGCTGAGAAATCTCACTCTCGGTGTCGTCGTAGCGCTGCAGGGCTTTCTCTTGACGCACCTGAAGCTGCAGCGTGGAAAAGCAGTAATTCCACTTTATGATGCCACAAGTGTTTCAAAGAATCTGACGATAAAAGACCATGTAATTTGCTTTAAACTTAACTACTTAACTAGATGGTTAGGCATACCTGTCTGAGAACTCGATTCTCCTTCTGCAGCTCGTCAGTGCGCTGTTGCAGCTCAGCAAGTGAGTTGCGCAATTCATTGATCTTTAGCAGGCGGGCTGAGAGCATCCTCTTGGTGACCAGGTCCAAGTCTTTAGGCGGTGTGGACTCCTTGCTTTGGGAACGCACTCCCCTGCGTTGCTGCTGGGTCAGGGGTTGGCCACCTGGACGCTGTGGGCGAGAAACACCTCGACGCCCCACACCACCTGCAAGACAGAGGAACACACATGATGTTGAAATAATTTCAAAGGAATGACAATAAACACTTTTACATGGATAAGTGCACCAGGAGAGGTGAAATCAATTAAATTTGAAAAAAAGAAAAACTTTAATTAAAACATAATTAGTGTGGAAGTTCAGGGTACAAAACTGCTTATAAAAATCTTAATCCAATCTTAATGACCATGTTAAAATCTGCCTTACACTGCCATCACCTGGACAGTACAGGGAATTTAAAAACTAGGGGTAATGATAAATTGTATTTATCTGTCCATTCACACATCCTTCATTACACACCTGTCTTATAGAAGGGGATGTTAGAAGCCTTCTTTGCCCTGATCCCCCTCTGAGGCGTTGGAGATGGAGTCCGGGACTGGGAGTAGGGTGAGAGCGATCTGTCTGAAGGAGACTCATTCTCGTAATCGTCAGAGTAATAAGAGCGACTACTTCTCCGTCCCTCTCCATCTGATATCTGGTCCCGATCCGGATCAGGATGCCACGTTCTTGTTTTTGATCTACCCTCAGCGACGTCTTCCTTTTCCTCCTCATCCCTGATCTTGTCCCAGTTGCTCCTTTTTTGTTTTTGGATGGACGAGTCACAAGAATCTTTCCTTGTACTCCGCAGCGACTGGCGACTTCGATCGACATCCCGGTTGTCTTCATAAGGGTCAGTTTTGTTTTCTGGTTCCATGTTGTCACTTTGAGAACAAACGCTGCATTGGACTTAAACACAAAAATGAGGAAAAAGTTTAAAAAAAAAATGTTTTATGAGTAATGGTTTAAAAATAACACAGACTTACTTGTACAGAATATACCTTACCTGATTTAACAGACTTATATTAAAAGTCCACTGATAAACTGACCTCATCGTAGGTATTGAGCAACCAAGATGAAATTCTCAAAGTTAATCCGAAACGGTAATAAGAAGCAAGGCCAACGGGTTTCTCTCAGGTTTTCCGTATTGTCTGCCTTGGTCACTAAGCGACAACACACATGAGGTGGAATTTTCCATGAGGCTGAATGATGTATGATATCACTAGTCCACACTACTGCTGCTACATACAAAATGCTAGACTGCCCCCATCTGTCCAGGTGACTTATTAAACAGCAAGACTGTTATCTTTGACTGCAATAACGTGCGCATACAAAATACAGAAGAAGAGGGGAAAAATATGAAGTGACTGTTGATGTAGACATGTTGCTGCATGTTTATGATAGATATGATATTTGTTGTGTATACTGCTGCATGGTTTTCCATACCATATTATTTTCTGACTGTATCTGTATCTACCATTATGTAAGTCTTCATATTACGAGCCTAAATGGTACATATTTTTAGTTTTTCTAGATTAGTCAGATCCTTCATCTCCACATAAAACAAAAGCAAAAAACAAAACAAAAATGTCCAGCACCTCCAGATATTATTTGCCATTGTTTGTAAGGGATCAAACAACCTTGAGTCACTTGATTATTACTGAGGGGCCTCTGCGCTCCTTAAAGATTGTGTTAATGACATGGTCGTGCCCTCAACTTGCTCTTTTATCAACCCTGACAATAACAGAATCACTTGATGGACACGTATCTATGGTAACAGCAGTACACACACCAGCAACAGCATCATCAGCATAAACAGAAAAGGGCCTGATCACCGGTCAAGCAGGGCAGAAATGTCCTACACCCGAACACAAAACTGTTTTTTGTTTGTTTTGTTTTTCAGCTATAAATGTTTAACTATCCCTAATTAATTTCACGCAGAGACTGTAAATCATGTCATGTCTCCTCTAACCACTAGCAAGAAATACATACTAAAAATACAGTTAAGTGATATAAATTTCAAATGTCTTCGATGACAAAAAAATATAATATTTAAACGAATTAACATTATCTTCTACTCAAACGAATTAAATAAACTATTAGACGAATGAGTAACATATCAAATCCGATCTACAGGAAAATAAACCTAAATGCACAGTAGTAACCGGTATTTAGCACTTACCACAAAGGCTACATTATATCCCCATCATCTCCGTGGCCGTCATCACATCTTCTGCTTCATCGAGCTCATGTCTGTCTGTCTCCTGTGGCTCCTGATAACGATTATTTGCTGAGTGAATATACTCAGTCGGGCGACAAGCTCCCTGGTGAAAGCAGATGTACACACAGATGAGTGTTATCAAGGGCTTCCTGTAGTGGAATAACATGCTGGCTTCCCCGGCCTGCTGTGAGTGACACGAACAGATTGGATTAAAATGGACCGTCTGCTGTTGACAGGTGCATTGTTGTCAAGACTGCCCTCCATGTAGCTGAAGGCAACAAAATGAAGCTAGCACCCTAGCAACCACATCTTAATGGGCCCTTTACTCAAATGCAGCACTATCAATTAGACGTGGATAAGAGAGAAGAGTGGTTGACTCTCCTGATACCATTTCAGCCTATTGACATTAGCAAAAATTAACGTTAGCCTTTAACGGGTTGTTGGAAGCTAACGTTGAAAGAGGACTGATATATTGGTGATAGCTTACTGTGCTAGCATAGCAAAAAAAAACCTACCATCAACAGGTGGGGGTTGCGTTTAAGCCAAACCGCTTTATGTCTGCTGGCACCAACCTGTCCGTTTGCCGCATTTACTACTTTACACCCTCCCGGCGTTGTCTGCTTTACGTTTAACTCTGTAGCAACCAGTTACCTGCTCCTTGTGTAGACTCCATCGGCTAACGTTAGCCACACAGCTTTAACTACTCGCAAGCTAGCATGAACTTTGACGCTAGCTAACTTAGCAACCGTTACTTAGATATATAGGGACATAACATTAGTCGTCCGCCCTTGTCGAAAACAGTATCGTTTCAAATGCGCCACTCTGTAATTATCCACGAAGATAAATCAAGAAGAAGGAGTAATCCTGACCGTTAGGGGCGTCCAGACACTATTTTTTTTTTTTTCGTCCACGCCTTCAGGAGCCAGTCGTACCGCTGACGCTGTACCATGGCAACCGCAGCACCCCTTGCAGTACCACCGTAACGCCAGCGTGGCGCTATGGTGCGTGTTGACAAATAAATATATACTGTATGTTTTTCAGTAGATAATAGATTTATGCATACCGCATATTTGCTTTGTTGCATATACTATTGTTGCTTTGCCATCTGATATGTAGGATATTATGGCCAGTCAAAGGTTGTTGAGATCAGTCAATAAGACTTAATTTGAATAACACTTTTCATACAAACAAATTAAAACAAAGTGCTTCACAGCAACCAATAAACCGAGGAGGAGGTGATCATGAATATCACGAGTTATCATTAATAACATTCATAAACAAAATACTGACAAACATTAAATACATACATAGATGGATAAATAGATAAAGCTCAGTTAAAATCCAGATTGAAAAGGTATGTAATTAAATGATGCCTAACCATGGCTCCGTCACTTCAGCAGCAGCATATGCAGACTTCACCAGAAACTTAATCGTTTGTGCTGCTGTGCGTCCAAACACTATTTTGTGTAGCCCAATAACAGAAAATGTTTGGAAAATGTGATCTCCAACAAGATTACAATCTGGATCAAAATACGTACAGTAATAAACAGTAAAGGGGTACAAAATCAGATGTATTAATTAATTAATTCATTTATATGTTAAGTGCACACAAACTGGTTGAGCCCTACCGTCATTCACCAAATTTAAGTGAAATCAGACAAAAAAAAAGTGATTTAAAAAGTGATTTAAAATGTCTAATTTTTTTTTTAATGCTGCGAGCATCCTCAGAACTACATTTCCCTGCTCTCAGCTACCTTTTTCGTGTTACCTGCGTCAAGTTTTCGGATATAATCACAGTCGAACTCCAAGGAAAGGATTTTCAAAATAAAAGGAGTAACTTGTGACACCAAAACGATGTGTTAATTAATAAAACTGTATTTTTTTAATTAGACCAAATACTATATTATTATGCTTGGTTAAAAAGATATGGAGAAAACAAGATTTACATGGGACGTGTACGTTTAGAAAATGATAAACCTTATTTGTATTTAGATCACCGTCGTTTGTTGTTTTTATTGTGAAAACCATGACCGGAAGTGTAGTGCTTATTATGGTGCGTGGTTGCTGTGTGGGTCGCTGAGCGCCACACAGAGCAGCGGAGAGACGCTCGCACGCTGTTTTATTATCATGCCTCAGTTTAAATGCTGGGGACGCGTGTCTCCTCTCGTCTGAAACGCGGCCCCGCAGGTTTGAAGTCTCTTCTCGTGAGTTTGGGGGAAAAAAACAAACAAAAACAAAACGAGACTCGCTGCACACAAACACTTTTGTTTGTCGACTCGTGCGCATTTGGGATTAAAAATGGTCATCAAGGTTTACATCGCCTCCTCGTCTGGCTCTGTCGCGGTGAGTGTTTTTTTTTTGTTGTTGTTGTTTTTTTTTATCGCGTTGACAGTTGCGTGTTTAAAAAGCAGAGATATTGCAAAATGTGGACATGCTCGAGCAATCCTATAATCGTATTATAATGAGCATTATGTAACTGTGAAAGTAGTCAGCATCATTCAAGACGGGGAGGCAGGTCACACATCAGCACGCTGCAGTTGCACATTTTTTAAGTGGCAGGGTGGATTTTCTCATTTTTACTGAATCCCACCTGAGTTGCATCTCCTTTTTATTTTGCAGGAGCCGAATAGATGACACATTAATGTAAAAACAAAAACAAAAACAAAACACATGTCCTTCCTACAGGTGGAACAAAGTGCATGCATAGTGTGCAAACATGCCTCATTTGCATTATCCAAGGATGTTTCTGGGGTGGACGAAATAACAGGAACACCTCATGGCTTTAGAGAGGTTCGCAGTCATAATCAGTAAGAATGATGCTTACTTAAAAAAAAAAAAGAAAAAAAAGAACAGGGCCTTGTTTGAATCAAGCTTTCATCACTGGAACAATGTTTTTTTGTGTGTGTGTTTTGAGATGTTCCTTGTGTTCGTTCCCTGTGCAATTCTAGGGAGGGGTTCTTACAATCTGAGCAGCTGAGGAGCCAACTAACTCCAAACACACGAGACTGATGTCAGTGTAATTCAGTGAGTGCTCAGTCGATTTAACAGAACATTTCAGCCTCCAGCATACAGTGAAAATAATAGCTGGTTGCAGCCTCAGTCCTTGTTGCCCCTTTTGGGAAATAACAGGCCCCGTACCATTGAGTCCACCCAGCTGATATTAAGTTTGAGCAGAAAATCATCAAACAACACTCCGGCGCGAATGCTTCGAGCCTTAGGTAATGGCAAAAATGAGTAATATATTTATTTTATCGCGCTCCGGCCCCTAGAAGAGGGCAGCACAATCTCTGAGCGTTTACAAAGGAGTTATTTTTAATCCTATGACACATACATTCAAAACACACAGACTCCCTTTCTCTCTCTCTCTCTCTCTCACACACACACACACACACACACACACACACACACACACACAAGCACAGTCAGGCACGCCTGGATGGGTCTCACCATTTGGGTCAGTTATGCGAGCGCGGAGGCTCATGTGAATGTGATTCACTCTGAATGCGTTTGAATTGAGTTACAAGTGATCGAATGAAGAGGGAGAAGGTGCGGCTGGATCCCCCCTCAGCTGACAGAAAGTGAAAGGGATGGGTTCGCGTGAAAGAAGGAAAGAAAGAAAGACAGACAGAGAGAGAGAGAGAGAGAGAGAGAGAGAGAGAGAGAGAGACTCTCCAGGGGAGTGAGACTGAGGCGGTGGAGGAGAATAATTATGTGTGACGGTCAGGAGCTGAAATCTAGAAAATAGACATGCCTGACATGAGCGTTAAAAAAGGCAGACTCATGGAGAAAGTACCAATCAAACCACTACTGCGTCCTTATGAAAATGAGCAGTTCGCAGTTCTCAGCTCAACAAGGGCGGATTAGTGGGGCGGAAATCATCGCTACAGAATGAATGAAGTGCAAATTAGGTTATCCCCCCTCCTCCTCCTCAGAGGATATGTATCAGGGTTGGCCTCATCAGACTGTTTGTCCAAGTCCTAATGGCTTGATAATGATCCTAAATGTAGTTAGAAATCCCCCCCGCTATGTATCCCCACATTATCTGATCCAAGAGTGATTACATCAGAATCAACAATCAAATAATTGAAATGAACCATTCTGACAATCAAACAAGGGTCATTTTTTAAGATTTAGAGGAGACCTATCGTGCATTCTTGTTTTTCATTTCCTTCAGTGTTTTACAGGTTCCTGTGGAGGTAAAAGGTCTTGAAAGTTAAAAAGGTCAAAGTCTGCGCCGACTGGAGCTCCTCTCTCCCACAGAAAACACTGCTCCTGTCACACAATTTATGCCTGTATACGCAGCACAAGTGAAGCTAAGTGGTAGCTGAAAACACGACAGAGCTGACACGGTGAGCGATCGGTGTCTCAGGCGTGTGCGAGCTGAGCAATCGGAGCAGACTGGAGCGAGGTTTTAAAGGAGCAGCAGAGCGTCTCAGACAGAAGGGGGGATTCATTTCCTGTGTATGAGAGAAGTGATGTGTTTTTGGAGCGTTAAAGCATGTTAACCTATTAGAGTCAAATGATGAACCTGACAATGAAGACAACATGTCTCCTTTAAAGTTCCCACTCGTAAGAAAAGCAGATTTTAGGGTGGGGGTGGTGGCAGCCAGCCCAACTCACAATCCCAGTGCACCACTCAAAAAGAAACTTTTCTTACAAATGTGATGTTTTTGTTTCTATATTTATCTATTTTTGGGCTGTAAATAAAACAAAACACTGGTCATCTTGGGCTTTGGAAATAAATACTTTTAACCATTTCGGGACATATTATGGACCAAACAACTAATGGTTCAGTCGAGGAAATGACTGACATGTTAAGCGATAATAGAATTGCTGCCAGCCTCACTGCCAGCTACAACAAATCAGCAAATTTCTTGTTGATCAGGATGAACGCAATTCATGTGTTTTTTGTTGTTTTTTTTTTTAAATTTTCATTACATTTCCTCTCTCTGTCCGCGGATTAGTCTTAACCTCCAGTTAATCCCCACATTTCAGAACGTGCTCACAAACAATGCATGCATACTCATATACTGTGATGAGTATTTGGATGTCTTTAATCCTACATGCACACACACACATACATGGACCACAAAAAATCTGAACTCACCCGTCCTCTGACACACACTCTCCTTCACCCTCACCGGGGGGAACCTCTTTCATTATTTAGACTCACGCTGCCTGTCTGTGAGCACAGAGGGGAAGGTCGTATCATTTTATATGGAAGCCAGCGATGTGACACACGGTACAGATGAGAAAATAACATTCCTTGTGGAGTTTCAACCTTCGACCGGAACAAACAGGCAATCAGTATGCTTGAAATGAATTTGTTTAGCTGTTGGCGTCCAGATAAAGCTGTTTTGGTAGACAGGCTGTGTGTCCAGAACAATCCCTTACTGTCTTTAAGGTAAAACAATAGCTCCATTGTGGCCTTTAGCATCATTAAGATAATGGACACATTATTATTTTTGTCTTCTCGATCAAAGGCAGAATAACTAGAGAGATGCTTTCAGGATACTGGATAATAAATGATAGTGTTCAGCCACAAATTAAGCCTCTGTTTATAGTAGTCCACACTGCTTGCCCTGAATAATCAGCCCCTTTTGTGATGTTAATGAACACTCAGTGCATACATAGATGTAATACAAGGTAGCTGTGAATGAGAAATTAATGAAAAAAAGGCACAAAACAAAACTGTTTGTCGAACATCAGGACGGAGTGGAGAAAGACGCTCGCTCACAGTGGCCGGTCTGAGACATATGGACTGTGTCTCCGTGTCTAATTTGTTTGTGACCTCCTCCTTCCGTGGGAGTTCTTCTGTCTTCTAAAATTATCCTTGGACTTTTTTTTTCTCCTTTTTTTTCTCTCAGCATTCACAAACACTGTCATGCAGTTTTTTGTTTTTTTTTCACTCGCTCACAGAGCCTCCCAGTGCACACGGGACAATACCACAGGGAGCTGTTGCATCCGTCCCACTGACCAAAGATGGGAAAGGAAACACGAAACATCCCGATTCATTACTTTTGAGAGTATCACGAAAACAAGATGGTTATTAATAGTTCATTTTCAGTCGATAACCTCACAAAAACTCCTCTTGATGCGATAAAAGGTTGTAGCGTACTGTATAGGAAAAAATTATGTCAGCTTTCCGGTTTCAAGGCTAAGCTCTTCCACTAATCAATAATCCTTCTTAATGTCCCTGTTACTAAAGGAGTCCCTGTGCAATGAATACATACACTCCACATGTGTGTGTGAGAGTGGTTTGATGGGTGTCAGCTTACGGTTTGTTATTGCAGGAACAGCAGACCGAGACAGGGTGAATGTCTCACACACACACACACACACACACACACACACACACACACACACACACACGGTCTAGTGTCCAGCTGTGCTTCATTTACACACGTGCACACATGAGGCAACATGAGATTATGTCTTCATGAATACTGTTGACTTTCTTTCTTTTTAATGTAATTTAACGTCAGCCATCTCTCCAACTCCAACCCTCCCCCACCCTGCCTTGTTTCTTTCTTTCTTTTATTCGTCATAGGTAAAGAAGCACCAGCAAGCAGTGGTGGGCTTCCTGGAGGCCAATCGAATCAGCTTCCAGGAAGTAGACATCACCATGCTGGAGGAGCAGAGGCTCTGGATGTACCGTAACATCCCCAGAGACAAGCAGCCGGAGAAGGGCAACCCGCTGCCTCCGCAGATCTTCAATGAGGATCGCTACTGTGGGGTACGATGGAGATTTGTTACTGTTTTGAATGAGAAACTGTCCCTTAGGTAGTTCCATACAGCACACTGTTGTTGGAGCATTTGTTCATTAAAGGTACAATATGAAGTTTTGTCACTGATTCTCCTAAATTTGCATCACGTGTTCTTAACGATGACAAGCGCGTCGGTGCCAACAGATGTACCGCCCACTGCAGTCTTGCGGTCTAAACATCTGCATCATGTCCCCCTGTCTTCATCACTAGCAGTTACAAAAGATGGGTGACACCACAATATCTTCCAAAATGTCTACTTTTAGTTTGGCCCATCTGTTGGTGTGGAGGGAAAGGGGGGCTTTATACTGCAGCCAGCCACCAGGGGGCGATCAGTATGAGTTGGCCTCACTTTAGGGGGGCTGTCATCTCATCCATTGCTATACTGTATATATTCACTGGTGCCCTCTGAACATCATGACGCAATATGAGACACAAACTTAATTAAAACATTGATCTGAGGCAACACTGGAACCCCTTAAAATCACAGCCACCACCTCCACCTCCGCCACCCATGTTCTTACTGTAGATATGAAGGTGGGGATTGAGGGGGCGGACTGCTAAATGGGACTTCAACCACATTGTTAAGAAGTGTAAAATAAGTTTTTACCAGCTGAGAACAAAACATAGTCATCGGTCCGTTAGCTACGGCAGCCCTTCAAGCTAACTCAAGCTGATAGTGGATGAATGTTTGCCACCAAGTTTGAATGAGTCACACTGTAAACATTTTACAGGAAGAGCAGAAAGAGGTGTTGATGCCTTTGTGTTAGCTGCATTTAGAATCAAACAAACATGATACAACCGAACGGTCAACACAGGGTGATAGGATTAGGGTTAGAATTTATTTCAAAAAGTGGAAGCCGTGAGATTTAGGTTCTTATATACGTGGTTCAGCCAACTATTCCGGAGAATGAGTTTGATCGGTTAGTGCTTGCCAGTTTATGTCCTCCTGCTTTGCGAGCTTCTCTGTAATCCTGTCGTAATCCAGTTTCATGGATGGGGCAGATTATCTGCTCTGCCTGCCGTCACCACTCTCACTGGCCAAGGTAATCCAACACTACGCTGCAGTGTCACAGTGATTTATATTAAAAGCAGCAATGTTTTGGAGGGATGTTTACAACCATCTTTCAAATTTGTAGAGATTATGTAACACTCAACATCCTCTTTTTTTTTTTTTTTGTCCTCCTCCCTCAGGACTATGAAGACTTCTTCCAGTCGAAGGAGAACAACACTGTGTTTACATTCCTTGGGCTCAGCTCCCAGCCGTCAGTGAAAGTAAGAGAGAGTCTATGAACACTGAACGCATGCATTCAGATCCAGAAACAAACGGCCATCCCTGTGGTATAAATCAGCGAGGTTTGCTGCCAGTCCCGACTTCCTCAAACACTAAACATGGCAACGTGTCTCCACAGTGCTGGATCAGCAGCTCTAGTTTCTGCAAGATGAAACATTTTCGTTGCAACTTATTGTAATTTCATGCACATCAGCTTTTTGTGGTGGAGGGAAAAAAAGAGAAGTCCTCTTATGTGTAGCCGGATCCTCCCCTAAATCTGCATGTGCTGCTGATGTCTCTTAGAAAATCGAGATAATCATTACTCTTACAAAAACCACTGTTCGAATTGTGAATTTGATCAGGAAAATGAATCAACACTCTGTAGAATATCTCACATCTTCAGCTTAGGACTGGGTAACGTCGGCGTCTCTTAGCTGAAAACAGAAATCACGGTGACCAGTAGAAGATCCAATTGTCAAGCATCAAATTACCATTTATCACAGAAGAGTAGTTATTGAATTTTCCCCCCGGTCCATCCTTTCACTGTCCCTCTCCGAGACATTGATTGGATAACTGAGTTAAAAGAGATCTGATTATGAATGAACCAGCAGGGCTACGCAGATGGATTGAGTCTGGAATGTTCAGCAGAGAAGTCCGGCTGTGCAGCATACTGTACAACGTGCTTCAGACAGACGATACTTATTCAGTCCCTGTTCCCTTTTTCTGTTCATCTCTAGGATTCTGAGTCGTAGCCTTGAGCCCAGCTGCTGGTATGTGACATCCAGGGACCCTCCAAATACGAGGAGAAAACCCTGCATCCCCTCCTGTCCCTGCGTCCGTTCCTTCTGCTCTGATGCCACCGTGTTGCCAAACATCCGACCCAGTGGATTCCACCCTGTACGACCTCTCCTGACCTGAGGAATCAACATTCCACCATCACATCCAAGAAGTGGTCTTGACTCTCGCAGAGTTGGATGAACTCTATAACGGATGCTTTTGTGTTTCCCGTATTAATCTTTAACACATTGTGACAAACACTGTCAGTAGCATAAAATGCTGTGCAAGCTAGAAGACAATGTAGCAGCTTCTGCATAATTCGCTTTAGGTCAACCTACAACGCAAGTTGACAGGGAAGAAATGATCAGGCACAAGTCACCTGAACACACACCTATACTGTGTGTGTGTGTGCACGCCTTAGTGTGGATGTGTGTATCCGTCTCAATCAGCAGATGTTAATGAAGGCCGCGTCAAGTGAGGGGCCCTGAGAGGCAGCACTTGACGCAACCTGAAACAACCCGAGGCCTCTAGCCATCACGTCCGGCGGTGCGTGTGTTTGTGTGTGAGGGTGACACTACAGCTTATCACAAAGCAGAAGAGACCAAATGCTAAGCATCCTAAAACATATGCATAAAGAACATACGTCATATCATTGCTAGCATTCGTGCTAAGTTTGTAGTCACCGCGGTCAAATAAAACAGACTTTGCTCTTATACCGTTCCACTGCCAAACTAACCTGATTGAAGGACAAGGTTGGTGTTATTTGATACTGCCTATTTCTTATTGTCTACAGATCCAATAAAAAAACTGAAGTCAACAACGTGTAAGTCTGTCTCTCAGCCCTACTGTAATCCTACCATAGACTGTATAAAACTTGAACATAGTCTCATAGGTTTCTGAAGAGCCACTGTGAGGTTCAGTGAGGTGTCTTCAGCCTCAGTGCCTCACTCTGCCAAACTCAGTCCTAATGAAAAATGGGAAAGCAACCAATTTGGTCTCTAGTGATGTTTTTCTTACAGCTGCAGTCTGGTGTCTGTCAGATTGAGTCAAGCACTACAGCGCCCAGGTTCATTATCGTGAAGGGGCACATCACATGGTACACAAAGTCACCTGTACAGATGGCATGAACAGGGAAATGAAGGTACAGTCACCAAAAGGGTTTTTTTTTGTACAGAGCTGTAAACATGGGCATTTTTTATGTGGGAGTCTATGGGAATCCAACGTCCATGAAGTTAATTTCTGGTATTTTCATGGAATTTGTTGACAGTGTGATTAATGTAGATCACCGCCACCTTTCTTCTTTAATCAAGACTGCTGCAGACAAAACACGCTTACAGTCAACTCTTGGTTCACCAGTTTTTATTGTATGTTCTCTCTCTCACTAACACCAGCACACAGCATCCTTATTAAATTATCATGGGTGGGTGGTTCACCGCCTCCTTTATGTTCACACATGAAGGACACACACAAACAGATATGCCCTCGCTCGCCATTCCTCCATGAATGTTGTGCCATCATGTGAAAGTATATGTCATTTTTTAAAATCACGTTGGGGGACGTCATACTCTATGTATGTCTGTCATTGACCACACTGAAGACATTCCTGTTTCGCAGAGCTGTATCCCCATTTGTTTTCAAATCATGTGATGACTTTTTTGTGATTTTTATTTTTTTGTTAATTGGATACCAACAAGCCTGTTTTGGGCCACAAACTGACTAAATGTACAGCTGCTGCACTCCTCTGCCTGTGACTGTTTTGTGTTGAGAATCACACTGATGACACTATTCTGCATTTGTATGTGACACAAGGAGGAAGTCTACGTTAAGGGGTAGGAATCAGAGATTAACACCCTGTTTGATACAATTCATGAAATGTTGAAGACGTTGGATCATGACACAGAAATTCTGTGATATTTGATATTTGGCAAGGCAATCACCCAACAATACATGATGATATTTGTCTCACTAAAAAGCACATGAATAATTTATCTACTAAATTGTGGTCTCAAATTAACAGGATTTGACATGAACAGAGATTAAACTATCTCTCTCTCTCTCTCTCTCTCTCTCTCTCTCTCTCTCTCTCTCTCTATATATATATATATATATATATATATATATATATATATATATATATATATACACATATATATATAAATGCAAACCTAGGCTTTTTTTTGTGAATGTATATGAGTCAGACCTTTGTGAAAAAGCATAATTACGACGAAAGAGGCACTTTTAAGATTTACCGTATTTTCGTTTTCAGCTCAAAGTCATTTAAGTGCAAGGGGCAAATTTGCGATAGCATCAAAATCGCTATTTTTAAAACACTAAGAAGGCTCGACACAACATGAAACTTTTTTTACACTCGAATAGTGACACACATGGACGTGTACAAATTGTGGTCATTCTCTGTGTTAAAGTGAAATTCTCGCCAAAATGTAACCTAGGCTATTATTGTGAACGTTTAGGAGTCAGACCTCCACGTTAAAGCATAATTACAACGAAGGAGGCACTTTTAAGATTTACCGTATTTTCGTTTTCAGGTCAAACTCATTTTAAACGGGAGTGCTCGGGGCAAATTAGCGATAGCATCAAAATCGCTATTTCTAAAACACTAAGAAGGTTCGACACAACATGAAACTTTGCTTGTAGTATCACCAGGGTCGCTACACATGAACACGATCATTGAGAACATCGTTTTACACATAGTTTACTTTTTGTACAACTCACATTAGCAGATGTTTCCTCCGCTCACCCTCGTCGTGCCAGTGAGGAGTGTCAATCTCTGAATGCGACGTAACATGGAGGACTGTTAAGGTGGAACTCCGCTCGTAAAGCTTAGTTCCATCTAAATGCACAGATGATTAACTGTTTTGTCGTTAGAGAAAAACTAAATTGACCTTTAAGTTGAAAAAGGAGCCTCATATAAGAAACAATCTTAAAATCAAAAGCCGGAAAAGTCAAGTGAGATATCGCGTGGGTAGTTGTTGCCGGACGACAGTAGCGTTCCACCTTAACTATCCTCCAGGTTATGTCGCATTCAGAGATCGATACTTCTCGGCTGCCATTATGGCTGCGAGCGGAACAAGCTACTGCTAAGGTGAGTTGCTCAAAAACTCTCTTTTTAGTAAAATGCGTACACAAACAATGTTCTCAATACGCGTGTTCACGTGTAGAGACGCTGGTGATACTACGAGCAAAGTTTCATGTTGTGTCGAGCCTTCTTAGTGTTTTAGAAATAGCGATTTTGATGCTATCGCTAATTTGCCCCCAGCAATCCTGTTTAAAATGAGTTTGACCTGAAAACGAAAATACAGTAAATCTTAAAAGTGCCTCCTTCGTCGTAATTATGCTTTAACGTGGAGGTCTGACTCCTAAACGTTCACAATAATAGCCTAGGTTACATTTTGGCGAGAGTTTCACTTTAACACAGAGAATGACCACAATTTGTACACGTCCATGTGTGTCACTATTCGAGTGTAAAATAGTCATAAAATGGCAAAAGGCTAAACTACAAGAAAACAGATTAGGTCTACAGTTAAAATGTTTAAAGCAAGAATATAACAATATATACAATATTCAAAAATGACTTGCTTCTGGATTCAGTTTTTATTGTTCTGGTAATATTTCCACAGAGAATGGTCGCTTCAGGGAGTGATTCAATTTATGTATATCTGTTAGTTTTTCTTTGACATTTTGACAGCTGTTGTGAAATCACAGAGGGAGATTTTAAAATGGCCACCTTTGTCTTCTGAAGATCAATCTGGAGCCCTTATATAGCGATGATAATTTTGTCTTTTGACGGACATGACTCAAATCACAAACACGCTGTAAAGAAATGAGGTATCATGTAGGGATATGATGACATAAAGTCAACCTTGCAGGTTACATTTGTTTTACTTGGACCAGACTTTGCAATCAATTAGCAAGCAGAAGTCAAAAACAGACTGTGGGGTCAGCAGAGGAGAAAAAGACTGTAAAACAGATGATCGACCGTATTGGTCACCAGACCAACTGCAGGCTGTCTCAGTGGTGAGTAGCTGATCTGGCAGCCAGGTGGAGACATTCGATGCCCGGGAGAGGGAGAGGCTCTGCAGTGGCAGCTGGTGGGGAGGTGAGGAATGGCAGATCTGGAGGTAGATGGGACGTTAGAGAGGGATAAGAGGGAGAAATGTTAAAATATTCTGACACAGCAAGACCTTTGCTGTGCCGGTGAATCTGAAATTTGATCATTTCTTCATGGTTAGAGCGTATCTTTGATATACATTCAGCAATGCTCTGTGGAGTAACTGAATGGATGTTTGTTTTCCTAAGTTTTTCTTCTAATCAGACACCAGTAAAATAACACGTACACTTACAGTTCAAAACTCTGTATTTTATTCTACAAGCCCAAGAGGTAAAAGTCTATCAAAGAAGCTGAAATCATGTTTCATGTTTCATTGTGTAATTTACTGCATTCTGATGTTGGGCAACATCATGATAATGTTGTTCCTGGCAGTTTTGCAGTTGGCACTGCACTGACAGTTCATCCCCACTGAAAAAGTGAACAACAACAAAAAAACAAACAAACAAACAGAAAAAGTGCTTTTCAAGGCCGCTGCCCCGGATGAGTTGTAATACCATTTCCCATCAGAGAGTGATGCGTATCTCTGTGTCTGTAATGATTTACCCAGACATCAATATGTGTTTAACCTGCTGTCCAAACCTGGCTTTCCTCAGATCATTCGACCATACTTCACTG